>NC_057806.1:562596065-562960743 GCF_018294505.1 Triticum aestivum
ACGTCGCCGGCCACCGCCTCCTCCCTCGCTGGCGGCCACCACGGGCCTCAAAGCCGGCGAGGCCCCAGCGATCCTCGGGCTCTGAGAGCCTCGGCCGATCCAGATCCGGTCGCGTGAACAGTAAACCCTAACCCCCGATTTTTTTTCTAAGTCCCGAAAATTTTGATCCAAGTTGCTCTGTTCGAGGTCCCGTAACTTTGCAACCGTAGCTCCGTTTTAGGCATATGATATATCAAAATCTTCGCCTCGACATGTACATCATTTGATTCCATTGCGTCATTTGTATTTGAGGTCGTGTTGTTGCCCAAAATGCTGTTAGAAGAAGGCTTCGTGAGTAGATTGCAGATCCGTTAGTTCATCTTGCACTTTTGTCATTTTTGCTATGTTTAATTCGTGCATGATATGCCTGCGCCCCTTTGGGATGAATTGTTAAGCATTTTGTCTTCTTTCCAGAGGTGCCACCCATGCATTTTTAGGATGTGTGTGTTGTCTTGTGCAAGCTTGCGAAGGGAGGTACCTGAGATTGCTGATTTCAGGGACAGTGATTTTCACTAAGTCTGGGATATTTTAGTTCATGATGCTATATGTCCAGCTTGTTTCCTAGTGGTCCGTGCCTCTTTTGAGGATGATCAGTAAGGGAGTTTTGATACTTATGTTATGATCTATCCATCCATGTCTTTGTTGGCATATGTGGAGTGGTCTAGGTTGACTCAATCGAGCTCAACTTTTGCTTCATTGTTAATCTGGGCAGATCGTCAGCTCGTTTGCGATTTCGCCGGTGCTATTGTTAGTGATCCATGCATGCTATGCCTTTGTTCTTGCCATGTGTAGCTAGCATATTGTTCCTTCTTGCTGGCTATATGCTTTACTTGCCATGACTTGCACCGTAGTGAGTGCATCGAGCTCGTTTACATGCCTTCGCGAGTTAAATTTCTGCATGTCTCAGTTTTCACTAAGTCTGAAAACTGATTGTGTTTTAGCTATGTTCGTGTGCCCGTTAATATATTTTGTGATCCCTTTTGGCCCCAGGTCACTTTGGGTGTTTTGTTAAGCTTGTTGAGTAGCTCCATGCCATGTTATTACTTGTCATGTTCAGGTCATCTATCATGTTGTTTTGCTGCTCCGAAGAGAGCATCGTGATCTGAAATTTCAGGCTAGTGTTAATTTCATTAAGTGTGGAATCTGTTTTGCATATTCATTTTTTCCATGCTTGTTTGAACCTCTTAATGGATGAATTTGCCTATGGCTCAGTGCTAGTGTTTTGTTAACCATCTTGTGTACATCACTGCCATGTATTTTATTTTCATGTTTGGTGGCTGTAGCATGTTCATTTTGTTGCATTTAGGAGGCTACTTGTTGTATATCGCAGATCGGTTCGTTTCGTAAAACGCTTGCCATTTCCAAACCGTAGCTCCGATTCCAATGATCTTTATATCGTTTTCAAGCGATTTCATCCTCTCTATCCAGTGGCACACTAGGTTTTCCATGTTGATGCCAGGTTCATGCATTTCCTGTCATATCTCGCATTTTGCATCCCGCATCGCATCCCGCATAGCATATCGTCATTTCATCATATTGCTTGGTCTTGCCCGTGGTTGATTGTATCCTTGTTGCTTGTTTGTCTTGTTGGGTAGAGCCGGGAGACGAGTTCGCTACCGAGGAGCCCGTTGAGTTTGCTTGTGAGGATCCAGTCAACTCTGACAACTGTGCAGGCAAGATGATCATACCCTCGAAATCACTACTATCTTTGCTATGCTAGTTTGCTCGCTCTTTTGCTTTGCCACTGCTACGATGCCTACCTTTTGCTTGTCAGCCTCCCAATTGCCATGTTGAACCTCTAACCCACCATTGTCCTAGCAAACCGTTGATTGGCTATGTTACCGCTTTGCTCAGCCCTTCTTATAGCGTTGTTAGTTGCAGGTGAAGAT
This sequence comes from Triticum aestivum, assembly GCF_018294505.1. Classification (NCBI taxonomy): domain Eukaryota; kingdom Viridiplantae; phylum Streptophyta; class Magnoliopsida; order Poales; family Poaceae; genus Triticum; species Triticum aestivum. The sequence continues at coordinate 562,597,994 of NC_057806.1, forward strand.
TGGAGCCGTTCCTTGTTGCAACATTTATTTTACTTGTTGGGATATCATTATATTGCTATGTTGTCTTAATGCATCTATATACTTGGTAAAGGGTGGAAGGCTCAGCCTCTCGCCTAGTGTTTTGTTCCACTCTTGCCGCCCTAGTTTCCGTCATATCGGTGTTATGTTCCCGGATTGTTGCGTCCCTTACGCGGTTGGGTTATAATGGGAACCCCTTGATTTTTCGTCTTGATTAAAGCTTGTCCAGCAATGCCCAACCTTGGTTTTACCATTTGCCACCTAGCCTTTTCTTTCCCTTGGGTTCTGCAGACTCAAAGGTCATCTTATTTTACCCCCCCCCCGGGCCAGTGCTCCTCTGAGTGTTGGTCCACCTGTCAGCTACCGGTGGCCACCAGGGGCAACTCTGGGCTGGCCTACCCGTACCTAGGACAATCTGAGTGTGCCCTGAGAAAGAGATATGTGCAGCTCCTATCGGGATTTGTCGGCACATTCGGGCGGTGTTGCTGGTCTTGTTTTAACCTGTCGAAGTGTCTTGAGTTACCGAGATACCAAGTCTGATCGGAACGTCTTGGGAGGAGGTCTATTCCTTCGTTGACCGTGAGAGCTTGTCATGGGCTAAGTTGGGACTCCCCTGCAGGGATTGAACTTTCGAAAGCCGTGCCCGCGGTTATGGGCAGATGGGAATTTGTTAATGTCCGGTTGTAGATTACTTGAACTAAACTTAATTAAAATGAATCAACCGTGTGTGTTACCGTGATGGCCCCTTCTCGACGGAGTCCGGGAAGTGGACACGGTGTTGGAGTTATGCTTGCGCAGGATGTTCCTTTAGCTTCTCGCTCGTGCTTCGCCTTCTCTTCTCGCTCTCTTTTGCGTATAAGTTAGCCACCACATATGCTAGTCGCTTGCTGCAGCTCCACATATATTTGCCTTATCCATTCCTATGAGCTTAAATAGTCTTGATCGCGAGGGTGCGAGATTGCTGAGTCCCTGTGGCTCACAGATACTATAACTCCAGATGCAGGTCCAGGTGATTTCGCTCCAGGTGACGAGTACGAGCTCAAGTGGGAGTTCGACTAGGACTCTCAGCGTTATTATGTTTCCTTTCCCGATGATCAGTAGTGGTGCCTAGTTGGGGATCGATTCAGGGCTTTGTCGCACGTTGGGTTCTTTTCTATTTTGGCGCCATAGTCGGGCCATGAGTGTTTGTTTGATGGATGTTATTTATGTACTCTGATGTGACGTGGCGAGTGTTAGCCAACTATGTTATCTCCCCCTTTTATTATGTATTACATGGGATGTTGTAATGATTGCCTGACTTGCGACATTGCTTTCAATGCGGTTATGTCTCTAAGTCGTGCCTCGACACGTGGGAGCTATAGCCGCATCGAGGGCGTTACATCAGCACTCATTGGACTGCACACATCAAAATGTATTACTTCCAACAAGTTTCTTTCTTGTTCCATCTTACTGAAGACGAGGCCTTTCAGTCATCTTTCCCATGTGGTATGATTTACATGTCTCAAGTGATTCAAAATCAAGTGAGTCCAAACGATCCATCTGCATGGAGTTTCTTCATGCATATCTACCAATAGAGATGGTTCACATGTCTCAATCTTTTGAAAAATGAGTGAGTCCAAAGATCCATCAACATGGAGCTTCTTCATGCGTTTTATACCAACATAACTCAAATGGCAGTGCCACAAGTACATGGTACTATCATTATTATCTTATACCTTTTGGCATAAACATGTGTATCACTACGATCGAGATTCAATAAACCATTCATTTTAGGTGCAAGACCATTGAAGGTATTATTCAAATAAACAGAGTAACCATTATTCTCCTTAAATGAATAACCGTGTGGCGATAAACATAATCCAATCATGTCTATGCTCAACGTGAACACCAAATAACAATTATTTCGGTTTAACACCAATCCTGATGGTAGAGGGAGTGTGCGATGTTTGATCACATCAACCTTGGAAACACTTCCAACACATATCGTCATCTCACCTTTAGCTAGTCTCCGCAGCCTTTTATTTTGAGTTACTAACGCTTAGCAACCGAACCGGTATTTATTACCCTGGTGCTACTAGGAGTACTAGTAAAGTACACTAATATGACGTATATCCAAAATACTTCTGTCGACCTTGCCAGCCTTCTCATCTACCAAGTATCTAGGGTAGTTCTGCTTCAGTGACCGTTCCCCTCATTCTAGAAGCACTTTGTCTCGGGTTTGATTCAACCTTGGGTTTCTTCACTAGAGCAGCAACTGATTTGCCGTCTCATGAAGTATCCCTTCTTTCCCTTGCCCTTCTTCAAAGTAGTGGTTTAACCATCAACAATTGATGCTCCTACTTGATTTCTACTTTCGCGGTGTCAAATATCACGAGTTGCTCAAGGATCATCATGTCTATCCCTGATATGTTATAGTTCATCACGAAGCTCCAATAGCTTGGTGGCAGTGACTATGGAGAACCATCACTATCTCATCTGGAAGATTAACTCCCACTCGATTCAAGCGATTGCAGTACTCAGACAATCTGAGCACATGCTCAACGATTGAGTTTTTCTCCCTTAGTTTGCAGGCTTAAGAAACTTGTGAGAGGTCTCATACCTCTTGACGTGGGCACTAGTCTGAAATCCAATTTCAGTCTTTGGAACATCTCATATGTTGTGCGACGTTTCAAAAAACGTCTTTGGTGCCACAATTCTAAACCGTTAGTATTACGTACTGAACTAACACGTAGTCATCAAAACGTGTATGTCAGATGTTTCCCAACATCTACAGACGATACTCGAGGTTCAACGCAGTGAGCGGTGCATTAAGGACATAGCCCTTCTGTGCAGCAATGAGGACAATCCTTAGTTCACGGACCCAGTCCGCATAATTGCTACTGTCAACTCTCAACTAAATTTTCTCTAGGAACATATCTAAAACAGTAGAACCAAAGCGTGAGCTACGACATAATTTGCAAAGACCTTTAGACTACGTTCATGATAATTAAGTTCATCTAATCAAATTATTCAATGAACTCCCACTTAGATAGACATCCCTCTAGTCATCTAAGTGATACATGATCCGAGTCAACTAGGCCGTGTCCGATCATCACGTGAGACGGACTAGTCATCATGGGTGAACATCTTCATGTTGATCGTATCCACTATATGACTCATGTTCGACCTTTCGGTCTTCCGTGTTCCGAGGCCATGTCTGTACATGCTAGGCTCGTCAAGTCAAACTAAGTGTTTCGCATGTGTAAATCTGGCTTACACCCGTTGTATGCGAACGTTAGAATCTATCACACGCGATCATCACGTGGTGCTTCGAAACAACGAACCTTCGCAATGGTGCACAGTTAGGGGGAAAACTTTTCTTGAAATTTCAGCGAGGGATCATCTTATTTATGCTACCGTCGTTCTAAGCAAATAAGATGTAAACATGACAAACATCACATGCAAATCATAAAGTGACATGATATGGCCAATATCATCTTGCGCCTTTTGATCTCCATCTTCGAGGCGTCGAATGATCACCTTCGTTACCGGCATGACACCATGATCTCCATCATCATGATCTCCATCATCGTGTCTTCATGAAGTTGCCTCGCCAACTATTACTTCTACTACTATGGCTAACGGTTAGCAATAAAGTAAAGTAATTACATGGCGTTTTCATTGACACGCAGGTCATAAATAAATTAAGACAACTCCTATGGCTCCTGCCGGTTGTCATACTCATCGACATGCAAGTCGTGATTCCTATTACAAGAACATGATCAATCTCATACATCAGATATATCATTCATCACATCCTTTTGGCCATATCACATCACATAGCATACCCTGCAAAAACAAGTTAGACGTCCTCTAATTGTTGTTGCATGTTTTACGTGGCTGCTATGGGTTTCTAGCAAGAACGTTTCTTACCTACGCAAAACCACAACGGTGATATGCCAATTGCTATTTACCCTTCATAAGGACCCTTTTCATCGAATTCGATCCGACTAAAGTGGGAGAGACAGACACCCGCCAGCCACCTTATGCATCAAGTGCATGTCAGTCGGTGGAACCAGTCTCACGTAAGCATACGTGTAGGTCGGTCCGGGCTGCTTCATCCCACAATGCCGCCGGATCAAGATAAGACTAGTAACGGTAAGCAAATTGAACAAATCATCGCCCACAACTGCTTTGTGTTCTACTCGTGCATAGAATCTACGCATAGACCAAGCTCTGATACCACTGTTGGGGAACGTAGCAATAATTCAAAATTTTCCTACGTGTCACCAAGATCAATCTAGGAGATACTAGCAACGATAGAGAGGGAGTGCATCTTCATACCCTTGAAGATCACTAAGTGGAAGCGTTCAAGAGAACGGGGTTGATGGAGTCGTACTCGTCGTGATCCAAATCACCGATGATCCTAGCGCCGAACGGACGGCACCTCCGCGTTCAACACAAGTACGAAACGGAGAGACGTCTCCTCCTTCTTGATCCAGCTGAAGGAAATATGCCCTAGAGGCAATAATAAAGTTATTATTTATTTACTTATATCATGATAAATGTTTATTATTCATGCTAGAATTGTATTAACCGGAAACATAATACATGCGTGAATACATAGAAAATAGAGTGTCACTAGTATGCCTCTACTTGACTAGCTCGTTAATCAAAGATGGTTATGTTTCCTAACCATGAACAAAAGAGTTGTTATTTGATTAACGGGATCACATCATTAGAAGAATGATGTGATTGACATGACCCATTCCATTAGCTTAGCACCCGATCGTTTAGTATGTTGCTATTGCTTTCTTCATGACTTATACATGTTCCTATGACTATGAGATTATGCAACTCCCATTTGCCGGAGGAACACTTTGTGTGCTACCAAACGTCACAACATAATTGGGTGATTATAAAGGAGCTCTACAGGTGTCTCCAAAGGTATATGTTGGGTTGGCGTATTTCGAGATTAGGATTTGTCACTCCGATTGTCAGAGAGGTATCTCTGGGCCCTCTCGGTAATGCACATCACATAAGCCTTGCAAGCATTTCAACTAATGAGTTAGTTGCGAGATGATGTATTACGAAACGAGTAAAGAGACTTGCCGGTAACGAGATTGAACTAGGTATTGAGATACCGACGATCAAATCTCGGGCAAGTAAAATACCGATGACAAAGGGAACAACGTATGTTGTTATGCGGTCTGACCGATAAAGATCTTCGTAGAATATGTAGGAGCCAATATGAGCATCTATGTTCTGCTATTGGTTATTGACCGGAGACGTGTCTCGGTCATGTCTACATTGTTCTCGAACCCGTAGGTTCCGCACGCTTAAAGTTTCGATGATAGTTATATTATGTGTTTATGAGTTTTGATGTACCGAAGTTAGTTCGGAGTCCCGTATGTGATCACAGACATAACGAGGAGTCTCGAAATGGTCGAGATATAAAGATTGATATATTAGACGGCTATATTCGGACACCGGAAGTGTTCCGGGTGATTTCGGAGAAAACCGAAGAGCCGGAGGGTTACCAGAACCCTACCGGGAGAAGTAATGGGCCATATGGGCCTTTGTAGAGAGAGAGAGGGGCAGCCAGGGTGGGCCACGCGCCTCCTCCCCCCTGGTCCGAATTGGACTAGGAGAGGGGGGGCGGCGCCCCCACTTTCCTTCTCCCTCCCCACTTCCTTCCCCCTCCTAGTAGGAGTCCTACTCCTACTAGTAGGAGGACTCCTCCTGGCGCGCCAATAGGGGCCGGCCGGCCTCCTCCCCTTGATCCTTTATATACGGGGGCAGGGGGCACCCCTAGACACACAAGTTGATCCACGTGATCATATTCTTAGCCGTGTGCGGTGCCCCCTTCCACCATAATCCTCGATAATATTGTAGCGGTGCTTGGGCGAAGCCCTGCGACGGTAGTACATCAAGATCATCACCACGTCGTCGTGCTGACGGAACTCTACCCCGACACTTTGCTGGATCGGAGTCCGGGGATCGTCATTGAGCTGAACGTGTGCTAAAACTCGGAGGTGTCATAGTTTTGGTGCTCGATCGGTCAGGCCGTGAAGACGTACGACTACATCAACCGTGTTGTGCTAACGCTTCCGCTGTCGGTCTACAAGGGTACGTAGATCACACTCTCTCCTCTCGTTGCTATGCATCACCATGATCTTGCGCGTGCGTAGGAAATTTTTAAAATTACTACGTTCCCCTACAGTGGTATCAGAGCCTAGGTTTTATGTGTTGATGTTATAACACAAGTGATTTGTGGGCGATATAAGTCATACTGCTTACCAGCATGTCATACTTTGATTCGGCGGTATTGTTGGACGAAGCGGCCCGGACCGACATTACGCGTACGCTTACGCGAGACCGGTTCTCCCGACGTGCTTTGCACAAAGGTGGCTAGCGGGTGACATTTTCTCCAACTTTAGTTGAACCGAGTGTGGCTACGCCCGGTCGTTGCGAAGGTTAAAACAGCACCAACTTGACAAACTATCGTTGTGGTTTTGATGCGTAGGTAAGATTGGTTCTTGCTTAAGCCCGTAGCAGCCACGTAAAACTTGCAACAACAAAGTAGAGGACGTCTAACTTGTTTTTGCAGGGCATGTTGTGATGTGATATGGTCAAGACGTGATGAGATATAAGTTGTTGTGTGAGATGATCATGTTTTGTTGAAGTTATCGGCAACTGGAAAAAGCCTTATGGTTATCTCTCTATTGCATAAGATGCAAGTGCCAAATAATTACTTTACTTTATCGCTATGCGATAGCAATAGTTGCAAGAGCAATTATTGGTGAGACAACCATGTGACGACACATTGATATAGATCAAGATGATGGAGATCATGGTGTCATGCCGGTGACGATAGAGATCATGACAGTACTTTGGAGATAGAGATCAAAGGCGCAAGATGATGATCGCCATATCATGTCACATATTTTGATTGCATATGATGTTTATCTTTTTATACATCTTATTTTTCTTAGTTTGACGGTAGCATTTTAAGATGATCTCTCACTAATTATCAAGAAGTGTTCTCCCTGAGTATGCACCATTGCGAAAGTTCTTCGTGCTGAGACACCACGTGATGATTGGGTGTGATAGGCTCTACGTTCAAATACAACGGGTGCAAAACAGTTGCACACGCGGAATACTCAGGTTATACTTGACGAGCCAAGCATATATAGATATGGCCTAGGAACACGGAGACCGAAAGGTCGAGCGTGAATCATATAGTAGATATGATCAACATAGTGATGTTCACCAATGAAACTACTCCATCTCACATGATGATCGGACATGGTTTAGTTGATTTGGATCACGTGATCACTTAGAGGATTAGAGGGATGTCTATCTAAGTGGGAGTTCTTAAGTAATATGATTAAATTGAACTTAAATTTATCATGAACTTAGTCCTGGTAGTATTTTGCAAATCATGTTGTAGATTAATAGCTCGCGTTGTTGCTTCCCTGTGTTTATTTTGATATGTTCCTAGAGAAAATTGTGTTGAAAGATGTTAGTAGCAATGATGCGGATTGGATCCGTGATCTGAGGTTTATCCTCATTGCTGCATAGTAGAATTATGTCCTTGATGCACCGCTAGCTGACAGACCTATTGCAGGAGCAGATGCAGACATTATGAACGTTTGGCTAGCTCAATATGATGACTACTTGATAGTTTAGTGCACCATGCTTAATGTCTTAGAATCGGGACTTCAAAGACGTTTTGAACGTCATGGACCATATGAGATGTTCTAGGAGTTGAAGTTAATATTTCAAGCAAATACCCGAGTTGAGAGATATGAAGTCTCCAACAAGTTCTATAGCTAAAAGATGGAGAATCGCTCAACTAGTGAGCATGTGCTCAGATTGTCTGGGTACTACAATCGCTTGAATCAAGTGGGAGTTAATCTTCCAGATAAGATAGTGATTGACAGAATTCTCTAGTCACCATCACCAAGTTAGTAGAACTTCGTGATGAACTATAATATGCAAGGGATAACGGAAACAACTCCCAAGCTCTTCGTGATGCTGAAATCAACGAAGGTAGAAATCAAGAAAAACATCAAGTGTTGATGGTTGACAAGACCACTAGTTTCAAGAAAAGGGCAAAGGGAAGAAGGGGAACTTCAAGAAGAACGGAAAGCAAGTTGCTGCTCAAGTGAAGAAGCCCAAGTCTGCTCCTAAGCCTGAGACTAAGTGCTTCTACTGCAAAGGGACTGGTCACTGGAAGTGGAACTGCCCCAAGTATTTGGCGGATAAGAAGGATGGCAAGGTAAACAAAGGTATATTGGATATACGTGTTATTGATGTATACTTTACTAGTGTTTATAGCAACCCCTCGGCATTTGATACTGGTTCAGTTGCTAAGAGTAGTAACTGGAGTTGCAGAATAAACAGAAACTAGTTAAGGGTGAAGTGACGATGTGTGTTGGAAATGGTTCCAAGATTGATATGATCATCATCGCACACTCCCTATACTTTCGGGATTAGTGTTGAAACTAAATAAGTGTTATTTGGTGTTTGCGTTGAGCATGAATATGATTTGATCATGTTTATTGTAATACGGTTATTCATTTAAGTAAGAGAATAAATTGTTGTTCTGTTTACATGAATAAAACCTTATATGGTTACACACCCAATGAAAATAGTTCGTTGGATCTCGATCGTAGTGATACAGATAATCATAATATTGGAAACAAAAGATGCAAAGTTAATAATGATAGTGCAACTTATTTGTGGCACTGCCGTTTGGGTCATATCGGTGTAAAGCGCATGAAGAAACTCCATACTGATGGGCTTTTGGAACCACTTGATTATGAATCACTTGGTATTTGCAAACCGCGCCTTATGGGTAAGATGAAAAAAACACCGTTCTTCAGTACTATGGAGAGAGCAACAGATTTGTTGGAAATCATACATACTGATGTATGTGGTCCGATGAATATTGAGGCTCGCGACAGGTATCATTATTTTCCGATCTTCACAGATGATTTGAGCAGATATGAGTATATCTACTTGATGAAACATAAGTCTGAAACATTTGAAAAGTTCAAAGAATTTCAGAGTGAAGTGAAAAATCATCGTAACAAGAAAATAAAGTTTCTACGATCTGATCATAGAGAAGAGTATTTGAGTTACGAGTTTGGCCTTCAGTTAAAAACAATGTGAAATAGTTTCACTACTCATGCCACCTAGAACACCACAATGTAATGGGGTGTCCGAACGTCATAACCGTACTTTGTTAGATATGGTGCGATCTATGATGTCTCTTACCGATCTACAACTATCGTTTTGGGGTTATGCATTAGAGACAGCTGCATTCACGTTAAATAGGGCACCATCTAAATCCGTTGAAACGACACAATCTGAACTGTGGTTTGGCAAGAAACCAATGTTGTCGTTTCTTAAAGTTTGAGGTTGCAATGCTTATGTGAAAAAGTTTCAACCTGATAAGCTCAAACCCAAATCGGAGAAGTGCGTCTTCATAGGATACCCAAAAGAAAATGTTGGGTACACCTTCTATCACAGATCCGAAGGCAAGATATTCGTCGCTTTGAATGGATCCTTTCTAGAGAAGGAATTTCTCTCGAAAGAAGTGAGTGGGAGGAAAGTAGAACTTGATGAGGTAACTGTACCTGCTCCCTTATTGGAAAGTAGTTCATCACAGAAATCTGTTCCTGTGACTACTAGACCGTTTAGTGAGGAAGCTAATGATGATGATCATGTAACTTCAGATCAAGTTACTACCGAACCTCGTAGGTAAACCAGAGTGATATCCGCACCAGAGTGGTACGGTAATCCTGTTCTAGAGGTCATGTTACTTGACCATGACGAACCTACGAACTATGAGGAAGCGATGATGAGCCCGGATTCCGCGAAATGGCTTGAGGCCATGAAATCTCAGATGAGATCCATGTATGAGAACAAAGTATGGACTTTGATTGACTTGCCCAATGATCGGCGAGCCATTGAGATTAAATGGATCTTCAAGAGGAAGACGGACGCTAATAGTAGTGTTACTATCTACAAAGCTAGAATTGTCGCAAAAAGGTTTTCGACAAGTTCAAGGCGTTGACTACGATGAGAGTTTCTCACTCGTATCTATGCTTAAGTCTGTCCGAATCATGTTAGCAATTGCCGCATTTTATGAAATCCGACAAATGGATAAACAAAACTGCATTCCTTAATGGATTTATTAAAGAAGAGTTGTATATGATACAACCAGAAGGTTTTGTCAATCCTAAAAGTGCTAACAAAATGTGCAAGCTCCAGCGATCCATCTATGGACTGGTGCAAGCATCTCGGAGTTGGAATATGCGCTTTGATGAGATGATCAAAGCATATAGTTTTATACAGACTTGCGGTGAAGCCTGTATTTACAAGAAAGTGAGTGGGAGCACTACAACATTTCTGATAAGTATATGTGAATGACATATTGTTGATCGGAAATAATGTAGAATTATTTCAAAGAAAGACCTCGGTGAAGCTGCTTACATATTAAGCATCAAGATCTATAGAGATAGATCAAGACGCTTGATAAGTTTTTTTCAATGAGTACATACCTTGACAATATTTTGAAGTAGTTCAAAAATTGGAACGGTCAAAGAAAGAGTTCTTGGCTGTGTTACAAGGTGTGCAATTGAGTAAGACTCAAAGCCCGACCACGGCAGAAGATAGAAAGAGAATGAAAGTCATTCCCTATGCCTCAGCCATAGGTTCTATAAAGTATGCCATGTTGTGTACCAGATCTATTGTATACCCTACACTGTGTTAAGCAAGGGAGTACAATAGTGATCTAAGAGTAGATCACTGGACAGCAGTCAAAATTATCCTTAGTGGAATAAGGAAATATTTCTCAATTATGGAGGTGACAAAAATGTTTGTCGTAAAAAGTTACGTCGATGCAAGTTTTGACACAGATCTGGATGACTCTAAGTCTCGATCTAGATACATATTGAAAGTGGGAGCAATTAGCTAGAGTAGCTCCGTGCAGAGCATTGTAGACATAGAAATCGCAAAATACTTACGGATCTGTATGTGACAGACCCGTTGACTAAAATTATCTCACAAGCAAAACATGATCACACCTTAGTACTCTTTGGGTGTTAATCACATAAACGATGTGAACTAGATTACTGACTCTAGTAAACCCTTTGGGTATAGGTCACATGACAATGTGAACTATGGGTGTTAATCACATGGTGATGTGAACTATTAGTGTTGAATCACATGGCGATGTGAACTAGATTATTGACTCTAGTGCAAGTGGGAGACTGAAGGAAATATGCCCTAGAGGCAATAATAAAGTTATTATTTATTTCCTTATATCATGATAAATGTTTATTATTCATGCTAGAATTGTATTAACCAGAAACATAATACATGTGTGAATACATAGACAAACAGAGTGTCACTAGTATGCCTCTACTTGACTAGCTCGTTAATCGAAGATGGTCATGTTTCCTAACCATGAACAAAAGAGTTGTTATTTGATTAACGGGATCACATCATTAGAAGAATGATGTGATTGACATGACCCATTCCATTAGCTTAGCACCCGATCGTTTAGTATGTTTCTATTGCTTTCTTCATGACTTATACATGTTCCTATGACTATGAGATTATGCAACTCCCGTTTGCCGGAGGAACACTTTGTGTGCTACCAAACATCACAACATAACTGGGTGATTATAAAGGAGCTCTACAGGTGTCTCCAAAGGTATATGTTGGGTTGGCATATTTCGAGATTAGGATTTGTCACTCCGATTGTCGGAGAGGTATCTCTGGGCCCTCTCGGTAATGCACATCACATAAGCCTTGCAAGAATTTCAACTAATGAGTTAGTTGCGAGATGATGTATTACGAAACGAGTAAAGAGACTTGCCGGTAACGAGATTGAACTAGGTATTGAGATACCGACGATCGAATCTCGGGCAAGTAAAATACCGATGACAAAGGGAACAACGTATGTTGTTATGCGGTCTGACCGATAAAGATCTTCGTAGAATATGTAGGAGCCGATATGAGCATCCAGGTTCCGCTATTGGTTATTGACCGGAGACGTGTCTCGATCATGTCTACATTGTTCTCGAACCCGTAGGGTCCGCACGCTTAAGGTTTCGATGACAGTTATATTATGAGTTTATGAGTTTTGATGTACCGAAGTTAGTTCGGAGTCCCGGATGTGACCACGGACATAACGAGGAGTCTCGAAATGGTCAAGACATAAAGATTGATATATTAGACGGCAATATTCGGACACCGGAAGTGTTCCGGGTGATTTCGGAGAAAACCGGAGAGCCGGAGGGTTACCGGAACCCTATCGGGAGAAGTAATGGGTCATATGGGCCTTAGTGGAGAGAGAGAGGGGAAGCCAGGGTGGGCCGCGCGCCTCCTCCCCCTGGTCCGGATTGGACTAGGAGAGGGGGGGCGGCGCCCCCACTTTCCTTCTCCCTCCCCACTTCCTTCCCCCTCCTAGTAGGAGTCCTACTCCTACTAGGAGGAGGACTCCTCCTGGCGCGCCAATAGGGGCCGGCCGGCCTCCTCCCCTTGCTCCTTTATATACGGGGGCAGGGGGCACCCCTAGACACACAAGTTGATCCACGTGATCATATTCTTAGCCGTGTGCGGTGCCCCCTTCCACCATAATCCTCGATAATATTGTAGCGGTGCTTAGGCGAAGCCCTGCGACGGTAGTACATCAAGATCGTCACCACGCCGTCGTGCTGACGGAACTCTACTCCAACACTTTGCTGGATCGGAGTCCGGGGATCGTCATCGAGCTGAACGTGTGCTAAAACTCGGAGGTGCCGTAGTTTCGGTGCTTGATCGGTCGGGCCGTGAAGACGTACGACTACATCAACCGCGTTGTGCTAACGCTTCCGCTGTCGGTCTACAAGGGTACGTAGATCGCACTCTCCCCTCTCGTTGCTATGCATCACCATGATCTTGCGTGTGCGTAGGAAAATTTTGAAATTACTACGTTCCCCTACACCAGCAAGGGGAGAGGAGAGGTTGATGGAGATCCAGCAGCACGATGGCGTGGTGGTGGAAGCAGCGGGATCTCGGCAGGGCTTCGCCAAGCACCAACGAGAGGGAGAGGGAGGCGCCAGGGACTTGGGTGCGGCTCCCTCCCTCCCCCCCACTATATATAGGGCCCCTAGGGGGGCGGCGGCCAAGGGGGGGGGGGGCTTGCCCCCTAAGTCAGGTGGGGCGCCCGCACCCCTAGGGTTTCCAACCCTAGGCATAGGGGGAGGCCCATGGGGGGCGCACCAGCCCACCAGGGGCTGGTTCCACTCCCACTCCAGCCCATGGGGCCCTCCGGGATAGATGGACCCCCACCCGGCGGACCCCCGGGACCCTTCCGGTGGTCCCGGTACAATACCGATTACCCCCAAAACTTTCCCGATGGCCGAAACTGGACTTCCTATATATAAATCTTCACCTCCGGACCATTCTGGAACTCCTCGTGACGTCCGGGATCTCATCCGCGCCTCCGAACAACTTTCGGGTTACTGCATACAAATATCTCTACAACCCTAGCGTCACCGAACCTTTTGTGTGTAGACCCTACGGGTTCGGGAGACACACAGACATAACCAAGATGACTCTCCGGTCAATAACCAACAGCGAGATATGGATACCCATGTTGGCTCCCACATGTTCCATGATGATCTCATCGGATGAACCATGATGTCGAGGATTCAATGAATCCCGTATACAATTCCCTTTGACAATCGGTACGATACTTGCCCGAGATTCGATCGTCGGTATCCCGATACCTCGTTCAATCTCGTTACCGACAAGTCTCTTTACTCGTTCCGTAACACATCATCCCGTGATCAACTCCTTGGTCACATTGTGCACATTATGATGATGTCCTACCGAGTGGGCCCAGAGATACCTCTCCGTTTACACGGAGTGACAAATCCCAGTCTCGATTCGTGCCAACCCAACAGACACTTTCGGAGATACCCGTAGTGCACCTTTATAGCCACCCAGTTATGTTGTGGCGTTTGGCACACCCAAAGCATTCCTACGGTATCCGGGAGTTGCACAATCTCATGGTCTAAGGAAATGATACTTGACATTAGAAAAGCTTTAGCAGACGGACTACACGATCTTGTGCTAGGCTTAGGATTGGGTCTTGTCCATCACATCATTCTCCTAATGATGTGATACCGTTGTCAATGACATCCAATGTCCATGGTCAGGAAACCATGACCATCTATTGATCAACGAGCTAGTCAACTAGAGGCTTACTAGGGACATGTTGTGGTCTATATATTCACACATGTATTACGGTTTCTGGTTAATACAATTATAGCATGAACAATAGACAATTATAATGAACAAGGAAATACAATAATAACCATTTTAGTATTGCCTCTAGGGCATATTTCCAACACCTATGGCCAATATTACAAGCCAAAAAACTATTCATGCGAGCTAAGATATCATTCAAAATCATGCAGTTGCCCCCTAACTCTTTAGGTTCCTTGAAGCTCTTTAACAACTCTCAAACAGTCTATTGTTATGCATAGCCTGCCCAACATAAGATCTTCTCCCCAAAGCGAGTGCTTTCGGGAAGCATAAGCCTCTAGGGTTGTCGCATCTGTCAACCCTTTGAAAACCACTACTGATGAACCCAAGTAGGCACCCTGGTCACTTTGACATGGTGCAATGAAGGATGGTCAAGGTTGGGTGAGGACGAAGTCCGGATGCAACTGGGTGGAGGTTCAGAACGAGGTGCACAATGCCATATGAGCAAACCGCTTGCCAAAACCACTGTTATCAGGGTTAGGAAGGGTGATTCACATGGTTTTGGAAAGATTAGGGGTTAAATACCAAGTTTTAGACCTCGCGGGGTAAATCATCCGGTTTGTGTAACCCCAGTGGGTTATGTGTCAGGGTGTGCATTCGTTTTTTTATTTGATTCGGTTTGGTTTATACGGTTTATGGTTTATATGTTTTTTATAGTTCGGTTTATACAGTTTTATACATAGATACAATTTGGTTTCGGTAATAACCATTTACTTTGGGTTTGGTTTCGGTAATAACACTAGTAGAAGAAGGGTCAAATGTGAAGCACATTAGTGCCGGTTTGAATTTGAGCCGGCACTAATGTGACCATTAGTGCCGGTTCCAACGGCTAGGCGGGCGGGCATCATTAGTACCGGTTCGTGGGCAACCTTTAGTACCGGTTCATGCCACGAACCGGTACTAATGTGGCCAGTGCGGCTGTGGTCAGGCTGGGGCCCCCACGAAGACCTTTAGTACCGGTTCATGGCATGAACCGGTACTAGAGTTTCTTAGTAAGCTGATTTTTAGTCCCACCTCGCCAAGAGAGAGGCAGTATGAGCGGTTTATAAGCCGCGAGTGCAGAGACAATGACGAAGAGGCGCAATGCTCACCTGCATGTTGATTAGCTTCAAGCCTTTCGGAATAGGATAGATTGCACTGAGCTATGTGCAGTGCAGTATACACTATTCCGAAAGGCTTGAAGCAAATTAACCAGCATTGCACCTCTTTTTTATTTTTAATAACTTATTTGAACTCCGGACTTTTTTTGTGTTCAGTATGCAGCATTCAAAGCGACATCATCAATTTCCAACATGTTCTGACATCATTTGTTGTTTTTCGGTCATTTACCTAATTGTTTAGAGAGCTAAATGACCGTGAAATTGAAAATCACTACAAAATGAACTCTGAAAATGTTGAAACTTGGCATGGTATCATCATTTCACCCGCATAGCATGTGCGAAAGAGTAGAGAGGGTCACGGCAAAAACTGGATGCACTTTGTGTACAAACTGGACAAACTCTTTCGGAGTATCAGGGTTTCGGACGAGAACTCATCTGTTACACGGGTACTTCAATGTTTTTTAAACTTATTTGAACTCCAGACTTCTTTTGTGTTCAGTATGCAGCATTCAAAGCGACGTCATCAATTTCCTACATGTTCTGACATCATTTGTTGTTTTTCGGTCATTTACCTAATTGCTTAGAGAGCTAAATGACCGTGAAATTGAAAATCACTACAAAATGAACTCTGAAAATGTTGAAACTTGGCATGGTATCATCATTTCACCCGCATAGCATGTGCAAAAGAGAAGAGAGGGTCACGGCAAAAACTGGACGCACTTCGTGTACAAACTGGACAAACTCTTTCAGAGTATCAGGGTTTCGGACGAGAACTCATCTGTTACACGGGCACTTCAATGTTTTTTAAACTTATTTGAACTCCAGACTTCTTTTGTGTTCAGTATGCAGCATTCAAAGCGACGTCATCAATTTGCAACATGTTCTCACATCATTTGTTGTTTTTCGGTCATTTACCTAATTGTTTAGAGAGCTAAATGACCGTGAAATTGAAAATCACTACAAAATGAACTCTGAAAATGTTGAAACTTGGCATGGTATCATCATTTCACCCGCATAGCATGTGCGAAAGAGTAGAGAGGGTCACGGCAAAAACTGCACGCACTTCGTGTACAAACTGGACAAACTCTTTCGCAGTATCAGGGTTTCGGACGAGAACTCAGCTGTTACACGGGCACTTTAATGTGTTTTTAAAATTATTTGAACTCCGGACTTCTTTTGTGTTCAGTATGCAGCATTCAAAGTGACGTCATCAATTTGCAACATGTTCTGACATCATTTGTTGTTTTTCGGTCATTTACCTAATTGTTTAGAGAGCTAAATGGCCGTGAAATTGAAAATCACTACAAAATGAACTCTGAAAATGTTGAAACTTGGCATGGTATCATCATTTCACCCGCATAGCATGTGCGAAAGAGTATAGAGGGTCACGGCAAAAACTGGACGCACTTCGTGTACAAACTGGACAAACTCTTTCGCAGTATCAGGGTTTCGGACAAGAACTCATCTGTTACACGGGCACTTCAATGTTTCTTAAACTTATTTGAACTCCGGACTTCTTTTGTGTTCAGTATGCAATATTCAAAGCGACGTCATCAATTTTTAACATGTTCTGACATCATTTGTTGTTTTCGGTCATTTACCTAATTGTTTAGGGAGCTAAATGACCGTGAAATTGAAAATCACTACAAAATGAACTCTGAAAATGTTGAAACTTGCAATGGTATTGTCATTTCGGAGTATCAGAGTAGAGAGGGTCACAAAAAAACTATTCAGAAATAAAGAGAAGAAAATAAATAAAGCAGAAAAGAATAAAACTATACAAAAAAATTACTCAAAAATAAATAGAACAAAATAAATTATGCAGAAAAGAAAAAAACTATATAAAAAATTACTCAAATATAAATAATGCAGAAAAGAAAAAACTATATAAAAAATTTGTTGGTGAGCTGTCCAGTAGGCCTGCCAGACCTAGGGTGTGCAAATGCAGACCCAGAAGGGCCAGCAGACTCACAGGGCAGCGCGCCCTAGTTAGGCCCAGAAGTCTGCTATATAGAGAAGCTCGAAGGAGCAGCCGCGACTGGGTTTATAAACCAGTGCGGCTGCCCTCGGCAAGATGGGACTAAACATTGTGCACCGCCGGTGGCAGCGCACAACCATTAGTACCGGTTGGTGGCTCCAACCGGTACTAATGATTGGGCCTTTAGTACCGGTTCGTGGCACGAACTGGTACTAAACGGGCCGTTTCCCGCCCCTTGGCCTGGCGAAAATTAGCCTTTAGTACCGGTTGGTGGCTCCAACCGGTACTAAAGACCCCTCCTATATATATGGCACTTACGAAAAAATCAATTTCATCGACCACCACTTCTTCTCGACCCAACATCTTTGCCGCGTCCGTCGCCCATCGCGCGCCGCCCTTGCCGCCCCCGCCGCCCGTCGTCGCCGTCACCGCCGTCGCCCCCGCCACCCGTCGTCGCCGTCACCGCTGTCGCCCCCGCCGCGCCCGTCTCCGCCGCCTCTCGCCCGCCGCCCGTTGCCGCCGTCGCCCGCCGCCGCCCGTACGCCGCCGCCACCCGCTCGTACACACACACACACACACACACACACACACACATTGTTTTTACTTATTTTCTATTTTCTGTTGTTTAGATTAATGTTAGATAAATTACGTAGATAATAATGTTAGAATCTTAATGTTAGATGAATTATATGGAAAAGGTGTTAAATATTAATGTCAAATATATTTTACATTAATTAGATCAAGTTGAACTAGTTGAATTAGTATAGCTAGATATTAATTAGGTATATATATGAGATTTGAACTAGTTGAATTAATATAACTAGTCTATTTTTAGTATGAAAATTAATAGAACAAGTTTATGTTTAGTAAGAAAATTTAGGTATATGAGATTTGATGATCTAATCTAAATATTACTATATAGAACTACCTACTTTATTTTAGTAAGAAATTAATAAAACTAGTTTATTTTTAGTAAATGCTTAGTTAAATTAATAAAACTAGTTTATTTAGTTGAATTAATAGAACTAATAAGTGTTTAATGTTTCACCTATATATGAACATATGTTAGATATTAATGTCAAATGTTAGATTAATTAGATATAAATTATATGTTAGATATATATTTAATTTAGTTATATGAGATTTCATTATCTAATTAACATTTTATTATATAGAACTAGCTACCTTATGTTTAGTAAGAAAATTAATAGAACTAGTTTAGTTGAATTAGTTGAATTAATTAGTTGAACTAGTTAGTTGAATTAGTTCAACTAATTAGGTATATTATCCATAAGTGCTTAGTTGAATTAGTTCAATTAATTAGTTGAACTAGTTGAATTAACAGAATTAGTTGAATTAATAGAACTAATAAGTGTTTAATTTTTCACCTATGATCATAGGAATGTCGTGTGACAACGAACACGATTTCATTATGTGCGAATACTGCGAAGACCAGCACGGCCTGTGTGGCAGAAATTTTCTAGTTGATGATAGACGCTTCAGCATCATGCTGGATGAGAACTTCGAAGTGGATACAGTAAGTCACAATGACAAGTCTTTTTTTGTAATTAAGCATGACTTATGCTTCATTTGCTTCAACTTTTAATTTTTAATTTTTCACTATTCTACTAGCGTATCCCCTGCCATGCAAGAATTTTTGTCTTGGATAAGATAGGTTTCAGTTCTAACGAAACTATGGAGGTAAAAAGAGTTTGCTTGAAGACCGAGCATGGTTATACCTTCAACGTCAAATTATACAATGCAGACACATACACCTATTTTGAATGCAAAACTTGGCAAGCACTATGTAAGGCTTATGCATTTGAACCTGATATGGTTATCACCTTTGATATTCGTGTGGAAGATGATATTGAAGGTAATAGAGACATCTGGGTCGATGTGCAGATGCCTCCAGTTCTACCATTATGTGAGTTTATCAACCATATTTATGTCTTCGATATGAGATTATTTGAACCAGTTGAATAATTAATAGATCTCAATTTATATTGACAGCTTACTTCCAATCAAACAAACATGTCCGGCGCTTGGTAGACAGGACCGTCCACTGTCCCGGGGCTGAACTAAACTGCGAGGAGACAAGTCATTATGTTTCATAGCTTGAGGATCTTGATGCTGTCAAGACAAATTTCTTTCCTGCACTTAGAAATGTTAGTACTCAAAATATGCGACCAATAGTGTTCGTACTGAACTACGGTCACATATACTTAGGAAAGATGGTAAGATTTCTACTATTTCTCCTTAGTGCATCTTTTGCATACATTATTTTTTTAAGCTAAACTTCATTGCTAAGTATGTTACTATACGATGTTCTTCAACAGGGACTCCCGATGAATGTTGTGCCTGATTGAATCGAGACTAAAGGTATCATGAATATTGTTAGCTTACGGCCAAGATATCCTACAATGCACTTTAGTGCATTCAGGATTTCTAATAGCGAGGAATGCTTAATAGTAAAAGACTGAAGCAAAATTGTGAACGATCACAGAGAAGTACTAGGGGGCAGCAATCAGAAGCGCAATCCATGATTAGGAGACAGGTTCATCTGCATGCTCCAATATGATGAATCAGCAAAGCTATACATGTCCTATGCTATTTTACCTGAGAAAGAGCAGCATGAGTGATTAATTAGCTAGTTCATGCTCTTAGTACTTGTCCTCATGTCCGTGTTCTTCGTCCTGAACTTAATCTCAAAGAGTGATTTGCTTTTGTGGTGTTATGAACGCTTATAATATCATTACCATGTTGAACTCGATGATATCTTTGCTATGAAAACTGTTGGTGATGATATATATGATGCAAGAGTTTTTATATTAATATGATGATGATGATGATGATGAATTATTATATCATTTATGAAAGAAATTGCATATTAGTTTCAACTGGATGGATTCTAGCTAAGTGATCAAGTATATGCCATATCCATATTACCTTGATCACTTAAGTAGGTGATCAAGTATAATATAATATGGATATGACATTTACTTGATGACTTAGCTAGAATCCACGCATCCAGTCAAACTAATCTACGGTACATTCACCTAATGATTTAACAACTCATTATAATGTAAAACAATCACTAAATTAAATCGAAAACACAAAATTAAAGTAAAAATAAAAAATAAAACCAAAACACCCAAACATTTAGTACCGGTTGGTGTTATCAACCGGTACTAATGTCCTACGCGCCCACGGAGCTGGCTCGTGCCACGTGGTTGCCCTTTAGCACCGGTTCGTGCCGGTACTAAAAGGGGGGGGGGGGGCTTTAGTGCCTACAATTTAGTGCCGGTTACCGAACCGGCACTAAAGGGCCTTACGAACCGGTGCTATTGCCCGGTTCTGCACTAGTGTAACTAAATGAACCAAAGTTGACGCAAATTTGAGCCAACACATAATGAAGAAAGAACAGTTAGAGAAGGATAAAGAATGGGCGTAGGATAAGCAGTCAGGCTAATCACATAAACCGAAGCACTAAATGAGCTACAAAGTATTGTACTATAGCAGCCCATTACACTTTTGAACTCAAAAAACCTCAATTTTTGTTAATTCGGTTTCTAACCAAAAACCGAAATACAAATGGTTTTCAAATTTGAAAACTCAAACTGAAATCGAAACCTGAAAAAACCGAAATTTTGGTTCGGTTTTTCATTTTCGGTTCAATTTGCACACCCCAAGTTATGTGGACTTCTTTCTCGACGACGCCATGCCTCTCGCTCAATGCAGTTGAACACCATGGAGCTCGCCATGTCCGACGTGTACATGCCAAAGAATGTCCTTGCCGCTGCGTGCGTTCCACGGGCTTTCCACCGCAACAACGAGGGAAGAGGAGGGAGTGACATGGTCTACCCGCCCTAGAGTAGTGACCGTAGCCGCACAGGAGTGACACTGAAATTCCCAAATTACCGCAGCATAAGTGGTACTTCAAAAAAAATTGCATCAATCAAAGTTTCTAGATATACTGTCTAGTCAAAGATGAACCCTATTTATTTTGTTAGCATGGACGAGTGTTGTCTACTATGCTTAGTCGCGCCACGACGCCAGACAACGCATGTTCACTAGCTAAATTTCGTTGAAGAAACATGCCAGACCGTGTTTGCAACGGACACGTAGGTGGAGTCCTGGTTTGTTGTGTGCACCGAAACACGTTGGAAACATAGAGCACGAATAAACCAGGCCAAGCAAAGTTGCCCAAAATCCTCATCGCCGACTGACCACCGTTGCCCTAGAAACAAGAATCGTTGCCTCACAGTGGAATAGATTTGGAGGCCGAGTAATTAGATTCTTCTACTCCAAGATTTGTGGAATTGAACCGATTGCCACGCGTAGACTGTGCGCTGTGGAGTATGAGCAGTAATTGTTGGGGTGAGCAATGCGGTCTAGGAACAAAAAATAAAGGAGATGTTTTATGTATTTTCGCTGATGGGTCGACTTTTTCATCGTGGAACGACAATGTAAAGCAATGCCGTGGTGCATTTTTGGGAGACTAGAAACAACTTCATCTAATTAGTGAACTCCCATGAATTTTAGCCTAGCCCAAACGGATTTCAGCAAGCAGCTCATAGTTCAGTTTGACTAGTACCAAGCTTAATTTTGTCGTTCAAATTAGACATGTTCTCATCATGTTGCCGCCTCAGTACAGTACAAGTGGCTCTGCGTACAGCCAGTCTCCTGCCACGCGGGTGGGCAGTTTTAATGTTTGCCTGCATAGGATCATGTTGGCTGGCTCCTGCGTACAACCGGACGAGTCGTGCGGTCGGGTGCCCATTATGCCACACATGTAATGAATATCGGGGTCCTTGTTATTTGGTTTGGCGGAAGGTGCACGCAATGCATGTTGCTTGGTGGAAAGTGTTTTTTTCTTTCTTAATTGACTGTTTTTTTGATGGAAGGATGTTGTGGACATTTGATGTATAGATTTGGATGGCCGGCTTTCGCATCACTGTCTGCGAATTCGTTTGGACTGATCCACGAACAGATAATGGCTCCATTTGGGGAGCTGGCTTGGAGATGCCATTATATATATATATATATATATATATATATATATATATATATATATATATATATATATATATATATATATATATATATATCCGGTTACATGTATGTGATTGGTGAATATTAAGAGAGAGAAAGAAAAGAAAGAAAGAGAAAATATAGTCTAGGATGGGCCATGTTCTACATGGTGAGACACGTCTGGGCGCGTCCACGGGCTCTCATATCTTCTTCATATCTGATGTGAATATAAGAGTTTATGAACAGCCCGGATGTATGAAAATAATATGAGGGATCCGATTGAGTCACTTTTTTCCTTCTCGTATCCGGGTGTTTACTAGGCATGT
This sequence comes from Triticum aestivum, assembly GCF_018294505.1. Lineage (NCBI taxonomy): Eukaryota > Viridiplantae > Streptophyta > Magnoliopsida > Poales > Poaceae > Triticum > Triticum aestivum. The sequence continues at coordinate 562,620,763 of NC_057806.1, forward strand.
TAGCGAATGTTTGTGGAGGATTTGAGGGACCGGCCGTAGATAATCCAATAACTTAGTGCAACACACGACCGGATCGTTCTAGTACTACTAGTAGCACACACGCGATGGATCGCTAAAAGCACATAAGATTACGTGCCGCTTCCTTGCCTGATTTATTTATCAAAAGAAAAAACACACAGTGGATCACCTAGCTAGTAAGTAGGATTGGGAGACCTAGACAACTCGATCGGACACAATCCGTGCTCAATTCCAGTGGGAAGATAATTCCGCGCACAGGTACATGGATCCGGCTTGCTTGCTCCCTCCTCATGCTCCCATCCGTGCTCTCACTTCATCCTACGGTTGTTCTTTTCCTTTTTTCCTTTCTAATCTAATCATCTCCCCCCCTGATTTTAAGGGGGTAGGGTCGGGCCTTATTTTGTTCCAATCAAATCATGCCACGTATGCGGGAGCACGGATGGGCACACACGCGGGGAGCAGGCAAGTCTCATCCCAGGTACATGCATGTTACTGCAGTCCAACTCGGACTAGCTTTCCGCTGGTCCTCTCATATATATAGGAGCAAGCCACACGACCAGCGATCAACGCGGAACGCAACCAGCAGCCGCTACACACCACACCATCTCCGGCGTCGACGCACTAGCCAGAGCGATCAAGAACCACGCGCCTCACAGGTGGTTAACTGCTCCCCATCATGGCACCGCCGATTGGTCTGGCCTGCCGGAGGACCTCCTCCTGACCGTCATGGCAGAGCTGGATGTCCCCAGCATTATCCGATCCGGCGCCGTCTGCACGTCCTGGCATCACGCCTATGAGACGTTCCGCCGCCTCCGCCTTCCCTCGCCAAAGCAGGCCCCTTGCCTGTTCTATGCATGCGACGAGTACGGGCCCAACGACGCCGCCCTGTATTGCCCCTCCACCAACTCCACGTTCCGTGTCCCCTTTCAAAGGCCCCTCGAGGAGAGCCGGGGATTCGTCTCCTCTTGTCACGGCTGGGTGTTCGCCACTGACGAGTCCGGGGACCCGTACCTTCTCAACCCTATTACCGGCTCCCGGGCCGCGCTCCCACCGTTCGTGACAATCTACCACGGGGAGAGCCGCTATGACCAGGACCATAAGCGTGCCCTGAAGGCTCGACTGGAAAACAGATCCCACAACCCGATCATCACCTGGGCATGGCATTCGGGGTATACCCGGGTTGCCATCTCCGCTGCCACCGAGATAGCCGCATGCACTGTGGTAATCGTGCATACCCCAGACAAGTGGAGGCTCTCCTTTGCTAGGCCCGGTGACAAGCCGTGGACATTGCTCCCTAGCGACCAAGGCTTCGTAGATGTTCTTTACAATGATAAGGACGGCTTGTTCTACGCTCTAGGTTATGATAGTTCCGTTTACACGTTAGATCTCAATGGCCCTTTGCCGATGGTGACGATGATCATGCGTGGCGTGTCAGCCTGGGGCAACCCTACCAAGTATCTCGCATTCTCCCCATCAGGTGAACTTTAGCAAGTCTGGAGGATCTGGAATCGCGCAGATGTTCCAATCAAAGATAGGGTTGTGGAACGATATGGGAAGCGTAGAACCCTTTGCTCGGGCCGCACTTGTATATAAAGAGGCAATGTTGTGGCTTACAAGATGAGATCGAGAGAGATCGATCATTACAGGAAACGATCGTTATAGGAGGATTATGAGGGAGAGCTAACAGAAGAAGAGATAGAGAAGGGTACAAGATTTAAACAAGATGTCTATCCCTATACAACTCTATCTCTAACTAACCAACTATTTCAACACTCCCCCTCAATCTAAACCTTATGAAACTTTGCTAAGGTTGAGATTGTACTTGAACTCATCCAACCTTCTTATGGTGAGAGGTTTTGTAAACCCATCAGCAAGTTGATCTCCAGTAGGTATAAACCGAATGTCCAGTAGCTTTCGAGCTACTCTTTCTCTGACAAAATGAAAATCAACCTCAATGTGTTTTGTGCGTGCATGAAAGACCGGATTGGCTGAGAGATAGGTTGCACCAATATTATCACACCATAATCTCGCAGCATGTGGAGCTTTGATCCCAAGCTCATAGAGTAATGTATATATCCACATTACTTCAGTTGTAGCATTTGCTAAGGCCTTGTATTCAGCTTCTGTACTTGACCTAGAAACAGTTGCTTGCTTTCTTGCACTCCAAGACACAAGATTTGTTCCTAGAAAAACAGCAAAACCACCTGTAGACCTTCTGTCATCAGCACATCCTGCCCAGTCAGCATCAGAGTAAGCAGTAACAAGCATAGAAGAGGACTTGGTAATCTGGAGCCCAAGGCCTTCTGAAAATTTGAGATATCTAAGAATTCTCTTCACTGCAGTCCAATGAGTAGTTCTGGGTGCATGCAAGTATTGGCAGACTTTATTTACTGAATAGGAAATATCAGGACGTGTTAGTGTTAAATACTGTAGAGCACCTACAACACTTCTATAATTTGTTGCATCTTCTGACCCAAGTGCTTCTCCACATTCAACTGTAAGCTTTTCTGAGGTAGAAATTGGTGTACTTATTGGCTTGCAGTGCTCCAATCCCACTCTTCTGAGGATATCATTAGTATATTTTTCCTGAGAGAGAAGTATACCATCTTTAATTTTCTTTACCTCAATTCTCAAAAATAGTGAAGATCACCCAGGTCCTTGAGAGCAAATTCTAACTTCAGATCCTTAAGTAAACAAATAGTGGCATCTGAGCTTGAACTAGCAACAATTATATCATCAACATAAACAAGCACAAAGATAGTGATATTCCCCTTATTATAAAAGAATAGAGAAGTATCTGCCTTAGATGGTGTGAACACAAGATTTTGTAACTGCATGCTTAACCTGGAATACCAAGCTCGTGGGGCTTGTTTCAAACCGTACAATGCTTTGTCCAACTTACATACATATTGTGGTGTGCTTTGATTCTCATATCCTGGTGGTTGCCGCATGAACACTTCTTCCTCAAGAACACCATGAAGAAACGTGTTCTGGACATCTAGTTGTCTTAAACTCCAACCTCTGGAAATTGCAATAGACAAGACAAGTCGAATAGTAGCTGACTTAACAACAGGTGTCGGTGTCAAAATCGGCGGATCTCGGGTAGGGGGTCCCGAACTGTACGTCTAGGCCGGATGGTAACAGGAGGCAAGGGACACGAAGTTTTACCCAGGTTCGGGCCCTCTTGATGGAGGTAAAACCCTACGTCCTGCTTGATTAATATTGATGATATGGGTAGTACAAGAGTAGATCTACCACGAGATCGGAGAGGCTAAACCCTAGAAGCTAGCCTATGGTATGATTGTTGTTCTGTATGTTGTTCTACGGACTAAAACCCTCTGGTTTATATAGACACCGGAGAGGGTTAGGGTTACACAAAGTCGGTTACAATGGTAGGAGATCCACATATCCGTATCGCCAAGCTTGCCTTCCACGCCAAGGAAAGTCCCTTCCGGACACGGGACGGAGTCTTCAATCTTGTATCTTCATAGTCCAGGAGTCCTGCTGAAGGTATAATCCGGCCATCCGGGCACCCCCTAATCCAGGACTCCCTCAGTAGCCTCCGAACCAGGCTTCAATGACGATGAGTCCGGCGCGCAGATTGTCTTCGGCATTGCAAGGCGGGTTCTCCTCCAAATTTCGTGTACCTGTTGAATAAAGTCCAGTTTCTTGTAAATGTTGCGCTCCTTGGCTTCTACGCCCAATAATGGCCTTCTCCCACGTGTCAAACGAATATGAAAAGTCTGAGTGTTTTTACATCCACACCCCTAGCCGCGTAAATGAGCCGCCCATTTAAAGGGGACGAGGATTTAGATCCAAACCACACCTTCTCCCCTTCGCGAGTGTTCATCAGAGCGCATCCGACAAAGGTCCATTCCACCATGGCCAGCCGTCGCAACTCCTCCTTTCGCCCTTCCAGCCCTCAGCCTGGATATTGGGAGAGATGCTCCATCCCGCATAGCAAGCTAGTGACGCTCTAGACCAAGGGATTTCTCCCCCCGGCCTATATGGTCCCGGTTCGAGCTGGCCTTGCCATCTATAATGGCGGAGAGCAAGCGGAGAGTGCACCTAATCCCTCCAAAGGAGAGCGGGTATGCCTTGTCCCTTATTTAATAAGAGGGCTCGGATTTCCAATCCATCCGTTTCTCCGGGGGCTCCTAGAGTTCTATGGCCTCCAGCTACACAATCTTACGCCTGCCTCCGTATTGCATATCGCGGGCTTCGTAGCCCTCCGCGAGCTGTTTTTAGGTTTTGAGGCTCATTTTGGGCTGTGGAAAGAGCTATTCTGCCTTGTGCCCCATTCTTAGAAGGGGTCAATATATCAAGTGGGCGGAGCCGGAGTGTGGCGCATCGCCGGGACCGGATATCTATCCGGAACCCCAAAGAAGGCGTCTGAGGACTGGCCTTCGGAATTGTTTTACATAGAGGACGTCCCGCTGCCGGATCCTGTCCGGATCGGCCTCCCTGAGTTCGACAGTGCTCCACTAAAGAAGCGCCTAAGTTGGCGTCCACGGAGCCCTCAGAGGGAAAGTGACAAGGACGTCCGTTACCTGATGAGACGGATAAGATTGTTAGCTCATTCTGGACTGACCATGATCAGGGTCATGGCCGCATGCATCATGCGAGGGGTGCAGCCGCTACAGTACAGAGGCCACCCCGTGTGGGATTTCAATGGGGAGGACGACGCCACCCGCTACGGCCGTAAGGGACCGGATTCGGCTGCGGCTCTAACAAAGACCTTGTCCGCTTTGTACAAGAGAGAAGAGGAGGAATTTCTTCGCGTCGACCCACAGGGTGGATTCTCTATGTACAATCCCCCAAGCTGGGTAAGTGGTCACATCTACTTGCCCATCCGTTTTATATTCCCATTGTTAAATATTCAGTCCAACGACTTCAATGCAGGAACTGCGCCAGGCTGTTAAAGAAATAAACAGCCCTCCTCCACAACCCGAGGACCCAGGACGGTCCCTCGACCCGGCCTCTCAAGAGGATCTGGACTTATCTGTGGAGCTGATTGATGGAGTGTTCCATCAATTGAGCAAGGACAACGCCTTGGTGGCCATTACGGCCGATTACCCAGGAATAATCCCGGCCTCCCAGGTAACTGAGATCGAAGTCCCAGTACCCCGAATAGGGGTCTGCCCTCTCGTGTTTTCAGTTTCCTGATTACAACCGAGTTTTGCAGGGGAGGTTTTTGAGACGGGAGGCCGAACCTGCGGCGACAAGACAACGAGGGGCCGCAGGGCCCTGTGGGCAGAAAAGAGGTGCAGTCCGGACCGAGACGCCAGCGCAAAGGTATGGCGCGCCCCCTTATCCCAGGTGTTATACCTTCGAGGCATGTTAACACTCGTGCTCTCTTCAGGACAAAGAGACCTCGCCGGACTATATTCGGAGAGGCTGCCAATCGTGCTTCCACCAGCCAGGCTCCAAAGCCTGGTCCGGAGGCGGAGGCGAACACAAGGCGCGTATCGGACGCTCCTCCGACGGAGGATGTGGACATGTTGTCTGCCACCCATTCTGAGGTGGAGAGTGCCATGAACCACAGGCGTCGCCGGATAATTCTTCGCGACGCTTGTTTCTCCCAAGAGGCATTAGATGCCTTCAATTCGGGAGATGCGTACCTCCGTGCTGCTCAAAATGGTCTAGCCAGAGCCACGGAGCAATATGTAAAAGACATACGGGTAAGAAAATTTTGGTAATTATATATATATACCAGTAGCCCCCGAGACTTGAAACAGTTAGAATAACTGATTTAAGGATCATTTGTTATGCAGGTTCTTAAAGAAAAGAATTCCCTACTGTCCCAGGAGCTGGAAGAGTGTAAAGCCCAACTTGAGGCCGCACTAGCCGCGGCAGGGGAGCCCAAGGAGACCCCCTCTGGTAATATACACTTCGAAAGATAAGTATTTTGCGAAGCACGGCATGGATGCGAATCTGACAAATGAAATTGCAGATGGCGCCGGATTGAATCCGGAAAGGCAACACCTCCTACGCCAGCTGAAGGCTGGTGAGAAGGTGCTGACAAAGGTGAGGCGGGAGAAGAACGATCTCCAAGATGCCACCACCAAGCTGGGCATCGACCTGAAAGATGTTCGTGCCCAACTGTCAGACTCCGTTAAGGAGAATCAGCGGCTTCGGTGCGGCATATATAGTAAGTGCTTGAACGAACCTTTGAAAGAAAGTTCGGCGGGGAAGTCGACTAATAGAGTAATGTCTGTAGGTGTGCTAACAGGTCATCCTGCAGAGGAGATGCCCGGTTCTACGGGTGACCTTCTTCCCGAGCTCTCGCAACTGCTCGAGCGAGTTCGGCAGGCGATGCAAGGCATCTCCCAGGCCTTGTGGCCATCCATCTCCATGCCCGAAGGTCTTGGAGAGCTTGCGGAGAAGCTAAAGGGAGCACGGCGGCGCTTCCGATTGTGGAAGATATCGGCCTGCCGTCAAGGCGCTAGGGAGGCCTGGGCCATGGTGAAGACACGGTACACAAAGGCTGACCCCAACCACATGGCCGAGGTCGGTCCTGTGGGGCCTGATGGGAAGGAGATCCCTGTAAGCTTAGTATATAGCCAAGTAGAATTGGCCGCAAAGTATTCCCAGCAGGACTGTAAATTAGACAGCCTGCTAGATGGTATTGAAGAGGAATACAATCAGTCAGAATGACTATGTAATTTAATTGACATTTATAATGCCTTCTAGCCGGATTGAAGATCGTTTGTCATGGCCGACCTTTTCGCTTCAGCCTCGGGACCTGACGGTCCGGAGTGTGTCCGAATTCCCATGAGGTTATATAAGAACCGGGGAATGCATGGAGACCAGGCGTAGGGGTCATTAGTGCATGAACAGACAAGTGCCCGACTAGTTATGTTATATTACATGGTTAGTAAGAAACATCTTCCAAGGAGAATAGTTCCGTTAAGGGTTCCTTTCCCTGGGAGGCATGCCCTAAAGTGCATGCCCATTCTGCGATAAAAGACGCGGGAAAAAGCATATGGGGGCGCATAAATAAATAAGTGAAAAGATCATCTTTTAGGTCACCGACCAAATATTCCTTTAAGAACGCTAGCTTTCGGATTCACCCAGTCTGAGGTACACATCCGGCTGATCCGGCAGTAACAATCGCAGAGGTGCTCCCTTTACCGCCTAGCCGAATAATCGGGAACGTAGGGGTAATCACAGGAGCCAGGCAACCCAGCTTGGCCAAAACTTAAGTCATATCGATGCATATAATGGTGAAATAAAAGGTACCTGCGGAAGCGTAACACATGTGTTGGGCATGAAGCCCGTATAAATAAGCTTCTGTTAAAAAAAGCCCCCAGGTTTAATGAGTGCGAATAGCAGGTCATGTGATGAGCCTTTAAGGGCTATAAGAGAAAGGAAGGGGAGAAGGAGAGAAATGTAAGACAGGCAGTATATAAAAAATGGACAGAGGAAGGAGACGAACATAGAGCCCGGCGCTAGGCATAGAATCTTCGGAGACGGGCTGCGTTCCATGGGTTCGGCTCGAGTCGGTTATCCGATGCATCTCGCAGGCAGTACGCTCCACCAGTCAGGACTTGGTCAATTATGAAGGGACCTTCCCACTTGGGCTTGAGTTTGTCCTTTTTCTTGTCCGACAGGCGTAGAACTAATTCGCCAACATTGTAATCTTTGGCCCGTACTTCTCTGCTTTGGTATCTTCGAGCCTGCTGTTGATAGATTGCGGAACGGGCTTTTGCCACGTCACGCTCCTCCTCCAATGCATCCAAACTGTCCTGCTGATCGAGCTCGGCTTCTCTTTCTTCGTACATGCGCACTCGAGGTGAGTCATGAATTATGTAGCAAGGCAAAACTGCCTCTGCGTCGTACACCATAAAGAATGGTGTGTATCCGGTGGTGCGATTCGGCGTGGTCCGCAGCCCCCAGAGTACGGAGTCGAGCTCCTCTACCCAGTGCGTGTTAGATTCCTTGAGGGACCGCACTAATCTGGGTTTGATGCCGCTCATGATAAGACCATTTGCATGTTCGACCTGGCCATTAGTTTGTGGGTGATAGACGGAAACATAATCGAGCTTGATGCCCATGTTTTTGCACCAGAGTTTTACCTCGTGGGCCGTAAAGTTCGTGCCGTTATCAGTGATGATGATGTGGGGGACGCCGTAACGGTGTACAACCCCGGATATAAAGTCTATCACCGGTCCGGATTCGGCCGTCTTAACAGGCTTGGCTTCTATCCATTTGGTGAATTTATCCACCATGACCAGTAAGTATTTTTGCTTGTGGGTTCCGCCTTTAAAGGGTCCAACCATGTCAAGCCCCCAGACTGCAAAGGGCCAAGTGATGGGGATAGTTCGGAGGGCGATGGGTGGCATATGGCTTTAGTCTGCAAAGAGCTGGCAACCAACGCATCGTTGGACTAAGTCCTGGGCGTCTGCCCGGGCCGTCGGACAGTAAAAGCATGTACGGAAGGCCTTGCTTACAAGGGACCGAGCTGCAGCGTGATGACCGCCGAGTCCGGCATGAATTTCAGCCAGGAGGTTCCGCCCTTCCTCTTCGGAGATGCACCTTTGAAGGACTCCGGTAGTGCTTTTCTTATAAAGCTCTCCCTCGTGGACTTTGTAGGCTTTGGATCGCCGTACTATGCAACGTGCCTCGTTTTGGTCCTCGGGGAGTTCCTGCCTAGTAAGGTAGGCGAGGAATGGTTTTGTCCACGGGGCGATGACGGCCATTATTACGTGGGCTGAATGTGTTATTTCATTGGCAGAGCCTCCGATTGTGTCAGAATGTTCGGTACCGGACAGTGCGGTTGGGTCCGGGCTGTTATTGTTCGGCTCCCCTTCTCATACTATGGATGGCTTGAAAAGCCTTTCCAAGAAGATGTTGGGGAGGACTACATCGCGTTTTGCGCCGATGCATGCCAGGACATCTGCCGCCTGATTATTTTCCCGGGCTATATGGTGAAATTCAAACCCTTTGAACCTAGCTGACATTTTTAGGACGGCGTTGCGGTAAGCTGCCATTTTTGGATCCTTGGCATCGAAGTCTCCATTTATTTGAGATATTGCGAGGTTCGAGTCCCCGCGCACCTCTAGGCGTTGAATGCCCATGGATACTGCCATCCGGAGACCATGTAAAAGGGCCTCATATTTTGCTGCATTGTTGGAGTCTGTGTACATAATCTGGAGTACGTATTGAACTGTGACTCCTGTGGGGGACGTCAAAACGACGCCATCCCCTAGTCCGGCCAACATCTTGGAGTCGTTGAAATGCATGATCCAATTTGAATATGTGCCGTACTCTTTAGGGAGTTCGACCTCCGTCCATTCTGCGACGAAGTCAGCCAAAACTTGCGACTTGATGCCTCACCGTGGCTTGTAAGTTATGTCGAACGGGAGGAGCTCAATGGCCCATTTTGCAATTCCGCCCGTTGCGTCAAGGTTGTTTATAATATCGTTAAGTGGTACTTCTGAGGCTACTGTTATTGAACACTCTTGAAAGTAGTGTCATAGCTTCCGGGATGCCATGAATACTGCGTATGCAATCTTTTGATAATGCGGGTACCGTGATTTGCACGGAGTGAGGACAGTGGACACATAATAGACCGGCTTTTGAAGGGGGAATTTGTGTCCATCCGTTTCTTGTTCGACGACGAGCACTGCGCTTACAACCTGATGTGTTGCTGCAATGTACAATAGCATCGGTTCGCCAATGTTTGGCGCGGCCAGGACTGGGTTTGTTGCCAATATGGCTTTTATTTCATTGAGTCTGGCCGTGGCTGCATCCGTCCATTCGAAGTGTTCGGTGCGCCAAAGGAGGCGGTAGAGGGGTAGGGCCTTTTCTCCCAAGCGGGAGATAAAGCGTCTTAGAGCCGCCACACATCTGGTTAACTTTTGTATTTGTTTGAGGTCCTTTGGGATATCCAATTGTGACAGAGCTCAGATCTTGGCTGGACTTGCTTCGATTCCTCTACCGGATACAATGAAGCCCAAGAGCTTTCCGGCTGGAACACCGAAAACGCATTTTTCCGGGTTGAGCTTGATGTCGCATGTTGGGAGGTTATCAAATGTGAGCCTCAAGTCGTCTACTAGAGATTCGACATGTCTTGTTTTGACAACCACATCATCTACATACGCCTCCACTGTTTTGCCGATCTGGTTTGCCAGACATGTCTGAATCATGCGCTGATATGTTGCGCCGGCGTTTTTGAGCCCGAAGGGCATTGTGTTGAAGCAGAATGGGTCGTATGGTGTGATAAATGCCGTTGCGGCTTGGTCTAATTCTGCCATCTTGATTTGATGGTAGCAGGAATATGCGTCGAGGAAACACAACGAATCGTGTCCTGCTGTAGCGTCGATAATCTGATCGATGCGGGGGAGGGGGAAGGGATCCTTTGGGCAAGCCTTGTTAAGGTCTTTAAAATCAACGCACAGGCGCCAGGATTTGTCCTTCTTTGGTACCATCACCAGGTTTGCTAGACAGTTCGGATGTTTTATATCTCTGATGAATTCGGCCTCCAATAGCTTTGCTAGCTCCTCTCCCATGGCCTGTCTCTTAGGTTCAGAAAAACACCGAAGAATTTGTTTGACAGGTTTGAATCCTTTTAGGATATTTAAGCTGTGCTCGGCCAGCCTGCGTGGGATTTCTGGCATGTCTGAAGGGTGCCACGCGAAAATGTCCCAGTTCTCTCGTAGGAACTCTCGCAGTGCGGCGTCTACATCAGGGTTTAACTATGCCCCAATGGAAGTTGTTTTATTGGGTCTGTTAGATGGACCTGGAATTTGACTATTTCGTCGGCCGGTTTAAAGGAGGTGGACTTGGATCTTTTGTCGAGTACCACATCGTCCCTATTCACCATGGAGCGCAGCGCAGTCAGTTCCTCAGCCGCTAGGGCTTCGGATAGTTCCTCGAGGGCCAGTGCGGCTGTCTTGTTTTCGGCGCGGAGTGCTATGTGCGGATCACTAGCGAGAGTGATGATCCCGTTAGGCCCGGGCATCTTGAGCTTCATGTACCCGTAATGGGATATTGCTTGGAAGATTGTAAACGCTTCCCGCCCTAGCAGAGCGTGATAACCACTGCTGAACGGAGCCACATGGAACGTGACCTCTTCGGACCTGTAATTATCCGGCGTGCCGAACACCACATTTAGTGTGATTTTTCCTGTACATCGCGCTTCCCGACTGGGGATTATTCCTCTAAAGGTTGTGCTGCTCCGCTCAATGCGGTTCCAGTCTATTTCCATTTTTTGAAGGGTTTTCTCATAAATGAGGTTTAATCCGATGCCGCCGTCCATGAGTACCTTGGTAAGACGAACGCCGTCCACTATTGGACTAAGGACCAATGTGGCTGGTGCTCGGGCTGTTCGGAATTTAGGTTCATCGCTGGCGTTAAAGATAATAGCCGTGTCACTCCATGGGTTTATTGTTGCTACTTGGTAGACTTCGGCAAGGCTGCAGAGTGTCCTTTTTCGCATATTATTTGATGCGAAAGTCTCGAAGACTGTTAATATTGTATTGGTGTCTCTGGGGTGGCTTTTTGTGGCCTCCAGAATTAGGAGATCTTCGCCAATTTTGGCCACCTGCCGGAGTATCCAACATGCTCTAAGGCTGTGAGTTGGTGTGGCGTCCTCTGTACTGTGAATTTTACAAGGTCCATTAAGCCATCCTTCCAATACGGTTCCATGCCCTGTAGAGGGTTTTTTCTTTTTGGTGTTTGACCCGGGTGTCTGGCGATGATGCACCCTTTTATTTCGGACTGGATTTGTATTCAGGACCGGATCGTCCCGAAATTTTATTTCGGTTTTCCAGGCGCTTTCCATCGCACAGTATTTTTGTACAATGGACGCCAAGTCAGCGAAGCGTGTAATATCACGGCGACTTATGGCGTTGACGATTTCCTTGTCCGTGCAATTATTGCAGAAGATTGAGATTGTGTCTTCCTCGCGGCAGTCCCTTATCCTGTTCCTAACCAGGAGGAATCTGGCCTAGTAATGACGTACTGTTTCTTCGGGCTCTTGCCTGATTTGGGATAAATCGCTTATGTTCGGGTGGGTGGGTGGAATTAAATCCGAAGCCTCACCCAATATGAGGCTCAGAGGCCGAGGAATTTCCGAACTTGAAAATTTGGATTCCTGGATGTTGTCCAATGAATCCAGCCCATCGCCTGACTCTAAGTTCAGGTCTTGAGTGATATCCTCCCCTCCGCGGGTATCCGGCTTGGAGGGATCGGGAATCCAGACGTAGCTACTCCTTAAGATAGATGAAAGGTCGCCACACTGTCCCTCTACCACGGCAACGTGATGGGTGACTTGGGGAGAGTTAATCTCTCTCAGTTCGGGTTTAGGCCCAATTTGGTCGTAATCCGTAGCGACTCCCAAGGCAGCGATGCGATCCAAGAGCTCGTTTATGGAGGAGAGCTCCATTTAGAAACATTATAACCGAGCACTTTTCGAGCCATCTGATGCTATCAGATTCTCAACCATCCATTCTCGCGATCCAATAGTTCTAGGTCGTCCGATTCACGCCGGAATAACTCTAGCTCGCGCCGTGGACCGTGACTGGCCTGATTCGCGAAGGGTCGCTAATTGGGTAACATTTTTGAAGGCCCATGGTTCATCCGGGACCGTGTACGTCGCTGCATTAACAGGCCTTCTCCCCCAATGAATGGAGTAGGCCCTTCTCCTCCAACTGTCCCATTCCCACCCGGTTCGCTCGACCCAAACCCTAGCCGCCAGTGCGCCACATGGAGGTCGCGCCGCGACCGACGGGATGAAGCACGCGGCCACGCCGCCCTTTCCCAGACGCCCCGGTAGCACCGCCTTCTTCTCCCCCTGATGCCCCTCACGAGCGCCGCCGTGACGAGGGCCTGCTCCATCTCCCTCTGCTGCCCTATTTGAGCGCCGCGGTGATCTCGACATGCTCCAGCGACGCCGCCCGATCGAGCTCCTCTGCCTTCATCTCCCTCTGCCGCCTCCAGCAGTACGTGTTCCTTCTTCCCTCTTCCGTCGCGGTCGAGTGCCGCCGCCAGCAGGACGTGCTCCAGCGACGCCGCCCCGACCTAGCTCATTCACCTACACGCCCTCCACTCGGGCCAATAGAACTCCATGATATAGTTGAAAATTAGTCTTTCTGGGCTATGATATTGCAACCTGAATGTTACTGATTACTCATGGAAGGGATTTTAATGAAATTTTAGGCAAACACGGGTATCAAAATGGCCACCGTCTGATCAGTAGTTTTTGGTTACTGCAGGTCGAAAAGCGCAATGAAGGATTTTTCTTTCTCCTACAGTCATTCATTCATATGAAAGGGGAACTGCTGACAGATAAATCATATGTCCATACGCCATGTACTTTCCTCCGTTTATCTTTCAGGGAAATCATTTTTGTTTAGACTGAAGATATGCACTTCACCTTCATAATGTGTATTCTTATATTCCATCAATTTGAGTGTGTCATTACAGGTTGCAGACTTGCATTATGTATCTTTAACTACTATTTTTTTCGAATACACCTAGGCCTAGCTGATCAGTGATTTCGTAGTTCTCTGCTACCAGATCCATCTTTCTATTGGCTTTTTGATATTTCCTGCAAGTGATTGTTTAATTTGTTTTATTACTGTATAAGAATGGAAGTATAACAAGTTCATTTGTTCTACTGGGCAATAGTTATTTAATTTGCATATTCATGCGACGAGTATGTAACATCTCTTTTTTTTCACTCTATGTACATCTGTGAAGATATTATATAACTCGCCAAGAAGATATGAGAGCACTGATTATGTACCCTCAAACAATTTTTCTATTGAAATAGATATTACCAATTTCTTTGGATTGCGATTTTGCAAAATTTGATGTATTGCCTTGGCCAACTCTTACGGAGAATTTTAATATCACTGCAGATTTATGAAGAACCATGAAAAAATATCCACATTTATGGAATGGAACTGAAAATCTTGTTGGATTGGAAATAGCAATTGATGAACTAAAGAAGATACAACTTGTCAGCTTAGTTAGGTTCTACTCTATGGAGTTTCTTTTTTCATTTTTCCTACTGTTAATGATGTCGAATATTGTATGGCTTTTGCTTGGTCAGGTTTTTATTTGTCCGGGAACGATGAACTACATATCGAGAGATAAGGTTGTGGAGCAACTTTTACCTTGCCAGCCATATTACAGATACTTGGAGATTTTTCTTCGTTGAAATTTAACCCATTTTTTTGAAAAAAAACATCTGAATTGGTTGTACAGCTGAGTTCGCTACTTTTTTGTTGCTTATTTGAATGCACTCCATAATTTGTAATTTTTAGAGGGCCAATAGATCGTTTTTTGCATAAGGCACTTCTTGTGAAGTTTACTCCAATCATCACATATGTTCTGGTTGATGCTCTCATATATTGCGGAAACTGAAAATGTATGCATATATTACATATTTGAAGTTCTTTCCGTTCCCAACAAGTGTTGGAGCCATGCCGCATGAGTTCTCAATCTGTTAAAGAGGTCATGACAGTTATGCCATCTATGTGATATTCCATTGGCATGTCCATGATGTATGAAGTGAGAATTTGCTTACATTAGTGTCAACTGATCAACTTTATGGTGACGGTAACAGTCAATAAAATCTGCTCACACGTGCAAATCAGATGGTTTCTTTTCCTTTGAGGGTAGATCAGATGGTTGCTCTGCATTACCAATCGACCAGATAGTTAAGAGTTGTGAGTTTAGTTTCTCCTATTTCGATAGGAGTTCATACAGATATGAGTAATGAAGTATATGTTGAAATCTTGACTTTAAAAGTGTTTTTAAGCAATTTATTATCTATTCATTAATAAGAAACATACAGTTGCTTGATTAAACTAATTCCTAAGCTTTGTGAGCAGTGGAGGATTTAGTACAAATTGTTGGCTTTGTCCCTAGAATTCTTACTTTTTTGTGAGATAGTTCCTCTACTACATGCTTTTCCTTCTTCAAAACCTATTGCCGAACTATTGCACTCATTCGTTGCAAACCTCTTCTTCTATCACTATCATTTTATTGAAAAAAATAGAAGGGTGCAGCAACGCGCGCCACCAATGATCTAGTTGGATCTAACTGCTCGGCGAGTTCCGAGCTAACATGAAGATTGTTTTCGATGGCTCGAGAGTTCATCGTTGGCGCAGAAGCCGAACAGGCGGTCATAAGAAAACCACCTAGACGGAGGGTTTGGCCGACAGCCAAAGCTCCCTTAGCAACGGTGTCGTCTTTAAAGACGGGGCGAGGCATCCTTCCTAATGGCAACGACACAGAGGAACTCTCAATGAAAGCACCAATGTCGGTGTCAAAACCGGCGGATCTCGGGTAGGGGGTCCCGAACTGTGCGTCTAGGCCGGATGGTAACAGGAGGCAAGGGACACGAAGTTTTATCCAGGTTCGGGCCCTCTTGATGGAGGTAAAACCCTACGTCCTGCTTGATTAATATTGATGATATGGGTAGTACAAGAGTAGGTCTACCACGAGATCGGAGAGGCTAATCCCTAGAAGCTAGCCTATGGTATGATTGTTGTTCTGTATGTTGTCCTACGGACTAAAACCCTCTGGTTTATATAGATGCCGGAGAGGGTTAGGGTTACACAAAGTCGGTTACAATGGCAGGAGATCTACATATCCGTATCGCCAAGCTTGCCTTCCACGCCAAGGAAAGTCCCTTCCGGACACGGGACGAAGTCTTCAATCTTGTATCTTCATAGTACAGGAGTCCGGCTGAAGGTATAGTCCGGCCATCCGGACACCCTCTAATCCAGGACTCCCTCAACAGGGCTAAAAGTATCTTCATAATCAATTCCAAACCTTTGTTTAAACCCTCTTGCAACTAATCTTGCCTTATACCTGTCTATGCTTCCATCAGATTTTCTCTTTATTTTATATACCCACTTACAATCAATGATATTGTTGCCAGGTTTCGGTGATACTAAATGCCATGTCTTATTTTTCATAAGTGCATTATACTCATTATCCATAGCTTCCTTCCATTCTTTATTGGCAAGGGCATCATGCAAATTGATTGCTTCACCAGTAGTGGTAAGAAAAGTTCGTTTGAATTTGTCATACCTTATTGTACCATCATTATATTGTTTTTCCTTAATAATACCTGATTAAGACCTTGTATTTCGAAGAAAGGGCGTAGGTGACACAGGAGCAGCTGCTGCAGATGGTGCATGCGATCCGGACGAAGCAGAATCAACCACAGAGGGTCCAGCCCTCTCGCGGTCCGAGAGAGCCAGCAAACCAGCCGGTTCCTGATCCGAGGAGGATCCGTCCTCACGTGTGCGGTCGGCCGCACACCCGCGGTCCTCCTGGACCCGCAGAAAGGCGGCGTTGGGCAACGCACCCGCGCACCCGTGGTCCACCTGGGCCCGCCGAGACGTGGCAGCGGGCGACTGGGCCTCTCCAGCGCCTGGGCTGGCGTGCCTGTCATTGCGCGGGCTCGTGGGCGCATCTGGACCAGTGGGATCCACTAGGTCGGGGCGGTCGGCCACCAGCCTGCATGCAGCCGCGCGCACGGGTGGAAGATCCGCCCAGGATCTCGCGCCATCAGCGGAGGCAGGCCTGGCGGGCGAATCTGCCTGGGATCTGCCGCTGTCAGCCGGATCAGCGTGGGTTTCCGCACATGTTTTGTTTGTTTCCTCAGACATAAAATGATGCCCAGAATTAGTACAAGTATCAACAGAAACATAATTTTCTTTGGATTTTTGCACATGATCAGGTTCAGTTAACGCGCCCCCGTGATCATAGTCTGGTAGAAGTGCAATTTCAGCACGAAGCAAGGCGCCGACATTGGGATGAAGTTTGGAAAACGGAAAGATAGTTTCGTCAAAAACAACATCGCGAGATATGTACATGCGTCCAGTAGCAATCTCAAGGCACTTATAGCCTTTGTGAAGGTTGCTATAGCCAAGAAAAACACATTGTGTGGACCTAAACTCAAGCTTGTGGCAATTGTAAGGACGTAGATTAGGATAGCAAGCACATCCAAAGGTTTTGAGATAGCTATAATCAGGTTTTTGCTTGTACAACTGCTCTAAAGGAGTAGAATTGCCAATGACTCTACTGGGAAGACGATTAATAAGATAAGTGGCGGTGATAAAGGCTTCATCCCAATATTTGAGAGGCATGAATGCATGAGCTAAAAGAGAGACCGACTTCAACAATGTGGCGGTGTTTGCGCTCAGCAGACCCATTCTGTTGACGAGCATGGGGACAAGACACATGATGAGCTATCCCAATGCCACAAAAGAAGGAGTTGAGTTTCTCATACTCCCCTCCGCAGTCACTTTGGACTAAAAGGATTTTTCTATCAAATTGGCGCTCAACAAGTTTCTGAAATTCTTGGAAGATAGAGAAAACTTTTGATTTGTATGTAAGCAAATATATCCAAGTGAACTTGCTATAATCATCAATAAAACTGACATAGTATTTTTTTTCTACCAAAGGAATCTCGGGCATGACCCCAAACATCACTAAAAATAAGTTCTAACGAAGCATGAGACACACTAGTTGACTCGGGATAAGGAAGCTGATGGCTCTTGGCACATTGGCAAGCTTCACACACAGACTTATTATTTTGACTATGAGACAAAAGAAGTTTGTCTTTATTAACTACTTGTTTGACGATGACCGAAGATGGATGTCCTAGTCGTTGATGCCACCGTGCCAAAGAGGGCTTGATGACGGAGTAGACTTGACGATGCTTGCGACCTAGTGCTCCGGATGGAATTGGGTAGAGCCCTCCAACGCATCTACCGTGATGAAGAAGTTCCCTCGTTGCCCGATCCTTGATGAAAAAATAATGAGGGTGAGTCTCAAAGAAGACATTATTATCGGTGGCTAAACGAGACATGGAGGCAAGGTTCTTGTCAGCTTGTGGGACATGAAGTACATCTCGAAGAACTAGATCACGTTTGAGTGTAGGGGAATTAATAGAACCTTGACCGATGTGAAAAATATCCATACCTCCACCGCTTGAGGTGTGAATCTGGTCGCTGCCATGGTAGCGCTCACGAAGAGCAAGCTACTCGAGCTCATTGGTCACGTGGTCCGTCGCGCCAGAGTCCACGTACCAGACACCCTCGCCGCCGCCCTGTTCACGCATGGCAGCAGCGACATGGCGAGCATTAGGCACGTAGTCTTCATCGTACCGATGCCAGCAGTCGATCACTTCATGGCCAGACTTCTTGCAAAGTTGGCAACAAGGGCGACCACGTGAGGGAGGACGACGGCTGTTGTTGTTGTTGAAGCCGCTGCCGCCGCTAGTGTTGTAGCCGCCTCCGCCGTTGGAGCCAGAGCCCCCACAAGAGCGCGCGACGTCGCCCTGGGGAGCGCCGCGCCCGCGCCCGCCGCTGCGTTGCCCCTGGTGACCGCGTCCACGGCCGCGGCCACGGGCGGCAGAGTTGACGGAGGATTGGCGAAGGTCGCCACCATGCAGGAGGGTGAGGCGGGCATCAAAACTGAGGAGTTGGTTGTAGAGCTCCTGGACGGTGATGGGCTCGACCCGGGCGGCGAGCGCAGAGACCACCGGGTTGTACTCCATGTCGAGGCCAGCGAGAATTTTGGAGACGATCTCCGGATCAGAGAGCGCCGTAGCAGTGCTTGCGACTTCGTCGGTGAGGCTTTTAATCTTGCCAAGGTAGTCAGACATGGACATGTTATCTTTCTTGAGGTTGGTGAGCTTGATGCGAGTATTGATCGCCTGGGCTTGGCTTTGTGCAGCGAACATGGCGTGGATGGTGCGCCACACCTCGGCCGGCGTCTGGAGCGTGGCGACCTGTGCAAGGATCTCACGGGAAAAAGAACCCATCAAGTACCCTTGAAGTTGTTGCTGCTGTGCATACCAGAAAGATCGTGCAAAGTTGACGACTTGTTCTTCTTTGTCGTCCTTGGTGATGGTGAGAGTGGCCGGCGGTGGCGGGCTCTTCTCGTCGAGGTGGTGCTCCATCTGTGCGCCTCTGATTTGAGGCAGCACGACGGCCTTCCAGAGCAGGAATTGCCCCTCGTCAGCTTCTCGTGGGGCGGCGATCCGAGGGAGGTGGTATTGGTGGTGGAGGAGGAGGCAAAGGTGGAAGATGAGGAGGTGGTGAGTGCACCCATGGTGCTTGCGGTCACGGCAGCAGTGGTGGTGGACATGATCTCGGTCGCCGGTGGTAGCTACATGCAATCTCTTTCGATCTAATGAGGAAGAGGCTCTGTTACCATGTGAAACGATATGGGAAGCGTAGAACCCTTTGCTCGAGCCGCACTTGTATATAAAGAGGCAATGCCGTGGCTTACAAGATAAGGTCGAGAGAGATAGATCGTTACAGGAGGATTACGAGGGAAAGCTAACAGAAGAAGAGATAGAGAAGGGTACAAGATTTAAACAAGATATCTATCCCTATACAACTTTATCTCTAACTAACCAACTATTTCAACAAGGGTCGATGAAGGCGGTGTAGATTTCGCCAACGAATATGACGACGACAAGTTCAGTGAGCTGTTTGAAGAAGATTATAAGTTCACCACGGTGAAGCTCTTCTTTTTCAAGGTTGACATTGGCAGGCAAAAGCTGGTGGAGCTACGGGATATTGGAGACCACGCGCTATTCCTCGGGTACAACAATATCGTGTATGTTCCCACTAAGGACTTTCCGGCGTTCCAACCAAACCACGGTTACCTCACGGATGACCGTTTTCTATGGAAGCCAACATTGAAAGAGGACCTGGGTATTTGGAACTTCAAGAAGAGGAGTATGCAGAAACTTCAGGATGCATGGCCATGCATGTATTCTTGGCTACATTTACAAGCTCCGATTTGGATCACGCCAATGTTTTAGCAACTATTTAATATCGGATTTGCTATTCTACAGTCGAGTGAATTACAATGTCATTCAAATCGCTGGCCGTTCGATCTTGCGCGCGATTCGCGCTGAGAGCTGGGTTTTGTTGGGCGGTTTCTACTTGTCAGGCGCGGTTTTCATTTTGGGTCGGCCCGTTACTGCCCGGACGCTGTCTTTTACCGCCCGCCGGCCGGATTGAATTGACGCGTAGAGTGAGCGCTACACCAGCGGAGAGGAAGAGGCGATTTTGATCGTATTCCGTTGCGATTTCCCCCGGATGTAATGCATGCGGTCAATTCGTTGGTTCCCATTGATTGCTTCAGATGTAGCTGTGGATCCCCGTGCCCCTTTTGATATTTTACTGCTGTTCGATTTTGATATTATCCCACTACAGTGGTTGTTGATTGATCCCCATGGGCATCTAATAGTGCGCTAGATCCCCCATGCTCGTTTAATTTTTGGCCGGCCCATTTGATGTAGATGTATGTGAAGTTTGCTCAATCTCCCGATTGATTTAGATGTCTCATGATCTCTTTTGTGGATGTAGGTGTTAGATCCTACTTGCTCTGAATTTTCTGTTTTAGTTTTGTACTGAGTTACTTTAAGGTTCCAATGTATGTGATTTGTGGTACTTTAGTTGCTTACAGTGTATTGGTTCTGTATTTTCAGTTTGGTGCTATGTAACTAGTGTTGTTCACTGTATTTGCGGTATGACTTCATTTCTGCATCAATATTTGCTAGCTATCTTGTGCAGGGTAGGTAGGTAGTATTTTCACTGCATTTGTAGTATTTTTTGTTCAGTGCATTTGCAATATATGTCGGGTAAGTATATTTACGTTTAAGATAGAGATAGGAGATAGAGATAAGATAGGTTTAACTTGCCCTCTACTCCAAGTCTCTCTCCCTCCATTGTACCTCTATATATACCCCATACACGGGTGAGATCAATACAATAGATATATACATCCATTCTACAGTTTCCACATGGTATTAGAGCGGTTAGTCTCACGACACCGATCCTAAATTTCCCCACCACTTCCGCTTCGCGTCGCCCCCGGGGAGATTAATCTTCTCTCCCCGGGGGCACGGCACCCGATCAATCAAAGATTAGATCGGTCTTGTAGTTTAGATTCAATTTCGAGTTCCCTATCATTAGATTCATATATCAATTCTCTGCTTGATTAGGCCTCCTTTGGTTTAGAGGAATTTCATAAGAATTCTAGAGGATAGGATTCTTATAGGATTTTTTCCTTTAGAGTCTTTTGGTTCATATGAATGGATTCCTATTCCTACATAGAATTGGTTCCTATTCTTCACATTTCATAGGAAAATAAAAAAAAAGCCTAGACTCAATGAAAAAATCCTTTGATATCAACCAAATGACATCTTGTTTCCTATTCCTACTCATAGGATTTGAGATACATGTCATCTCATTTTCTATAAGATTCTTATTCCTATGATAATCTTATTCTATGAACCAAAAGAGGCCTATTAGTTTCCAGTAGCCACAAATAAATCCGGACGACCCTCAAATTCTGGTGAAAATCCCGGTGAAAATCAGTGCAAGATTCGGCGGCGATCACGGTGCCACGGCCATCTCCATCGCGCTCCGCCGCATGTGGCCGGCTTCAAGATCCAAACTTCACCAGCGAGCGACATTGAGAACTCCATCTACAGTAAAAAAAAAGGCAACGACAGATCGCTGGGCACGCGGCGGACACGCACATACGCGCTTGAGCAAACATGGGGCGCTGGCGTTCCAAAGACACAGGCATGGCCGGGCGCTGGAGCAGCCGGCCGATGCAACCGCTGGGCACGCGTGGCCCAGGCAGTCCGGTGGAGCGACGCCACGCGCTCACGCGGCCAAGCCCTCAACACCAATCGCGCCGTCTCCAACTCCGATAGATCGCGGGAGGGATCCGAGTTTTCCGCATGGCTCGACTCCATGTTGCGTGCGACTGCACCGAGCCCAGCCAACCTGCCGCGACGGGAACCAACGCCATGCACGCTCGGGCTCTACATCGCCAAACTGCCGCGGGCGGATCAGATGGTTACAAGATGCATGCGTGATGCCTCATTACGTGAGGTACAGCAGCCTGTGACTCTTCTAGGCCTCCATCTGCTTCATCTGCTTCACAAGATGTGCGTCTTTCCCGGACCGGCACGACTGCACAGCTTGGATCACGGGTTGGCGAGTTCCTGCGACATCGACGAGTGATCGACTCATACTACACCGAGCAGACTCCCGAGATATTGTCGGCCGCACCTGCACAAGCATTGGGCGATGACTCCTCCACCGAGCGCTGCATCCCAACCCGAGCTACATCACCTCCTGCATCAAGCTACACCGCCGATCTGTACCTACACCGAGCATGACGACATCATCATGATCTGCACCAGATATTCTTCATCGAGCTGAATCCCTGCACTCATCGAGCTGAATCCCTGCACTGGGTTGAACGACTACGCCAGGTTACGAGCAACATACTTCTTCGGCATGACAGGGCGTCGACACTTCGTCGTCATGGAGGGACGCCTTCAAGTGACGCATCATCACCGCCATGCCGCTGCGATGCCATCGCCGACACTTCATCACCGTGGTCTTCATCAACATCTTCGTCAACACAACACCGCCGCCTCGTCCACAAGATGGACACCTAACGTCCTCTGACAGACTTTTCTGCAAGACGCGACCTCGACGACGGCAATGACCGCGTCACGACAACGGTATCGACCACGTCATCCATGACGGCACGACTGCATCGACACGGCATCACTACAGTGACGACCGATGACCCTACACGGCCAGACGGTCCTGGCAAAA
The DNA here is from genome assembly GCF_018294505.1 of Triticum aestivum. Taxonomy (NCBI): domain Eukaryota; kingdom Viridiplantae; phylum Streptophyta; class Magnoliopsida; order Poales; family Poaceae; genus Triticum; species Triticum aestivum. Next base: position 562,643,418 of record NC_057806.1, read on the forward strand.
CCGATGTGTGCTCGATGGGCTTCCTCCAGTCTTGGCAAAATCGGTGGACTCATCGCCGACGGCACCCTCTGACATCCGCAAGGTGCATCGTCCACGTCTGCAGCTCTGTCATAGCGCATTTTTTGCGCCTCCGGCTTTGTGCGGTTTCATCATCCACGACGACCACAACATCGACCATGACTACCTCGACCACGGCTACATCACCATAATCGGCTACCTCGACGTTAATGGCTACGTCTACAACAACTCATCGGCAACAACTCCAGTCAACAGCGTCCGCCTCGTCACTTTGCATCCACGACACTCCCGCTATGAGTGCAGGAGGGAATAGAGGAGAAGGCAGGAAGGCACCAGAAGGGGACACAGTCACCACCCTAACTGCCGACCATCAGAGACGCAGTTGATGATGGCGCAGCGGAGAAGACGACAAAAGAGCAAGACTTCAAATTCAGTCGTAATCGTCCGCTTCACTCCCGCTACGACTGAGGGGGGATGTTAGAAGTATTTTTACGTTTAAGATAGAGATAGGAGATAGAGATAAGATAGGTTTAACTTGCCCTCTACTCCAAGTCTCTCTCCCTCCATTATACCTCTATATATATCCCATACACGGGTCAGATCAATACAATAGATATATACATCCATCCTACAGTTTCCACAGGGTACAGTTATGTTTTGTGCAGTTCCATCCTCGTAGAAATGATGGTCAAGTCTTTTTGACCATTAGCTTAGTACCATGTTTATTTCTGTCATTCTCCTTGTGGCAAGTTCAGAAATTTGCAGTATCTTTTAAAATTGTATTACCCCAATGAGTTCCATAATTTTTCATCTGTGCAATTTCCATAGTCAAGCAGGTTATTCAGTTGTTTCTCTTATTTCTTTTTATGCCTAATTTTCCCTTTCCTTTTGTTTTCTAGCTCATCCAGTAAGTGTTGTTAACCTTTGTGTATCATGTTTATGTAATCTGTTTGAAACCTCAGATTTTTTAGATCAATATTTTTTGTGCCCAATGACTCTGCGGAAGATGATTCGTATCATATGTTGCCGGTAGTTTTTTTTTGTCTACCTTTTCTTTTCTTTTTCAGTTCTCTCTTTCAGTTCTCTCTTTTAGTGTAATTACGGTGCACATTGCAGAGTAATCCTAGTGTTGTTACAGTGTAATTTTCATGGTAATTACAGTTCAATATTCAGTGTAATTAAAGACAGATTCTGAGTGTACATTACAATGAAATTATAGTGTATTTTCATTGTAACTGAAGTTTCTTTTCCACACTGTAGCTCTTAGTGGTTTTTATTCTGGTTTGTCTATGTTAACCTTTTGTTAGGGGTTTGTCTATGGTTGGCCTGCAAGCATTGTAGAACCTTTTCTTTGGGGTTTGTCTTCTTTGTTGGGGTTGGTCTTTGTTGGGTATTATTTCATCCATTTTTAGCACCATTTTAGAACTTTATCTTATTTTTTAGTGTGCTGGCAATAAAAATACTGAAATTTCAGTGGTTGTTAATGTTTGACCTTTTGATGCACAGGTTTTTCTACTTGGTCAGTGTCATTAGTCAGTGCACTAGTTTTTTTAGTGTAATTACAGTTTAGTATGTCAGTGAAATCTTCATTGTAATTTACTAAGCAGTGTAATTACAGAAAATGCATCTGTAGTTACACTGAATTTCAGTGTTCTTTTGGATAGTAGGTACACTGAATTTACTGTCCTTTTTTACTGTAATTACACTGAATTTTATAGTGTTATTACAGCGTAATTTACATGATAGTTTACACTGGATTTTACAGTATAATTTCAGTGTAATTCACTGTAATTGCACTGAATTTTTTAGTGTTGTTACAGTGTAATTTACACGGTAATTACAGTAGAATTTCAGTGCAATTTCAATTTAATTGGTGTTTTTAGCTCTGTAATTTTTTCACTGAAACAATGGAAACTGAATTTCACAAGATCACACTGTAAACTGAATATTCTAGTGTAATTTGTAATTTTAGCTAATGTAATTTCAGTATTGTAGGCGAGGTGTTTTTGGTCCAAGAACCAGCTCCAGTGAAACCAATGCGTTATGGGTTTTGGTTTATTTTCTGTCAAGGTTTTAGACTTCACATCAGTTGTAGATTTGATTTAAAGATGTGTGTAAAATTAATCTTTCTCTTATAATACTCATGTTTGTTTCCTTTGCATGCGGATGATACTAACTGAAGAAGACATGTTTCCAGTAGTAGCTCATCTGCGTTGTCGTGATCCGAGTAGTTGCTTCCTGTCAAGTTTAACAGTGATGTGTTCTTCAATTAGTGGGTGTTTATGTTGTTAGGAAGATGGAGGTGCATGTCAGTTGAAATTCCTAGTGACATTTACGGTAGAATTACTTGTGAAATTAAACTGTAAGTTAATGTAATTCAACTGCAATACTACGGTATTTACACCGTAAAAATGTCACTGGAACTCAACTGTAGTATTTATGGTGTAATTGTACTGTAAATCTACTGCAATCATACCGTAAAAATCTGAATTTTACATTGAAGTTCTACTGTAAAATACACTTTGATTATACTACATTTACACTGTAAAACTCTGTATTTTGCACTGAAGTTCTATCGTAAAATACAATTGTATTTAGACTGTAGTTCCACTGACATTTACATTACAATTACTTGTAATTACACTGTAATTCAACTGCAACACTACTTTACTTACACTGTAAATCTACTGTAAAATGTCACTGGAACAGTAGAATTTACAGTGTAATTCTACTATAAATTACATTGTAAATCTACTGCAATTACACTGTAAAGCTGACTGTCATTTGCACTGTTATTCTACTGTATTTTTACAAGAAATAGCTTAAAAATAGATGCTTGTACTGTTATTTGATCATTGTTGAATTAATGTTGTTTGTAAGCAATGCCTGAACTTTGTATTTTAAAACTACTGTTGCTGCTGTCAAACTACTGGTGTTTGACATTATACTGAAATTTCCTCTGATCTAGTGTTGAATTCCTGAATTTCTGTTTTATGTTCTGTCTACTTTCTTTCAGACGATTTCATCCACTGTTGATGTTCGTGTGTACTGTGTTTTCCAGACTCAGCCCATATGAGACGAAGTACCGGAACAGTAATGCACGACAGTTTTTTTTTTTTTGGTGAACGCAAAAGAGGTTAGTGAGGAGAATTTTCGAACATGTGTCCCCTGAGGTTCATCTAGCAATTTTTCTTCCATGTGAGTGTCTCTGAAGTTGGTGATTTTGACCTCCTGCTTGCTTCTCCCTTGGTGATTAGATCGATTGACATGAGATCCCTCCTTCCCGCATGTTTCTGTTTTATTTAGCTTATAATCCCCTCGCAAGTTCAGGTGCTACGAGATCCCTCCAGTGTAATCGGGCCGGCTTTGGCAGATGGACAAACCCGTTATTATTTTAGTGGGGCTGGTAGCAAATTTTGCCATGGACGTACAGGTGACAGGTACAAACAGGGGCAGACAACCGTTAGGTCCCTATTGGCCTAAAAATCTGACTGAAAACCAATCGTTTTTCAGTCGACTGTCAATTAGACTGTCAATCTTTAATATTAAGCATAATACTGGAGAAGCAATGAAATCCGGTTACCAGGGTGAGATGTGTCTAGTAGAAAAAGGGGCTCAATTTGTTCCATGTTTGTAAAAGCTGACATGTTATTATTCCTAAGAAATATATTGTTAAAAGTTCATCATACAATTTCTGAACAGTTCGTCTCGATATTCCAGATGTTCAAATTTTTGTATGAGAAAAAAAAACATGGCTCTGTTCTGCCGAGATCTTCCGGCATGGCATGCCTGTTACCACCGAGCTCCATGAGACACGAGCTAGCTAGCTAGCTAGCTAGCCAGAACCATTACGCACGAGACATGGCATGCCTTGGTGCTTCTTCCTCGCTCAGCCGATGACGTCGATGCGTGTCTCAGATATGCATGCATTCCGTCGAACGTGTGGAAGGCGTCGCGGTCGACAGAGTCCAGCAGCTGCTGCGCGCCTCTGCCCGAGTTCGTGGCCGAGACGACACACGAACACGAGAGAGACTCGGCGTTACACAAGAATTGGAGGGAGGATTCAGACTTGTACGCTACTACTTTTACCTGCCTGCCACTACGTACTGCTCGTCATCGATCGCGAGTTCCCGACACCTAGACCACTACGACATGTCGACGACACAGACGACCCCCGGCGACGGCACCACCGAGCCTTCATCAGGCCCAGCGCAGTGGTCCGACCTCCCCGACGACCTGCTCGGCAATATCCTCGTTAGGATCGCCACCCTGCACGACCACGTGCGCCTCGCCGCCGTCTGCACTCTGCAGGCCGTGGCGCGCCGCCACCGCGAGGATCCCGGCGCCTCCGGCCGTCCCGCTGCTGCTCGTCTCGCCGTGCAGCAACCGATCCAGCGGGAGGAAGCACCTGTGCGGGCCCGACTACGGCTGGATCACACGCGTCCCGTCCAAGGTGGAGGACAAGTTGTTCGTCGGCTCGCACGATGGCGGCTGGGTCGCCGCCTTCGACAACCGTGAGCTCACGCTCGTGAACCTCTTCTCCGGCGCCGATATGCCGGTGCGCCCACTGAGGCCCGGCCGTCTAAGGCAAAATCCCATCGCTAAAAACATCTTCTCCGACGCCCCTACCTCCTCTAACGGCTGCATCCTCGCCGCCATCACCAATGATAGGCTCAACATTGCATTGTGCAAAGTTGGCAAAGGCAGTGCCAGTGGGTGGACCATGACAACTTGGCACAAGAAGATGTTTTTTTTAGAGCATAAGGGGATTTGAGCCCCCGGTTCCATTAACGAATGAAACCACACAGTCTTACATCACACTCCCAACTGGAGCATGTCTTGCATATCAATTCAACATAATAAAGGAAAATTCAACTCCATCGGCCTCCAGCCTTTCTAATTAAAACTTTTTATATCTACTATATCTAAATAGAAGCCCCCCACTACATGATTTCTCTTGACATGCAAGCTATCCACATCATCAATCTACATGCAGCCATTCATCTCAGTCCACCTCAGCATTCTAGCCACATCATCAATTCCAAATACTTTTCTTATTCCTGTAATTTAATTTCTCTTCCTCTCTTTTTCGTTTCTTCACCATACAACTTCATTTTAGCCCCAAGGCCCGCTGCTCTGCCCGATCGCATCGTTTCTTCTCCTTCACTTCACAGATATCTACATGAGTTTCTTTCCACAATTAATTTCCCATTGTAGGGCCCTCCGTCGGTGCTTCCTACTTCTCTGCAATCACGATGGCTTCCGTTTCCTTCTTCAATGCCCAACAAATCCCACTTTTGTATTGCAATAGAAACGGATGGATTTTCTTCTCCCTCCTCATGCATGGGTAACGGATGCAGTTCATCTCCCTTTACCGAAAAAGGGTTTCCCCCCGCTTCGTATACAAAGCAACCAACCGAACCATCCAACGATAGATGCTGGAGCGGAAACAGCACAGTCACGCCCAAAAGAAAAGAAAGAGAAAATACAAGAGAAACAAACGCCGACAACGGCGGATCGACAAAGAAACGAAGAAGCCTCGTGGCCGCTGCGCCCACCCACCAGACTCCGAGCCTCCGAAGCACCTGTACCAATCAACACCTCCAAGAAGGAACGCGACGAAGACGACGCTGCTGCCAAGGGTTTCCCCCGGTACGGTGAGGGAAGAGGAAGGGTAGCTCCGACGCCCTCCAGGAAGGTCTGGCGGCACCCACAAGCCCCACCACGTCGATGTCGGCCAGGCCAACAGAGATTTCTCCCGATCCCAACCTCCACCTCAGGCACTCCGAAGCTCGCCGCCAAACAGACCCTCACCCTGCGCCAGCCCGGACACGAATCGTTCAACGCTGTCTCACCACGGCACCGTGAAGCATGGTCGGCACGATGAAGAAGAGGAGCCGGGACCAGGCAACAGCACCATCGGCACGCGGGAGGGCCCCACCTCCACCGCCGAAGACGGTAGCTGACCGGACGCAATGGCAGAAACACACCAGGCCCGTGGCCGCACAGGCCCGGCCGGGAACGCAGAGGCCCGTAAAGTTCCCGCCTTCGCGCTGCAGCCGGCACGCCGTCGGCTCCGCCGCCCCTGTCCAAGCCGCTCCCCTTCCTCCCCACACCGAAAGCCGCCAAGGGAGGCACCACCAACACGCTCACCGCCGGCCACCATCCAGGTCGCCGGACCGCCACCGGCCGAGCCGCACCACCGCCGCACGCCCACGACGGAGAGGAACCACCGCAGCCGCCGGCAGCCCGAAGCCGGACCCCAGCCGCCGCCCACGCCGCCCGCGGCCCTCGCCGCCTGCCGGGCGGAACCGGCCGCCGCGGCGAGGCGCGTTCCACCGCGCAGCCGGCCACGCCGCACCACGCGCCGCGGCGCCCCGCGCCCGCGCCGCGCCCGCCCGCGAAGAAGGGACCCGCGTCGCCCCCAACGCGCGGAGGAGGAAGAGCAGGGCCCCGCCGCCGCCGGCGCCGGTCAGGCGAGCCCGGCCGTGCCCCCTGGCGGCGGCGAGGGAGGAAGGAGGAGGAGGGGAGACCGGAGGCGGCGGGATCTGGGCGCCCGCCCCGGCCGCCTCGCGGGTGGCGGCGCGGGCGGGAGGGGGGAGGGGCTTTTTTCGGATCGTTCATCTCCCTTTAAGAAGTGTAGCCTGGGCTGCTGGGCAGCCAACGCGCGTGCGCGCCGGAGGGCGTCGTCACGGACGGCCGGTCGGGAGACGTAGCGTTGGGTGCAGCCATGCTAGCCGCCTCCATGGCCAGGCTCGCCGTGGGAGCAGCAACAGGGCAAGCCGAAGGGCTTGGCCACGCGCCGTCCTGCGTCGACAACGGCGCGTGCTGCTGACGACGCCACACAATGTTGCTGTGCCGGGATGAGCGGCGTCGTGGCCGAGGGCCTTTGCCGCGCGGGCTGGGTGCCACATCCGCTGTGAGTAGCGGTGTAGCCGGCTGGGCCAGCCTGACAGAGAGCCGTTCTTTGAAGCCGGATGCTGCTGTTGCGGCATGCGAGGATCAAAGTCGTGTTCTCCGCTGCTCTTGATTGCTTCATATTCCTTCTGTGCATGTGCATGCTGGCTTCCTTTTTGTTATGATGTGCAGGTGCCAATGGGTGTATCTCAATATCGATGGTCTTTGGTTGGATGGTTGCATTTGGATCGCTCTGTTTGTTTCCTTTGCCGTGTGTCCCCCGTCTCAATATGTCAGGTAGCTACTTTCATTGGTTCCTGCTATATGGTTGCTTGGTCTATTACATTTGGTCCGGTCATTATATAATTTATTGATTACCTTTCTCAGTTTACTTACCTTGCTCTATGTCATCTATCACATGTCCTTACCAATTGTTTCTGTGGGACATCAGATCTAATGTAACTGAGTGGAAGAAAAATTCTATTGTAACTGAGGAACAATCTCATATACTTCTATGTGCCTTCAGTAGTACAAAATCAAATATATACCAGAGTGAATAAATTTTATATCCCGCCTGCATTATATACTCTTCTCTACTACCTATTGGTCGAAGAAGACACTCCTCCAAACAACGTGAAATAGATTATGCTGAGATATGGTTCATGCAATCAATACAATATATAATTATACCACTAATAATTTTAATCATTGCCTCTATATGAAAGCTATCATATTGTTGCTCATCATTACCTATATGAAATCTCATATTATTAATTCAAATTGTTAACTTATTTTTTTGTTCAAGTTACTTAAAAATCCACAACAAATTCCCGCAGCAACGCGCGGGGCATCAACTAGTTACATTAGTGACGAGCTTCTAAAGAAACCTCAACAGCTCCCAGGCATCATCTCTGATTCAGTCCCATTGGGGGGGGGGGGGGGGGGGGCAACGCAACCTGGCCAAATCGCCTTGTCACGAGCGATCAACATCAACCTTGCCATCTTGACCTGCTCCACGACATCACTCTTCATCTTCTTGAGCGGCTGGGTCGGCGATCCAGGCATCTCCAGAGGAGTGACTGGGCTTGAAGTAGCTTGGACTTTTTTCTTCGACGGTAAATCCAGCGCCCGTGTAGTGTTCTGCTTCCAAGGATCCTCGCCCGTTTTCAGCGACAGATTAGCGAGCTTAGAGGTTTGTGAGACACCTTCAGTGTCCACTTCACCATCAATCACCCCACTGTCAACTGAAAAGGGGCCGCAAGAATGCTGGATACCCAGAGTGAGATTTGCTGAAGCTTCTCCAGTGTCTCCCTGTGAGAACCCGGAATTTACTTCCAGACACTCCTGTGTATATTTGTCAACCCCAGGATCATTGTTGACAACACAGTGAAATGATATCATTGCACAATACATAAAAGGTATTACAATTTTAAATATATCTTGCCACAAGGCATACCTAGATAAATGTCTCATGACACTTATTACATTCAGAAAAACAGCGGAAAGTACAATGCGTAGCGACTTCATCTCAGCCACATGCAGTCGATGTAGTCCACGTGACCTCACTCCTACAGATCGCCACATTAGTCGTAGTCATCACCTTCATCTTCATGCAACTCTGTTGTCAACAAAATTATTGCCATGAGTACATTACGTACTCAACATGCCTCCCTCGAGGAAGGACCTAATAGCTACATGTGGCTTCAAAGGAAGGCTGTATGGCTCATTTGCGTAAAGCTAATTTTGTTTAACAAATAAAGTAGTTGGATAAAAGCAGTTTTCGATAAAAACATGTTTTATCTCCAGAATAACTTTCATCAAGTGAGGATCCTCGATCAACTCACGTACTCCATAGGTTTCAAGAATAGGGGCAAAGAGGGAATAAGCAAGATAGGTCCTGTACGTCAAGAAAGATTCATGTGTTATCCATGACCGTGGACACAACTATTCGAATAGTTTTACACTCTGCAGAGGTTGTACACTTTACCCACAGAACACAATCTCATCTTGATGCCACCAGCGGCCGTTGGTATAGTTCACCATTTGGTATATCGGCAGGGAGATTGTGACGAGGTCTTTGGACTAGATCCCCCAAAGATGTGACATGCCCACTGGGTCTGGTGCACGGAACTGAGAGTACATCCTCAAACCGGTCCCCCCATCTGTGCTGAGGATACTCCTCGCAAGGCAGCTATCGCATCTGCGGTACGGCGATATCGACACCTAAGGCTGACTAGCTTACTTGACCAAGCCAGTGCCCATATAGCATGTGGTTGTACTGTTATCACAATCTTCAAATCCAAGACTTATTAGGCCTTAAGAGGCACGGACGACTGATTGCCCCCTTCAACTCGTGAAGGGCATCCAATCGCTCCTTCAATCCTTGATTCAGCTGTCGCCCGCGCCAGTATTCAGATGGTAAGTTTCACCCAGAGTAGAAGAGGATAGAGAAGGTCAATAAGGGCCAACTGGCCTAGCTCAGTGATAAGTTTCAACTGTCAATGACTCAGAGGTCATTCAACAAAGCACCTATAGGGTGATAAGCATGACTAAGCATTTCTACTCTACCAGAATACTATAATTCTACTCAGGTTTCAAGTGAATGGGCGACAAGCGGATCAAGTTAATGTGTCAATCGACACGCTATCTACAAGAATGAAAATAGCATGCATATAGTAACCATAAAACACAATGCAATTTTGTAAAGCATAGGATAAGTATGATCAAAGAAGGAGGCATGCCTTCGTTGTTGAGTCCTTCTTTGTAACCTGTTATCTCCCTGTCCAACATCGCCACTCCCTACTCGTCGTAACGATAGCAAAATACAAACAATAAATACCAAAGCAATAGTAAATCCAAATAACATCCAGACAAATTAAGAGCGGATGGATAGCAAGATATCGATCAAGACGGAGATTCCAAAATGAGGCAGTGCGATTGGGATGTAAGAGAGATGAGTCAATGAAGTGACAGGGTTAGGTTGAAATGGCTAAGGAAGGCTTGGCGATCAAGACCAACGATCTAGTATGAACTATGCTACTAACCAGTAGTAGTGCCCACTACACATCTTGGCTAACTCCACATGAAACAAGTATATAACAAACACAATGGCATCCACACATATGAAATGGAACCATCCTATGTATTTAACTAAATGATCACCACATGGAATGAAAAGGTAAGAGTTAACTACAAATAAATATTTAGATAGAATCTAAATATTTGTAATGGTCAACAATAGCCAAACATGCATATACATCAACTATAATAACTCAAAGCGAATGTTCCCTAAGACAACCAAACCAACATTACAAACCATAGGACTTAAGGAATGAAACAACATACAACACACATGAATTGAGTTGGATCTATGTCCAGTCCTAAAGCAATACTAAACTATATAGATCCAATATAACAACAACACACACAAGTCAACTAATATAAATAAACTAACAACACAAGCATCAAACATACGAGTTATCAAGAGAAGGTAATAAACTGAGACATGGTCTTATTACTAAAGAATGACTAATACCAATAACCACTAGCGATTATAATATCACCACAACACAACTCAACTAACAGGACATATGACTCGTCCTAAGTATATGAGTCATATCAACAAGTATTAAAACACTCATAAGACTAAGATGTAACGAAGTTAAACATTTATAAGGAAGAACTAAACTAAGCAACTATAACACACACAACATCATAAGACATGAAAGATTACTTGCATGAAATATGTCTAGGCATATCATAATGCAATAGTAAGGTAAAGAAAATATATCAAATTCTAGGCATACAACAATGCAATAACAAGATAAACTAATATGATGTGTAAACATGGATGGTCATCACACAAGATACCAAACTACGGTACCAATACATTACAATGCAACACCCAACTTAGTTTATATCGACTAACATAAATAGAAAGCATGAAAATAGAACACAACTCTATGAGACTAGTTGACATGCATGGACATGGAAGCATGATAGTAGCACACAACAATTGTTGTTTATAACATACAAAACACATGGACACATCATACTAAGCATGTAGGCAATTTAAACAACTAGATCATGCCATCAAGAAATATACTATACTAGAATGAGTAACAAGATGGCATGCATTCCTATGTTGTACAACCTGCACTTGCAAATGCGTAGTGGACAACTAGGCATGATCTAACACACACACACACACACACACACACACATTCTATGCCATCTAGTTATACAATCACAATATCATGGCACAATATTGAAGCAAGAATCTTACTTCATTAAAATATATGAGATCATAAACTACTAACATGTACTTCTTCCAAGCAATTATTAACCATATGATTGGTCATACAATATAAAGTAGCAATCATGTAACACATGGTAGGCATACCACGGAAACATGCATTCTACTTCGAGTAAGTACTAACACAACCTAGCAATCAACTAAGCATGCATAACTATCATCCTAGATAAACAAAACACCTAGGGTAATAATAAATATTAAACAAGGTTATATGCTAGAAGCATAAACCATACATAGCAATACAAATCTAAGCGACCAAGCCATGACATAAAGCATCTATCCATACAATCTTGGATAACAAACATCTTCAAAATTAGAGGAACCACTAGGCAATATCACGAGCTATACAACAAACTACAATATACTAGGTCCCCATAGTAAAGCATTTCATTCGACGTCTAACATAAAGAAACTACATAGAAACACACACAATAATTACCTGAAGAACTATAATAGATATGACATGATTTCAAATCAATAAAATACACACGTAACATGGGTGAGAACAAATATATAAAACATATCTAAGATATATTCATGCTAAACAAAAGGAACTAATCAAAACATGAAATATTCCATGACTTGATAAAGAAAGCAAAGCTTAGAATAATTCTATGAAATTATAAGCTTGGTGATCATTCACCAAATTTTGTACACGTGCACAAAAGAGAACTACATTATCTAAAAAAGAAAATAACAACATGAGACACCATACAAAACTATAAGAAATAAATAAAATAAATACTTACAATAAATCTAGTCAATCACATCCAACTCCTAGAATTATGGAATAATTAGGAGTGACTCCGAGGCATGTCATGAGCATACGATAAATAACGTATTTTAACAAACAAACAATAAATAACGTATTTTAACAAACAAACAAAAATATCACCGATCAACAAACAATAAAAATCTACGCACATCCAATTGACCAAAAAAGTAATCTAACTCCTCCGCGGGGTTACAAAGGACCTAGGGGATATTTCATCTTTGGGGTACGAAGTCATATGACGAATGAAAATTAAAGAAAAATATGAATACCATCGGATGGCCTCCGGTTCATGGACATGACGAAATTGGCGCGGCCAACTTCCATCATAGGATGTAAAGAGATGTCTACAGCATACTATGGGTATGATATAGTACGCGTATAAAAGGAATTACACAGAGGCACCGAGTGCGACGAATCGATGCGATGAACTTGACTAACAGTGTGGACGGACACATAAAATTCTTCGCGTGTGATCGATGGATCGCATTCTTTCTTCTCTGAATGGACCCGTGGTGTGGAGAGGAACCTTAGGGTGCTGATGAAGATGGCCTGTGTCACCGGAATCGAGCGCCGGCATCTATGGAGCAGCACTAGAAACAGAGAGGGAGGAAGGAAACATGAAGAGGTCATCGGACTGGCAAAGGAGATCGAGGCACAGGTATATATACTCACTGATTTGGGAACGGTGGAGAGTTATGAGAATAAGGAGGGGCGGCACTAGATGTACGCACTCACTGTTTCTGACTGTTTCTCTTCGGTGTACGTGTGCGTGGAGGAAGAAGATGGAGCGCTCGAGTGCTGGCGCTTGAGAGATGGCTGCATATCTTCAGATTGGGAAATGTAGCAATTTAAGATAGAAAGAGGAGGGGTTTCCATCATGCGTGAACGTTTCCTATAGTGGTTGTTTCCCTTCTGTGTTGAGAAAAGGAAAGAAATTGATTTCCCTTTTAGGAAATCTAGAGAAGGAAAAGAAGCTCGAATACATATCAAAAGAACTGAGATATCCAAGACAGTGTAGACTCACATGTTTAAATATGCCGTAGACAAATTAAAAAAAAGGTTAAAACAAAAGATCAAAACAAAAATTTAATTTAAGTTGACATTAGTTCAAATTAAATCCACTAACTTTACGAAAACTCAATTTAAGCTTTTATTAACAAATAAAACAAATGAAATTTTCCCGCCCTGATTTTTGGAAAACTTTTTCTTAAACATTCCGAGAATCAGGATGTTACACTCCCCTTTGTACAGGATCATCCATCTTTTGAGTGTTCTCCAGACTAGCCACCATATCTGTTTCAAGTCAGACCAGACAGCGTTGTTAAACACATGGTTATTTCTAATTTTCCATATGCTCCACAAGACACAAGCCACAAAAGCATTCATCACTGTATGTTTTTTGTTAGCTGGCCAAAATCTGGCAATGGATAGATAGTTTGCACCTAAATCAATAGAGAAGAATTTTGAAATATCACTCCAGATTTTCTTGGCAACCACACAATCAAAAAACAAATGATCAACCGTTTCTTGCTCTAGACAGAAAACACATTCCGGGGGTTTTTCAATTCCCCTTTTGAGCAAGTTATTTTTGGTCATCAGCTTGTTGTGTGCTAGTAGCCACAGGAAGACCTGCACTCTGGGTGGTATTACCAAGGACCATATGGAGGGGATATAAACAGGTGTCACACCCCTAAAATTGATAATAGCATATAGAGAGCTAGAAGTGTAAATCCCTTTCGATTCATACTGCCAAATCATAGCATCATCTTCCTCAGAGAGGGGAGTTTGCTTAATGATCTGTTCAAGACAGTACCAATCCTCCATCATAGCAGTGGTAAAGTTTCTTCTAAAAGTTAACTTGATATTCTCCCCATCCCAAACCTCTGACACTGTCACACATTGTTGGTGACAAATAGAGTACAAGTGCCATAACTTCACAGAGAGGGGTGAGGTCCCAAACCAGATGTCTTCCCAAAATCTGATTTTTGTCCCTCTCCCAACTTTCCATCTATACCCAAATTTCAATGCTTTTGCAGCCCACATTACACCTTGCCAAAAGGTTGAGGCTGCTTGTGGTCTGCTAGCAAAGATATTGGGGGCATTTCTAACATACTTATTATCTACAATGGTCTTCCAGATTTTCCCATCATCTTGAGAATATCTCTTAACCCAGCTCCCAAGCAAACAAAGATTTACATCCTTGATATTAGGCACCCCTAGTCCTCCATGTTCTTTTTTCATGCAGACTGGGTGCCAGTTTGCTAAGTGAAGCTTCCTATTCCCCTCAAAATCACTCCACAAACAGTGTGCCATTTGACTATTGATTAAGTCTAAGGCCCATTTTGGGAATCTAAAGAAGGATAATAGGTAGACTAGAATACTTGCTAAGCAAGCTTTGATCAGTGTAAGCCTAGATGAGTAAGAAAGTAATTTCCCTCTCCACCCAGCCATTCTTTTCAAGATCTTGTCTATAAGTGGTTGGATGTTCTCCCTTCTCAGCTTATCATAGTGTAATGGGATCCCTAGGTATTTTATGGGAAAAGTACCTACAGTACACCCAAAGATATCTGCAAAAGTTGCTACCTCCCCCTCATCTACACCAAGGGGGATCAGCTCACTTTTAGAATAATTAATTCTCATACCAGAGACATTTTCAAAACAAGTTAGGATTTTTTTAAGATTAGCTGCTTTTGTCTTATCTTCATTCATGAACAGGATAGTGTCATCTGCATATTGGAAGCAGATGACCCCTCCTGGAATGAGATCAGAGCCCATCCCTCTAATCAAGCTATGTGAGGATGCTTTAGCAAGCATTCTAGTCAATACATCTACAACAAGGTTGAAAAGTAGAGGAGAAGTAGGATCCCCTTGCCTTAATCCTTTGTTTGTTACAAAGAAGTTGCTCTCCACCCCATTTGCCTTGACACCTACTGACCCCATATGTGTGATTTGATGGATCCAATTAATCCAAACAGGACCAAAATTCCTTTTATGCAGGATTTCCATCAAAAGATCCAAATTAACTTTATCAAATGCCTTCTCATAGTCTAGTTTAAGCACTAGACCTGGGTTGTCAGAGTGGTAAGTAGAGTGCAAGACCTCATGGGCAGTCACCACACTTTCTAGAATGAACCTCCCTTTTATGAAGGCTGACTGATTATTAGAGGTTAGGAAATTCATAATGACAACAAGCCTATTAGTTAGCACCTTGGTGAAAACCTTAAAGATGCAGTTTAACAAGCTAATTGGCCTAAACTTTTTCATACTGGTAGCATCTTCCTTTTTGGGATAAGAGTAATCATGGCAAAATTGAGCCTCTAGATGTCTAAATTACCAGCATGAAAATCTTTAAACATTGCCATCACATCTTCTTTGATGACCTCCCAAAATTCCTGGAGGAATAGGAAAGAGAGGCCATCTAGCCCAGGAGCTCCATCAGAGTAGGAACCAAATATGGCCTCCCTCACCTCCTCCTCAGTAAATGGAGCTTGAAGAGCTTCATTTTTCTCATTTGAGATTTTCTCCTCTGGGGAGAAGAAATCTTGGTTTAGAGAGAAGCCATATCTATCTTCTTTTCTAAATAGATCCTTATAGAAATCAGAAGCTATTTTCAACATCTCATTGATGTTAGATGTGGTGCCATCTGGCCCTTCTAAAGCATGTATCAGGGTCTTCCTTCTCCTTTGATTAGCTACAGCATTAAAATACTTGGTATTCCTATCTCCCTCCAGGATTTCTTTATCTCTAGATCTCTGCCTAGCTTTTGTTTCTTCCTTTAGCCAGATGACATGAAGTTCCTTAAGGATGTTCTGCATTCTATTATTTTCCACATCAGACAGATGTGTGGTTTCAGATTTGATATCTAGCATATCAAATTCTACAGTAAGCTCATTCTTATTTTTTCCTAATATTAGCCTCTAAATTTCTACTCCAGCCTCTAGAGAATCTCCTAAACCTTCTTACTTTTTCCTGCCACACATCTATAGGTTTAGTCATCTTAACTGGAGCAGCCCAGTTTTTAGCAACTAGGTCTTTGAAATCTTGGTGTAATAGCCACCATTTCTCAAACTTATAGCTAACTGTTCTAGGGGACCTCCCCATGCTTGAATCCCAGAGCAGAGGGGTGTGATCACTGCCTGTTCTGGGGAGTGCTTGGGAAGTGCTCAGGGGAAAAAGAGCATCTAATTTAGTAGTGCAAAAAATGCTGTCAATAGTAGACATGACATGATCACCCTGGTTATTAGCCCAGGTGAATTTCCTACCTGACATCCTAATTTCTAACAAACTCCAGATTTCTACCCAGGCATTGAACTTATCAGCCCAGTGATAGTTGATATTACCATTATTCTTGTCTTGTTGGTACCTAATCAAGTTAAAATCTCCTCCTATTAGGGTAGGAAGATATTCATCTACAAACAAGCTATGCAGCTCTGAGATGAAGTCATCTTTCCCTTCATCATATGGGGAACCATAAACAGCCACCACTCTAACGCAAACACCACTAGATTTAACTTTAAGATCACAAGAAACTGAAAATTTGAGGTGGCTCCATTGCAGGATATAAAAAATGTCTACATCTACTCCAACTAAGACACCTCCTGATGTCCCTACTGCAGGGAGGTGATGCCATTGGAAATTTTTGCTGCCACTAATAGATTTCAAAAAAGAGGCAGACAACTCTTCTTTCTTAGTTTCCTGGAAAGCTACTATGCTGGCATTATTTTTATTGAGGTTGTCAACTATACATGGTTTTTTCCATGTTTAGTGATCCCTCTAACATTCCACAAAAGACAATTCATATGAAAAGGGCTTTCTTGGGGTGCTTGCCCCGCCCATGCTTAGAGATTTTAGACCAGATCTCACTCTGATCTATTAAACTAGAGAAGACTCCTTTTAGACCCACAGGTGTACTAGGAGACTCATTTATATTATCTGGACATTTTGACACTTCAGGCCTATCCATGCCATGACTTACAGCCCCATCCTTCTTCTTATTAGTGTTGTTAGACATCTCATCCTCCCCTAGTTTGGGCCCTTCAGGCTCTTGGGAAGTATGGTACTTGGCAACTATGCTAGCATAAGAAGCTTTTGGCTCAACAATTTCTATACCTATCTTATTTGCTACAGAGATGAACATTGGATCATTAAAATTATCAAAAGGGTTGGTTTTAATAGTACCATTAAAGTTTCCTCTAGGTTCTTCCAGGTTCTGCACTTTCTTGGACTCCATGGCTATCTCCAGCATGGTCCTGTCTCCAACATCCACCCTTGTGCTTCTTCTTTGTGCTTGGACAGGACCCCACACTTGTGGAGGGGCCAGTTGTGACCCTTCTGGAAGACTTGGACTGAAGACTACTTCATCTTGCACACCTTCTTTTTGCATAATGTTGACCTGATCATCAAGCATAATGTTATTCTCTTCCTCCTCATACTCCTCATCTTCCAAGTCTTGCAGCAGTTTGAAGCTCTCGTCTAAAGAGATAGGGTCTTGTAACTAGTGCAAGTAGTGTAACACATTCTGCCTGACTTGTTGTGAGGCTTCTAAGCCAGTACTGCTTCCTCTATTTGAGTTGGAGGGGGTTTTGGGAGCTGAGTTGGAGCCTCCAGCTCCACTCCCATTGTTGTTTGTGTCTTGAACTTCATGTGTTTTGTTGGTGTTGTTGTCTTCATCCAACAGGTCCTCATCCTCTCCAGCTTCTACTGGTGGTTCTACTTCAATCTTAATTCTGTATAGTTTGTCTCCAATCCCAAAAGTCATCTCAGAGGGGATTTTGGTGAAGTCCTTGCATCTGATCTTGATTCTCACCACTTCAAAGAAGGATTTGAAGTTTCCCTGCCAATCAACATCTACCAATTCTCCTAGGATTGAGGCAAACTGCTCTAGTACTGACCATTCAGCCCAGCTAGGAGCAACTCCCCTCAGTTGTAGCCACACCATTTGCAGTTCTGCACGGAATTCCATCTCACCTTTCCACTCTTCTACATTGACTGATACTCCTTCAATTTCAGGAAGCCCAAAGTTGGGGTATCCAGCCACTGTAGCAACAGGGATGTGTGGTGGGAACTTAACTAGGAATGTCCAGTTGTCAAGTAATCTAATGTGCCATGGCCAATTAGTTTTGTAGTTTGCAGAAAAATTGTGTGCCAGCTCTGTTGGGGAACGCAGTAATTTCAAAAAATTTCCTACGCACACGCAAGATCATGGTGATGCATAGCAACGAGTGTTGGGAGAGTGTTGTCTACGTACCCTCGTAGACCGGAAACGGAAGTGTTGACACAACATAGAGGAAGTAGTCGTACGTCTTCCCGATCCAAGCACCGAACGTACGACACCTCCGAGTTCTAGCACATGTTTGGCTCGATGACGATCCCCGGACTCCGATCCAGCAAAGTGTCGAGGAAGAGTTCCGTCAGCACGACGGCATGGTGACGATCTTGATGTTCAACTGTCGCAGGGCTTCGCCTAAGCACCACTACAATATTATCGAGGATTATGGTGGAAGGGGGCACCGCACACGGCTAAGAAAATGATCATGTGGATCAACTTGTGTGTCTAGGGGTGCCCCCTGCCCCCGTATATAAAGGAGCAAGGGGAGGAGGCCGCCCGGCCCTATAGGCGTGCCAAGGAGGAGTCCTCCTCCTAGTAGGAGTAGGACTCCTACTAGGAGGGGGAAGGAAGTGGGGAGGGAGAAGGAAAGGGGGGAGCCGCCCCCCTCTCCTAGTCCAATTCGGACCAGGGGGGAGGAGGCGCGCGGCCCACCCTGGCTGCCCCTCTCTCTCCACTAAGCCCATATGGCCCATTACTTCTCCCGGGCGGGTTCCGGTAACCCTCCGGCTCTCCCGTTTTCTCCGAAATCACCCGGAACACTTCCGGTGTCCGAATATAGCCGTCCAATATATCAATCTTTATGTCTCGACCATTTTGAGACTCCTCGTCATGTCCGTGATCACAACCGGGACTCCGAACTAACTTCGGTACATCAAAAACTCATAAACTCATATAACTGTCATCGAAACCTTAAGCGTGCGGACCCTACGTGTTCGAGAACAATGTAGACATGACCGAGACATGTCTCCGGTCAATAACCAATAGCGGAACCTGGATGCTCATATTGGCTCCTACATATTCTACAAAGATCTTTATTGGTCAGACCGCATAAAAACATACGTTTGTTCCCTTTGTCATCGGTATGTTACTTGCCCGAGATCCGATCGTCGGTATCTCAATACCTAGTTCAATCTCATTACTGGGAAGTCTCTTTACTCGTTTCGTAATACATCATCTCGCAACTAACTCATTAGTTGCAATGCTTGCAAGGCTTATGTGATGTGCATTACCGAGAGGTCCCAGAGATACCTCTCCGACAATCGGAGTGACAAATCCTAATCTCGAAATACGCCAACCCAACATTTACCTTTGGAGACACATGTAGAGCTCCTTTATAATCACCTAGTTACATTGTGACGTTTGGTAGCATACAAAGTGTTCCTCCGGCAAACGGGATTTGCATAATCTCATAGTCATAGGAACATGTATAAGTCATGAAGAAAGCAATAGCAACATACTAAACAATCGGGTGCTAAGCTAATGGAATGGTTCATGGCAATCACATCATTCTCCTAATAATGTGATCTCGTTAATCAAATGACAACACATGTCTATGGTTAGGAAACATAACCATCTTTGATTAACGAGCTAGTCAAGTAGAGGCATACTAGTGACATTTAGTTTGTCTATGTATTCACCCAAGTATTATGTTTCCGGATAATACAATTCTAGCATGAATAATAAATATTTATCATGATATAAGGAAATAAAATAATAACATTATTATTGCCTCTAGGGCATATTTCCTTCAGTCTCCCACTTGCACTAGAGTCAATAATCTAGATTACGCAGTAATGATTCTAACACCCATGGAGCTTTGGTGCTGATCATGTTTTGCTCGTGGAAGAGGCTTAGTCAACGGGTCTGCAACATTCAGATCCGTATGTTTCTTGCAAATCTCTATGTCTCCCACCTGGACTAGATCCCGGATGGAATTGAAGCATCTCTTGATGTGCTTGGTTCTCTTGTGAAATCTGGATTCCTTTGCCAAGGAAATTGCACCAGTATTGTCACAAAAGATTTTCATTGGACCCGATGCACTAGGTATGACACCTAGATCAGATATGAACTCCTTCATCCAGACTCCTTCGTTTGCTGCTTCCGAAGCAGCTATGTACTCCGCTTCACATGTAGATCCCGCCACAACGCTTTGTTTAGAACTGCACCAACTGACAGCTCCACCATTTAATGTAAATTCGTATCCGGTTTGCGATTTAGAATCGTCCGGATCAGTGTCAAAGCTTGCATAAACATAACCATTTACGATGAGCTATTTGTCACCTCCATATATGAGAAACATATCGTTAGTCTTTTTTAGGTATTTCAGGATGTTCTTGACCGCTGTCCATTGATCCACTCCTGGATTACTTTGCTACCTCCCTGCTAGACTTATAGCAAGACACACATCAGGTCTAGTACACAGCATTGCATACATGATAGATCCTATGGCTGAAGCATAGGGAACATCTTTCATTTTCTCTCTATCTTCTACATTGGTCGGGCATTGAGTCTTACTCAATTTCACACCTTGTAACACAGGCAAGAATCCTTTCTTTGCTTGATCCATTTTGAACTTCTTCAAAATTTTGTCAAGGTATGTGCTTTGTGAAAGTCCAGTTAAGCGTTTTGATCTATCTCTATAGATCTTAATGCCCAATATGTAAGCAGCTTCACCGAGGTCTTTCATTGAAAAACTCTTATTCAAGTATCCCTTTATGCTATCCAGAAATTCTATATCATTTCCGATTAGTAATATGTCATCTACATATAATATCAGAAATGCTACAGAGCTCCCACTCACTTTCTTGTAAATACAGGCTTCTCCAAAAGTCTGTACAAAACCAAATGCTTTGATCACACTATCAAAGCGTTTATTCCAACTCCGAGAGGCTTGCACCAGTCCATAAATGGATCGCTGGAGCTTGCACACTTTGTTAGCTCCCTTTGGATCAACAAAACCTTCTGGCTGCATCATATACAACTCTTCTTCCAGAAATCCATTCAGGAATGCAGTTTTGACATCCATCTGCCAAATTTCATAATCATAAAATGCGACAATTGCTAACATGATTCGGACAGACTTAAGCATCGCTACGGGTGAGAAGGTCTCATCGTAGTCAATCCCTTGAACTTGTCGAAAACCTTTTGCGACAAGTCGAGCTTTGTAGATAGTAACATTACCGTCAGCATCAGTCTTCTTCTTGAAGATCCATTTATTCTCAATTGCTTGCCGATCATTGGGCAAGTCAACCAAAGTCCATACTTTGTTTTCATACATGGATCCCATCTCAGATTTCATGGCTTCAAGCCATTTTGCGGAATCTGGGCTCACCATCGCTTCTCCATAGTTCGTAGGTTCATCATGATCTAGTAGCATGACTTCCAGAATAGGATTACCGTACCACTCTGGTGCGGATCTTACTCTGGTTGATCTACGAGGTTCAGTAGTATCTTGTTCTGAAGTTTCATGATCATCATCATTAGCTTCCTCACTAATTGGTGTAGGTGTCACAGAAACTGGTTTCTGTGATGTACTACTTTCCAATAAGGGAGCAGGTACAGTTACCTCATCAAGTTCTACTTTCCTCCCACTCACTTCTTTCGAGAGAAACTCCTTCTCTAGAAAGTTTCCGAATTTAGCAACAAAAGTCTTGCCTTCGGATCTGTGATAGAAGGTGTATCCAATAGTTTCCTTTGGATATCCTATGAAGACACATTTCTCCGATTTGGGTTCGAGCTTATCAGGTTGAAGCTTTTTCACATAAGCATCGCAACCCCAAACTTTCAGAAACGACAACTTTGGTTTCTTGCCAAACCACAGTTCATAAGGCGTCGTCTCAATGGATTTTGATGGTGCCCTATTTAACGTGAATGCGGCCGTCTCTAGAGCATAACCCCAAAACGATAGCGGTAAATCAGTAAGAGACATCATAGATTGCACCATATCAAGTAAAGTACGATTACGACGTTCGGACACACCATTATGCTGTGGTGTTCCGGGTGGCATGAGTTGCGAAACTATTCTGCATTGTTTCAAATGTACACCAAACTCGTAACTCAAATATTCTCCTCCACGATCAGATCGTAGGAATTTTATTTTCTTGTTACGATGATTTTCAACTTCACTCTGAAATTCTTTGAACTTTTCAAATGTTTCAGACTTATGTTTCATTAAGTAGATATACCCATATCTGCTTAAGTCCTCTGTGAAGGTGAGAAAATAACGATATCCGCCACGAGCCTCAACATTGATCGGACCACATACATCTGTATGTATGATTTCCAACAAATCTGTTGCTCTCTTCATAGTACCGGAGAACGGTGTTTTTGTCATCTTACCTATAAGGCACGGTTCGCAAGTACCAAGCGATTCATAATCAAGTGGTTCCAAAAGTCCATCGGTATGGAGTTTCTTCATGCGCTTTACACTGATATGACCCAAACGGCAGTGCCACAAATAAGTTGCACTATCATTATCAACTCTGCATCTTTTGGCTTCAACATTATGAATATGTGTGTCACTACTATCGAGATTTAATAAGAATAGACCACTCTTTAAGGGTGCATGACCATAAAAGGTATTACTCATATAAATAGAACAACCATTATTCTCTGATTTAAATGAATAACCGTCTCGCATCAAACAAGATCCAGATATAATGTTCATGCTTAACGCTGGCACCAAATAACAATTATTTTGGTCTAATACTAATCCCGAAGGTAGATGTAGAGGTAGCGTGCCGACCGCGATCACATCGACTTTTGAACCATTTCCCACGCGCATCGTCACCACGTCCTTAGCCAATCTTTGGTTAATCCGTAGTCCCTGTTTCGAGGTGCAAATGTTAGCAACAGAACCAGTATCAAATACCCAGGTGCTACTGCGAGCATTAGTAAGGTACACATCAATAACATGTATATCACATATACCTTTGTTCACCTTGCCATCCTTCTTATCCGCCAAATACTTGGGGCAGTTCCGCTTCCAGTGACCAGTCTGCTTGCAGTAGAAGCACTCAGTTTCAGGCTTAGGTCCAGGTTTGGGTTTCTTCTCTTGAGTAGCAACTTGCTTGCTGTTCTTTTTGAAGTTCCCCTTCTTCTTCCTTTGCCCTTTTTCTTGAAACTAGTGGTCTTGTTGACCATCAACACTTGATGCTCCTTCTTGATTTCTACCTCCGCAGCTTTCAGCATTGCGAAGAGCTCGGGAATAGTCTTATTCATCCCTTGCATATTATAGTTCATCACGAAGCTCTTGTAGCTTGGTGGCAGTGATTGGAGAATTCTGTCAATGACGCAATCATCTGGAAGATTAACTCCCAATTGAATCAAGTGATTATTATACCCAGACATTTTGAGTATATGCTCACTGACAGAACTGTTCTCCTCCATCTTGCAGCTATAGAACTTATTGGAGACTTCATATCTCTCAATCCGGGCATTTGCTTGAAATATTAACTTCAACTCCTGGAACATCTCATATGCTCCATGACGTTCAAAACGTCGTTGAAGTCCCGATTCTAAGCCGTAAAGCATGGCACACTGAACTATCGAGTAGTCATCAGCTTTGCTCTGCTAGACGTTCATAACATCTGGTGTTGCTCCAGCAGCAGGCCTGGCACCCAGCGGTGCTTCCAGGACGTAATTCTTCTGTGCAGCAATGAGGATAATCCTCAAGTTACGGATCCAGTCTGTGTAATTACTACCATCATCTTTCAACTTTGCTTTCTCAAGGAACGCATTAAAATTCAACGGAACAACAACACGGGCCATCTATCTACAATCAAACATAAACAAGCAAGATACTATCAGGTACTAAGTTCATGATAAATTTAGGTTCAATTAATCATATTACTAAAGAACTCCCACTTAGATAGACATCCCTCTAATCCTCTAAGTGATTACGTGATCCAAATCAACTAAACCATGTCCGATCATCACGTGAGATGGAGTAGTTTCATTGGTGAACATCACTATGTTGATCATATCTACTATATGATTCACGCTCGACCTTTTGGTATCCGTGTTCCGAGGCCATATCTGTATATGCTTGGCTCGTCAAGTATAACCTGAGTATTCCGCGTGTGCAACTGTTTTGCACCCGTTGTATTTGAACGTAGAGCCTATCACACCCGATCATCACGTGGTGTCTCAGCACGAAGAACTTTCGCAACGGTGCATACTCAGGGAGAACACTTCTTGATAATTAGTGAGAGATCATCTTAAAATGCTACCGTCAAACAAAGCAAGATAAGATGCATAAAAGATAAACATCACATGCAATCAATATAAGTGATATGATATGGCCATTATGATCTTGTGCTTATGATCTCCATCTTCGAAGCACCATCATGATCACCATCGTCACCGGCGCGACACCTTGATCATCATCGCAGCATCGTTGTCGTCTCGCCAATCTTATGCTTCCACGACTATCGCTACCGCTTAGTGATAAAGTAAAGCATTACAACTCAATCGCATTGCATACAATAAAGCGACAACCATATGGCTCCTGCCAGTTGCCGATAACTTGGTTACAAAACACGATCATCTCATACAATAAAAATTTAGCATCATGTCTTGATCATATCACATCACAACATGCCCTGCAAAAGCAAGTTAGACGTCCTCTACTTTGTTGTTGCAAGTTTTACGTGGCTGCTACGGGCTTTTAAGCAAGACCAATCTTACCTACGCATCAAAACCACAATGATAGTTTGTCAAGTTGGTGCTGTTTTAACCTTCGCAAGGACCGGGCGTAGCCACACTCGGTTCAACTAAAGTTGGAGAAACTGGCACCCGCTAGCCACCTTTGTGCAAAGCACGTCGGGAGAATCGGTCTCGCGTAAGCGTACGTCCAACAATACCGCCGAACCAAAGTATGACATGCTGGTAAGCAGTATGACTTATATCGCCCACAACTCACTTGTGTTCTACTCGTGCATATAACATCAACACATAAAACCTAGGCTCGGATGCCACTGTTGGGGAACGCAGTAATTTCAAAAAAATTCCTACGCACACGCAAGATCATGGTGATGCATAGCAACGAGTGTTGGGAGAGTGTTGTCTACGTACCCTCATAGACCGGCAACGGAAGTGTTGACACAACGTAGAGGAAGTAGTCGTACGTCATCCCGATCCAACCGATCCAAGCACCGAACGTACGGCACCTCCGAGTTCTAGCACACGTTCGATCCCCGGACTCCGATCCAGCAAAGTGTCGGGGAAGAGTTCCGTCAGCACGACGGCATGGTGACGATCTTGATGTTCAACTGTCGCAGGGCTTCGCCTAAGCACCACTACAATATTATCGAGGATTATGGTGGAAGGGGGCACCGCACACGGCTAAGAAAACGATCACGTGGATCAACTTGTGTGTCTAGGGGTGCCCCCTGCCCCCGTATATAAAGGAGCAAGGGGAGGAGGCCGGCCGGCCCTATAGGCGCGCCAAGGAGGAGTCCTCCTCCTAGTAGGAGTAGGACTCCTACTAGGAGGGGGAAGGAAGTGGGGAGGGAGAAGGAAAGGGGGGCGCCGCCCCCCCTCTCCTAGTCCAATTCAGACCAGGGGGAGGAGGCACGCGGCCCACCCTGGCTACCCCTCTCTCTCTCAACTAAGGCCCATATGGCCCATTACTTCTCCCGGGGGGGGGGTCCGGTAACCCTCCGGCTCTCCGGTTTTCTCCGAAATCACCCAGAACACTTCCGATGTCCGAATATAGCCGTCCAATATATCAATCTTTATGTCTTGACCATTTCGAGACTCCTCGTCATGTCCGTGATCACATCCCGGACTCCGAACTAACTTCGGTACATCAAAAACTCATAAACTCATATAACTGTCATCGAAACCTTAAGCGTGCGGACCCTACGTGTTCGAGAACAATGTAGACATGACCGAGACATGTCTCCGGTCAATAACCAATAGCGGAACCTGGATGCTCATATTGGCTCCTACATATTCTACGAAGATCTTTATTGGTCAGACCGCATAAAAACATACGTTTGTTCCCTTTGTCATCGGTATGTTACTTGCCCGAGATTCGATCGTCGGTATCTCAATACCTAGTTCAATCTCGTTACCGGCAAGTCTCTTTACTCGTTTCGTAATACATCATCTCGCAACTAACTCATTAGTTGCAATGCTTGCAAGGCTTATGTGATGTGCATTACCGAGAGGGCCTAGAGATACCTCTCCGACAATCGGAGTGACAAATCCTAATCTCGAAATACGCCAACCCAACATTTACCTTTGGAGACACCTGTAGAGCTCCTTTATAATCACCTAGTTACGTTGTGACGTTTGGTAGCACACAAAGTGTTCCTCCGGCAAACGGGAGTTGCATAATCTCATAGTCATAGGAACATGTATAAGTCATGAAGAAAGCAATAGCAACATACTAAACGATCGGGTGCTAAGCTAATGGAATGGGTCATGTCAATCACATCATTCTCTTAATAATGTGATCCCGTTAATCAAATGACAACACATGTCTATGGTTAGGAAACATAACCTTCTTTGATTAACGAGCTAGTCAAGTAGAGGCATACTAGTGACGTTTATTTTGTCTATGTATTCACACAAGTATTATGTTTCCGGATAATACAATTCTAGCATGAATAATAAACATTTATCATGATATAAGGAAATAAAATAATAACATTATTATTGCCTCTAGGGCATATTTCCTTCAGGCTCCTCCTTGGTAACCTGTCCAGTTTCAACATAGACAATGCCCACATTCCTCCTATTCCCCACATGTTGCTCATTCACATATGGAACATCCACTTTGAAGAACCCCAGACCAGATGCTGCACTCCCTACATACTTGGCACTGTTTCTTGGCTTCTTCCTCAGTGGGCATTCATCAACCTTGTGTGTCACCATCTTGCAAATAAAACAAGAGGGGGGATTGGGGCACTGAGCTTTGTGATGTCCAGGTTCTCCACAGGTGTAGCATGTAACATCACTATAATCTGTCTCTGCAGTTTCTTTGGCCTTGCTAGCAAACTTGCTTTTGTTCTGTGGTTTGTTCTTTTTCTGCTGTTGAGGATAGATGATGTTCCCCTTGTTGTTCTCACTACTTTTCTGCCCTACAATCTGCTGCCCTTGCTGGCCCTAGATCTGTGCCTGATTGGGAGGTAGCCCCTGGTACTGCTGGCCCTAATTCTGCTACCCTTGTTTTCCCCCAACAATTCCTTGCATCTGGCCTTGCCCCCAATTCCCAGGAGCTCCCCATTGATTCATCATAGGTGGCTGCATGAAAGGACCTGGAAACCATGGGGCCGGGGGCCTTGTAATCCAAAGCCAAAGGGGATTTGTTGCTGTGGCCGCCCAAATTGTGAATCAAAGTGTTGTGGCCACTGATTCTGACCAAATTCCCCTCTCTGATTCTGATCAGGTTGGATCTGGCCCTGGTGACCATCAACAGCCCTCTGGGATCTGACTGTATCTCGCTTGCCACGGCCTCGGCCCCGGCCCTGAGCTTCAGCCATCTCCACAAGGTCGGAGAGATTGGGCGGATCTCCCTCCCACACACAGTCTGAGATGATCAATTGCTTCACCGGCGGGTGGTGGCGGCCAGGATCTCCTGCCGGGTGGCAGTCGGCGGCGGAGAGCTTGCGGCTGAGGAGTTGTGATTTCTCGATCCAGACTAGGATGGGGGGTGCTTTAGGGTTTGGGATCGAACAACTCCCCCACAGCTGTCCATAGTATGCTGCGATGGCGTCTTCTCCCTCACGTGGATGCTCGAGCTCAGCCCCTGGATCCGTCTCCTCCTCCGCTCCCACTCTCTCTGACTTGTGGGGTATGAGCGATCTTATCCACTGCGAAACAGGGGATCTCCCCTACCATGGTGACCAAATCCCGCTCCGGTGAGGGGCCCATTTCGAGTCCGCTGCGGCCCCTCCTCCGGTGAGCACCGCCTCCCTTTGGCAGCCCAACTTGGAGATCTGCAGCACGCCGGAGCGATGTGTCGAGATCAGAACAATCCTGATGAAGGCCGACCTCGACAGAGCTGGCGGGGTGCCGAATCATGGCGGCGGGGGTTGCAGAGACCAGAACACCCGCCATTTGGCCCTGCTTGCTGGCGAGGATGAGCTTGCTTGCGCTCGTGCCCAAGCTATCACTTCCTTCGGCTCCAATGACATCAACGGCATCATCTCCCTCATCTCCTCCTTCGTTGCTTCCACATAGATCCTTGTCACCAGCTTGACCACCAAGTCGCCGCGGGTCGGTAGCCTCATCGTCCTCCGCATGCGCTCCCAATGCATCTCCTCCGCCCTCTCCGCCCCATCGAATCTCGCTCTCCTCCCTTCCTCTCCCATCTTGTCTGACGGGGAGAACAGGTGGAGTCCGAGCCGCGCGCAAAGCGGTCGCTGATGACCCACAAGTATAGGGGATCTATCATAGTCCTTTCGATAAGTAAGAGTGTCTAACCCAACGAGGAGCAGAACAAAATGATAAGCGGTTTTCAGCAAGGTATTCTCTGCAAGTACTGAAATAAGTGGTAACAGATAGTTTTGTGATAGGATAAATTGTAACAAACAACAAGTAACAAAAGTAAATAAAGTGCAGCAAGGTGGCCCAATCCTTTTTGTAGCAAAGGACAAGCCGGAACAAACTCTTATAATAGGAAAAGTGCTCCCAAGGACACATGGGAATATCGTCAAGCTAGTTTTCATCACGTTCATATGATTCGCGTTCGATACTTTGATAATTTGATATGTGGGTGGACCGGTGCTTGGGTGCTGTTCTTACTTGAACAAGCATCCCACTTATGATTAACCTCTATTGCAAGCATCCGCAACTACAACAAAAGTATTAAGGTAAACCTAACCGTAGCATGAAACATGTGGATCCAAATCAGCCCCTTACAAGCAACGCATAAACTAGGGTTTAAGCTTCTGTCACTCTAGCAACCCATCATCTACTTATTACTTCCCAATGCCTTCCTCTAGGCCCAAATAATGGTGAAGTGTTATGTAGTCAACGTTCACATAACACCACTAGAGGCTAGACAACATACATCTTATCAAAATATCAAACGAATACCAAATTCACATGACTACTAATAGCAAGACTTCTCCCTTGTCCTCAGGAAGAAACGTAATTACTCACAAAGCATATTCATGTTCATAATCAGAGGGGTAATAATATGCATATAGGATCTGAACATATGATCTTCCACCAAATAAACCAACTAGCATCAACTACAAGGAGTAATCAACACTACTAGCACCAATCCCGGACTTTGAGACAAGAATTGGATACAAGAGATGAACTAGGGTTTGGAGATGAGATGGTGCGGGTGAAGATGTTGATGGAGATTGCTCTCTCCCGATGACAGGAGCGTTGGTGATGACGATGGTGATGATTTCCCCCTCCCGGAGGGAAGTATCCCCGGCAGAACAGCCCTGCCGGAGCTCTAGATTGGATCCGCCAAGGTTCCGCCTCATGGCGGCGGAGTATCATCCCGAAAAGTTTCTTCCTATTTTTTTCTCATCGAAAGACTTCATATAGGAGAAGATGGGTGTCGAAGAGCCACCAGGGGGCCCACGAGGTAGGGGGGTGCGCCCTAGGGGGGGGGGGGCGCCCCCACCCTCGTGAGTAGGGTGTGGGCCCCCTGGCCTTCATCTTTGACGAGGATTTTTCGTTATTTATTTTAAGATGTTCCGTGGAGTTTCAGGACTTTTGGAGTTGTGCAGAATAGGTCTCTAATATTTGCTCCTTTTCCAGCCCAGAATTCCTGCTGCCGGCATTCTCCCTCCTTATATAAACCTTGTAAAATAAGAGAGAATAGCCATAAGTATTGTGACATAAAGTGAAATAACAGCCCGTAATGCAATAAATATCGATATAAAAGCATGATGCAAAATGGACGTATCAACTCCCCCAAGCTTAGACCTCGCTTGTCCTCAAGCGAAAAGCCGATAACAATAAATATGTCCTCATGTTTAGAGGTAGAGGCGTCGATAAAAATAAAATACGGACATGAAGGCATCATGATTATTCTCATAAAAGCAACATTTATAGATTTTGTCATATGATTACTTATGTTCAAGTGATGATCTATTCACAATGCAAAAGTATATATCATAAACCGTATTGGGCTCCGACAAACTATAATCTCAGTCATTGAAGCAATTGCAATTTATCATAACATCGGAAAGAGTCTATGTCAGAGCTAAAAAGCAAGTCCACATACTCAACTATCATTTAGTCCTCCATAATTGCTAACACTCACGCGATACTTGTGGTTACGGAGTTTTAATCGGACACAGAGAAAGATAGGGGCTTATAGTTTTGCCCCACAACCTTTTCCCTCAAGGGTAATGTAAACAATAATGGTTCATGCTCCCCTACATCCAATTATATATATATATATATATATATCATGTTGTTTCCAACATGCTGAGCTTGCCAAAGGATAAAACAAAAAAGAAAAGGTGAAGATCACCATGACTCTTGCATAAGGTAGAAGATAATAATAAAGGATAGGCCCTTCGCAGAGGGAAGCAGAGGTTGCCATGCGCTTTTATGGTTGGATTCATAAAATCTCAATGCAAAAGAACGTCACTTTATATTTCCCCTTGTGATATGAACCTTTATTATGCAGTCCGTCGCTTTTATTACTTCCACATCACAAGATTGTATAAAGCTTATTTCTCCCACACCAATCAATCATACATATTTAGAGCAATTTTTTTATTGCTTTGCACCGATGACAACTTACTTGAAGGATCTTACTCAATCCATACGTAGATATGGTGGACTCTCATGGCAAAACTGGTTTAAGTGTATTTGGAAGCACAAGTAGTATTTCGACTTGGTACTGAGAATTTGGCTAGCATGAGGGGGAAAGGAAAGCTCAACAAGTTAGAGGATCCATGACAACATACTTTATCTCATATATAAGAAAGACATAACTCATTACGTTGTCTTCCTTGTCCAACATCAACTCTTTAGCATGTCATATTTTAATGAGTGCTCCCAATCATAAAAGATGTCAATGATAATATATCTATATGTGAAAACCTCTCTTTCTTTATTGCTTCCTATTAATTGCAACAATGACCAACGCTACGCTTGCCAACTCCCAACAACTTTTAATCATCATACTCTTTCTATGTGAAGTCATTACTCTCAATAAGATCAATATGAACTCTTTGTTTCTTTTTATTCTTTTTCTCTTTTCTTTTATTCACTCAAGATCATGGCAAAATAATCAAGCCCTTGACTCAACACTAATCTTTATTATATATAGCTCACGGACTCGATTACAAAGAGAGATCATAAAGCAAAACTCAAAACTAGATCATGCCATAAACTTTATTCTACTAGATCAAGATACTACTAATAGGATCGAACTAAGAAAAACGGTAAAGATAGGAGTTGTGATTGTGATACGATACCGTGGCACCTCCCCCGAGCTTGGCAGTTTCCAAGGGGAGTGCCCATACCCATGTGATTATATCTCCTTGGTTGATGAAGAAGGTGGAGGTGTTGTTGATGATGCAGGCTTGTCCTCCATCTTCCAAGGCATAGGTTCACCATCATAGAAGGATGATCGAGTCTCCGGAATCCTCGAATCTGCAGCCAAACTCATTCTTTTGAATCTATATTCATACTCATAGTTTTGGTTTTGCAGGTCATAGATTTGGGCTTGGAGGTGCTCGATCTTCTCATATAGCTTGAAGATGGCCTCCTCGGTGTTCCTGGAATCCGGCTTGTAGTTGTTAGTGAACTCCACGAGCATCGTGTGGCTAGCGTTGATTCCACGCTCCACCATCCCTTGGCACTTGAAAACTTGTTGCTCCATTGCTTCGAGCCTCGTCTCCACGCTTCCGGTTCCCTTTGGTCCCTCAACACCGCGGATGTGCAACAACCCATCACGCATCTCAATGGTTTGAGGGTGTCGCAGCACCTCCGCGAGGTAAGGGTTGATGACCTTCTCGAAGAACTTGTCCTTGGAAGCGCTTGGGGACGTCATGATAATATAGATCTATCAGA
The DNA here is from genome assembly GCF_018294505.1 of Triticum aestivum. NCBI lineage: Eukaryota > Viridiplantae > Streptophyta > Magnoliopsida > Poales > Poaceae > Triticum > Triticum aestivum. The sequence continues at coordinate 562,675,539 of NC_057806.1, forward strand.
AAAACAGCTCGAAATAAGAACATAGAATAATTGCGTGATACGGGAGTCAAAACCTTCGGGAGAATATATAATGAATTTTTACCGACCAAAATACGTAACGTTCAAGAAAACGGAGCCCGGAAGGCACACGAGGTGCTCACGAGGTAGGGGGCGCCCTGGGGGGTAGGGCGCGCCCACCACCCTCGTGGGGCCCTCGTGTCCTTCCGGGACTGCTACTTATTTTTTTATTTTTCTAAATATTCCAAAACGGAGAAATATTGCCTTAAAAATTGTTTTGGAGTCGGTTTACTTACCGTACCACATACCTATTCCTTTTCGGAGTCTGAGACGGTCTGGAAAGTGTCCCTTATGTATTCCTCCGGGGTTACGGTTTCAATAATATTGGTTTCAACATTTATGGGATTACCTGAGATATAATGTTTGATTCTTTGACCGTTTACCACCTTCGGATTTGTGCCCTCGAAGTTGTTGATTTTTATGGCACCGGAATAATAGACCTCTTCGATAACATAGGGGCCTTCCCATTTAGAGAGAAGTTTTCCTGCAAAAAATCTTAAATGAGAGTTGTATAGCAATACATAATCACCTACATTAAACTCACGCTTTTGTATCCTTTTGTCATGCCATCTTTTAACCTTTTCTTTAAACAACTTGGCATTTTCATAAGCTTGGGTTCTCCATTCATCAAGTGAGCTAATATCAAATAACCTCTTCTCATCGGCAAGTTTAAAATCATAATTAAGCTCTTTAATGGCCCAATATGCGTTATGTTCTAGTTCGAGAGGTAAGTGACATGCTTTTCCATAAACCATTTTATATGGAGACATACCCATAGGATTTTTGTATGCAGTTCTATAAGCCCATAATGCATCATCAAGTTTCTTGGACCAATTCTTTCTAGACCTATTAACAGTCTTCTGCAAAATTAATTTGAGCTCTCTATTGCTCAACTCTACTTGACCACTAGACTGTGGGTGATAAGGAGATGCAATTCTATGATTAACATCATACTTAGCAAGCATTTTACAGAGAGCACCATGAATAAAGTGTGAACCACGATCAGTCATTAAATATCTAGGGACTCCAAACCTCGGAAAAATAAATTCCTTAAGAATTTTAATAGAAGTGTTATGATCAACACTACTAGTTGGAATAGCTTCTACCCACTTAGTAACGTAATCAACATCAACTAAAATATGTGTGTATCCATTAGAGGCAGGAAAAGGTCCCATATAATCAAAGCTCCAAACATCAAATGGTTCAATAACAAGAGAATAATTCATAGGCATTTCTTGACGTCTACTAATATTACCAATTCTTTGACATTCATCACAAGACAAGACAAACTTACGGGCATCCTTGAAGAGGGTAGGCCAATAAAAACCAGATTGCAATACCTTATGTGCAGTTCTATCTCTAGCGTGGTGTCCTCCATAAGTCTCGGAATGACACTTGCGTAGGATCTGTTCCTGTTCATGCTCAGGTACACAACGTCTAATAACACCATCTACTCCTTCTTTATAAAGATGTGGGTCATCCCAAAAGTAATGTCTTAAATCATAGAAAAACTTTTTCTTTTGCTGGTATGTGAAGCTAGGTGGTATAAACTTAGCAAAAATATAATTAGCATAATCAGCATACCATGGAGTACTACGAGAAGTACTTATAACATTTAATTGTTCATCAGGAAAGCTATCATTAATAGGTAGTGGGTCATCAAGAATATTCTCTAGCCTAGACAAGTTGTCTGCAACGGGGTTCTCAGCTCCCTTTCTATCAACAATATGCAAATCAAATTCTTGTAGCAAGAGAACCCATCTAATAAGTCTAGGTTTAGCATCTTTCTTTTCCATAATATATTTAATAGCAGCATGATCAATTTGAATAGTTACTTTAGAATCAACAATATAAGATCTGAACTTATCACAAGCAAATACAACTGCTAAAATCTCTTTTTCAGTAGTAGCATAATTTCTTTGAGCATTGTCTAGAGTCTTACTAGCATAATGAATAACATTTAATTTCTTATCAACTCTTTGCCCTAGAACATCACCTATAGCATAATCACTAGCATCACACATAATTTCAAAGGGTAGGTTCCAATCAGGTGGCTGAACAATAGGTGCAGTGACTAATGCTTTCTTAAGTATTTCAAATGCTTGTACACAATTGTCATCAAAGACAAATGGTATATCTTTTTGCAATAAATTAGTCAAAGGCCGAGAAATTTTTGAGAAGTCCTTAATGAACCTCCTGTAAAATCTGGCGTGACCAAGGAAACTTCTTATACCTTTGATGTCCTTGGGACATGACATCTTTCCAATAGCATCAACCTTGGCTTTATCAACTTCAATACCTCTTTCAGAAACTTTATGCCCCAAGACAATACCTTCATTAACCATAAAGTGGCACTTTTCCCAATTCAAGACAAGATTAGTTTCTTCACATCTCTTCAAAACTCGATCAAGATCGCTCAAGCAATCATCAAAAGAGGAACCATAGATGGAAAAGTCATCTATGAAAACCTCACAAATCTTTTCACAAAAGTCAGAGAATATAGCCATCATGCATCTTTGAAAGGTAGCAGGTGCATTACATAAACCAAAAGGCATATGTCTATAAGAAAAAGTACCAAAAGGGCATGTAAAAGTAGTCTTTGATTGATCTCTAGCTGACACAGGTATTTGAGAGAAACTAGGATAACCATCTAGAAAGCAATAGTGTGTATGTTTGCATAATATTTCTAGCATTTGATCAATAAAAGGTAAGGGGTAATGATCTTTCTTAGTAGCTTTATTTAATTTGCGGAAATCAATTACCATCCTATAACCTGTGATAATTCTTTGTGGAATCAATTCATCTTTATCATTAGGAACAATAGTAATACCTCCCTTCTTAGGGACACAATGGACATGACTTACCCACTCACTATCAGAAACGGGATAGATTATACCTGCCTCCAGAAGCTTTAGTATTTCTTTTCTTACCACTTCTTTCATTTTAGGATTCAGACGTCGTTGAGGATCACGAACTGGTTTGGCATCTGCTTCCAAATTTATTTTATGTTGACATAGAGTGGGACCAATGCCCTTAAGATCATCAAGAGTATATCCAATAGCAGCATGATGCTTCTTCAAAGTTTTCAATAATCTTTCTTCTTCATGCTCTGAAAGGTTAGCACTAATAATAACATGATATATCTTCTTTTCATCAAGATAAGCATATTTAAGATTATCAGGCAAAGGTTTAAGCTCAAACACGAGATCACCCTTGGGTGGAGGAGGATCCCCTAAAATTTCAACAAGCAAATTATGTTGCAGAATAGGTTCCTATTTAAAGAATACTTCATCTATTTCCCTTCTTTCATTCATGAACATATCATTTTCATGGTCTAGCAAATTGTGATCTAAAGGATCACTAGGAGGTACGGCAATATAAGCAAGACCAATAATTTCATCCTTACTAGATAATTCTTCCTCACGATGTTGTTTACTAAATTTAGAGAAATTAATCTCATGAACCATATCATCCAAGCCAATAGTAACAACATTCTTTGTGCAATCTATGGTAGCATTGACAGTATTTAAGAAGGGCCTACCAAATATAATGGGACAAAAACTATCTTGTGGGGAACCAAGAACAAGAAAATCAGCAGGATATTTAGTTTTCCCACACAAGACTTCAACATCTCTAACAATTCCAATTGGTGCAATAGTATCTCTATTAGCAAGTTTAATTGTAACATCAATATCTTCTAACTCAACAGGTGGAATTTCATTCTTAATTTCTTCGTATATGTCAATAGGTATTACACTAGCACTAGCACCCATATCACATAAGCCATGATAACAATGATCTCCTATTTTAACAGAAATAACAGGCACGCCTACCACAGGTCTATGTTTATCTTTATCACAAGGTTTAGCAATTCTAGCAGTTTCACCTTCGAACTGAATAACATGCCCATCAATATTATCAGACAAGAGATCTTTAACAATAGCAATATTAGTTTCTACTTTAACTTGCTCGGGAGGTGTATAAGTTCTAATATTGCTTTTACGAACAACAGTTGAAGCTTTAGCATGATCCTTTATTCTAACAGGGAAAGGTGGTTTCTCAATATAAGAAGTAGGAACAATAGGATCATTATAAGTGACCATCTTTTCTTCAACTTTAATAGGTGCAGCTACTTTTACTTCTATGGGAGGATGCTATTTAAACCACTTCTCCTTAGGAAGATCAACATAAGTAGCAAAAGATTCACAGAAAGAAGCTACTATCTCAGAGTCAAGTCCATATTTAGTGCTAAACTTACGGAAAATGTCGGTATCCATAAAAGATTTAACACAATCAAACTTAGGTGTTATACCAGACTCCTTACCTTCGTCGAGGTCCCAATCTTCAGAGTTGCATTTATTTCTATCCAATAAATTCCATCTGAATTCAGTAGTCTTCATCATAAAAGAGCCAGCACAAGATGTAATGAGCATGGTGCGATTGTTATCAGAAAGCCGAGCATATAGATTTTGAATAATCATTTCTCTTGAGAGCTCATGATTGGGGCATGAATATAACATTGATTTAAGCCTCCCCAAGCTTGAGTGATGCTTTCTCCTTCGCGAGGCCAGAAATTATATATATAATTGCGATCACGATGAACAAGATGGATAGGGTAATACTTTTGATGAAATTCCAACTTCAATCTTTTATAGTCCCATGATCTCATATCATCACATAGCCTATACCATATCAATGCGTCTCCCTTCAAAGATAAAGGGAAGACCTTCTTCTTAGCAACATCATCGGGTATACCTGCAAGCTTAAATAATCCACAAACTTCATCCACATATATTAAGTGCTCATCAGGATGCTTTGTTCCATCTCTTGTAAAAGGGTTAGCTAGCAGTTTTTCCATCATACCCGAAGGAAATTCAAAAGGATTTTCATTTTCAATAGGTTCAGTAGGTTAAGGAGCAACTCTTTGCTCTACTGGACGGGGTCAAGATACCCCGAACAAGCCCCTCAGAGAATTACTTTCCATAGTAACAAGTGACAGTAAATTTCAGCACACTATATAAATTTTTCCTTACCAAATTCCACCTACCAAAGGCGCTACACTCCCTGGCAACGGCGCCAGAAAAGAGTCTTGATGACCCACAAGAATAGGGGATCTATCGTAGTCCTTTCGATAAGTAAGAGTGTCGAACCCAATGAGGAGCAAAAGGAAATGATAAGCAGTTTTCAACAAGGTATTCTCTACAAGTACTGAAATAAGTGGTAACAGATAGTTTTGTGATAGGATAAATTGTAACGAACAACAAGTAACAAAAGTAAATAAAGTGCAGCAAGGTGGCCCAATCCTTTTTGTAGCAAAGGACAAGCCAGAACAAACTCTTATAATAGGAAAAGCGCTCCCGAGGACACATGAGAATATCGTCAAGCTAGTTTTCATCACGTTCATATGATTCGCGTTCGGTACTTTGATAATTTGATATGTGGGTGGACCGGTGCTTGGGTGATGTTCTTACTTGAACAAGCATCCCACTTATGATTAACCTCTATTGCAAGCATCCGCAACTACAACAAAAGTATTAAGGTAAACCTAACCATAGCATGAAACATGTGGATCCAAATCAGCGCCTTACGAAGCAACGCATAAACTAGGGTTTAAGCTTCTATCATTCTAGCAACCCATCATCTACTTATTACTTCCCAATGCCTTCCTCTAGGCCCAAATAATGGTGAAGTGTTATGTAGTCGACGTTCACATAACACCACTAGAGGCTAGACAACATACATCTTATCAAAATATCAAACGAATACCAAATTCACATGACTACTAATAGCAAGACTTCTCCCTTGTCCTCAGGAACAAACGTAATTACTCACAAAGCATATTCATGTTCATAATCAGAGTGGTAATAATATGCATATAGGATCTGAACATATGATCTTCCACCAAATAAACCAACTAGCATCACCTACAAGGAGTAATCAACACTACTAGCAACCTACTAGCACCAATCCCGGACTTTGAGACAAGAATTGGATACAAGAGATGAACTAGGGTTTGGAGATGAGATGGTGCTGGTGAAGATTTTGATGGAGATTGCTCTCTCCCGATGAGAGGAGCGTTGGTGATGACGATGGTGATGATTTCCCCCTCCCGAAGGGAAGTATCCCCGGCAGAAAAGCTCTGCCGGAGCTCTAGATTGGATCTGCCAAGGTTCCGCCTCGTGGCGGCGGAGTCTCGTCCCGAAAAGTTTCTTCCTATTTTTTTCTCATCGAAAGACTTCATATAGGAGAAGATGGGCGTCGGAGAGCCACCAGGGGGCCCATGAGGTAGGGGGCGCGCCCCCCACCCTCGTGAGCAGGGTGTGGTCCCCCTGGCCTTCATCTTTGATGAGGATTTTTCTTTATTTATTTTAAGATGTTCCGTGGAGTTTCAGGACTTTTGGAGTTGCGCAGAATAGGTCTCTAATATTTGCTCCTTTTCCAGCCCAGAATTCCAGCTGCCGGCATTCTCCCTCCTTATGTAAACCTTGTAAATAAAAGAGAATAGCCATAAGTATTGCGACATAAAGTGAAATAACAGCCCATAATGCAATAAATATCGATATAAAAGCATGGACGTATCAGTCGCCGGGAGGGCCGAGGTGGAGGGAAGGGTGGTGGGGAGGTCGTAGGGGAGGCGGGCCGAGGCTGACGACAGCGAGGTTCGTCGGTTCTGGTGGTGATGGTGGTAGGTGGAGGGGGCGAGACACGACGCGAAAGCGCTCATTTCAAAACAAGAAGATGTTCGCGGACATCGCCTTCTGCGACGGTGATCTCTACGGCCTCACGTACCCCGACGAGGGCTCGGTCAAGTTTAAATACAACACCAAGGAAGAAGAGAAGCCCATGATCACATCTACCCACCAGCTGGCTGTCCGAAGGCGCCACGGCCGAATGATGAAGCATGATCCTGATTCATATGGTTGTTGCATGGTTGAGCTACATGGGGAGCCATTGATGGGATAAGGACCCGATGGGCGCCTGACCGCGAGCCTTTCTTCAAGGTCTTCATGCTAGTTCATACGTCTCCGTCGTATCTACTTTTCCAAACACTTTTGCCCTTGTTTTGGACTCTAACTTGTATGATTTGAATGGAACTAACCCCGACTGACGCTGTTTTCAGTAGAATTACCATGATGTTGTTTTATGTGCAGAAAACAAATATTCTCAGAATGACCTGAAACTTCACGGGAGGTCTTAGAAAAAATAATAAAAAATCCTCGCCAAATATAAAGACCAGGGGGCCCACACCCTTCTCACCAGGGTGCCCCCCCAGGGCGCGCCCCCTACCTCATGGCCCACCTGTTGACCCTCCGACGCCAACTCCAACTCTATATATTTGCTTTCGGAGAGAAAAAATCAGAGAGAAGAAATCATCGCGTTTTACGATACGGAGCCGCCGCCAATCACCTAAAACCTCTCGGGAGGGCTGATCTAGAGTCCGTTCGGGGCTCCGGAGAGGGGGATTCGTCGCCATCGTCATCATCAACCATCCTCCATCACCAATTTCATGATGCTCACCGCCGTGCGTGAGTAATTCCATCGTAAGCTTGCTAGACGGTGATGGGTTGGATGAGATTTATCATGTAATCGAGTTAGTTTTGTTAGGGTTTAATCCCTAGTATCCACTATGTTCTGAGATTGATGTTGCTATGACTTTGCTATGCTTAATGCTTGTCACTAGGGCCCAAGTGCCATGATTTCAGATCTGAACCTATTATGTTTTCATGAATATATGAGAGTACTAGATCCTATCTTGCAAGTCTATAGTCACCTACTATGTGTTATGATCCGTTAACCCCGAAGTGACAATAATCGGGATACTTACCGGTGATGACCGTACTTTGAGGAGTTCATGTATTCACTATGTGCTAATGCTTTGTTATGGTTCTCTATTAAAAGGAGGCCTTAATATCCCTTAGTTTCCAATAGGACCCCGCTGCCACGGGAGGGTAGGACAAAAGATGTCATGCAAGTTCTTTTCCATAAGCACGTATAACTATATCCGGAATACATGCCTACATTACATTGACGAACTGGAGCTAGTTCTGTGTCACCCTATGTTATGACTATTACATGATGAACCGCATCCGGCATAATTATCCATCATTGATCGGGTGCCTATGAGTTTTCCATATACTGGTTCTCGCTTATTTACTTTCCCGCTGCTACTGTTACAATCACTACAAAATACCAAAAACATTACTTTTGCTGTCTTTACTTTTGTTGCCGCTACCACCACTATCATATTACTTTGCTACTAAACACTTTGCTGTAGATACTAAGTTTCCAGGTTGGCTGAATTGACAACTCAGCTGCTAATACTTGAGAATATTCCTTGGCTCCCCTTGTGTCGAATCAATAAATTTGGGTTGAATACTCTACCCTCGAAAGCTGTTGCGATCCCCTATACTTGTGGGTTATCACTAGTCGACGCAAACCCTGACAACGTCTACTGGCACAAGTGGGCTGAGCTGAAGAGCTTTGGTGAGTATGCCTTATTCTTAGGGCCAACAAGGTCTAAGGCGGTGCACGTGCCTGTGGGCGCCGAGCGCTGTGGTCTAGTGAGAAACCACATCTACTACTCGAAAGCTACCCGCTCTAGAGAACATGAACTATGTGGCAAGGAAGTGTACACGGTGGGATTGGAATGTGGTGACCATATGTGTTGTAGGGAAGAGCAAAGTATCGGTGATGGTTTAGAGAGGACAAGATATATACTACATCATGGGTTGGGACTATGCTTCAATGTGGCTATACCCTCCAGAGTTGTAACTTATATATTTGCTAGCCTAGTGCATGGTACAACTCTACTTAATTAGCATTATCATGCCATGTTGTTTAATTTTACTATTTTGTAAAATTAGAAGTGAAGGTACGCGTTAAGTCAAATCAAGGAAATTAATCCTCGCCTCCTCGATGTTGTGGAGGAGTCAGGAGTGTTATTCTTTTTTTTAGAAAGGAGGTTGAAATCCTGGCCTACCAGAGATAGAGCCAGGAATATTACTAAAAGGGGACCAATGCAAGAGAAAAAATGTTGACGGGGCCAAATATACAAATTTAGAGCACTTTAAACTAACAATATATGGTTGTTATTAGGAAAAGTTTGCCAAGGGGGAGCGATGGCCCTGGCTCGCAGGCCTCTGCATCAATATGATGCACACAACTATTCTTACTGATTTATGAAGCATAGTACAAAGCAAAATCAACTATAACCGAAGCATTACGAGATATGAAATTTACATTGGCGACTAATTGTCCACGAACCATTACTTGGCAGACTGAGCCTCCTGATTTTTTTAATAGATATACTTGCAAACGGTGTATCCTTGTTTTTGCTTGAACTATAAACCGTCATGATGGTCCTTTAAAAAAAGTCGGATGTAATTGTCCACGAACAAGAATAATTTTCCCTAGGAAAAAATATTAGTGAACAAGGACTTTCCTCGAGCCAAAATTACTGTTCAGAGCACATCATTGTGGATAACATGAGATAGAAGGTCATTGCATAAAACCCAAAGAATAAGTTTTCATATGAATATGATGTCAGCAACAACCTATGTAATTTCCTTGTTGTAGGTTGTTCTCAAAACTGGGTAATTTCCGGGAATCCATGTAAAAAGGACTACTGTATGTTTTGATGGTAACCATATACGCAGGAACAACATTTAGGTTTGCAGACATCGCCTTCTACGGCGGTGATCTCTATGGCTTCACACACCCCGATGAGAACTTGGTCAAATTTAAATTCAACAGCAAGGGGGAAGGGAAGCCCGTGATCACATTTACCCACTAGTTAGCCGTCCGGAGGCACCATGGCCCCACCATGAAGCATGACCCTAGTTCATACGGTTGTTGCATGGTTGAGCTACATGGGGAGCCTGAAGGAAATATGCCCTAGAGGCAATAATAAAGTTGTTATTTATATTTCCTTATATCATGATAAATGTTTATTATTCATGCTAGAATTGTATTAACTGGAAAACTTAGTACATGTGTGAATACATAGACAAACAAAGTGTCACTAGTATGCCTCTACTTGACTAGCTCGTTGAATCAATGATGGTTATGTTTCCTAACCATAGACATGAGTTGTCATTTGATTAACGGGATCACATCATTAGAGAATGATGTGATTGACTTGACCCATCCGTTAGCTTAGCACGATGATCATTTAGTTTGTTGCTATTGCTTTCTCCATAACTTATACATGTTCCTATGACTATGAGATTATGCAACTCCCGAATACCGGAGGAACACTTAGTGTGCTATCAAATGTCACAACGTAACTAGGTGATTATAAAGATGCTATATAGGTGTCTCTGATGGTGTTTGTTGAGTTGGCATAGATTGAGATTAGGATTTGTCACTCTGAGTAATGGGGAGGTATCTCTGGGGCCTCTCGATAATGCTCATCACTATAAGCCTTGCAAGCAATGTGACTAATGAGTTAGTTGCGGGATGATGCATTATGGAGCGAGTAAAGAGACTTCCCGGTAACGAGATTGAAATAGGTATGATGATACCGACGATCGAATCTCGGGCAAGTAACATACCAATATGAGCATCTAGGTTCCGCTATTGGTTATTGACCGGAGATGAGTCTCAGTCATGACTACATAGTTCTCGAACCCGTAGGGTCCGCACGCTTAACGTTCGGTGATGACCGGTATTATGAGTTTACGTGTTTTGATGAACCGAAGGTTGATCGGAGTCCCGGATGTGATCACGGGCATGATGAGGAGTCTCGAAATGATCGATACATAAAGATCTATATATTGGAAGCCTATGTTTGGATATCGGAATGGTTCCGAGTGAGTTCGGGCATATACCGGAGTACCGGGGGGTTACCGGAACCCTCCGGGGAGTAAATGGGCTTTAGCGGAGAGAGAGAGGCAGCCAGGGTAGGCCGCGCGCCCCTTCCCCCTCTGGTCCAAATTGTACTATGAAGGGGGCGCCCTTGATACGTCCATTTTGCATCATGCTTTTATATCAATATTTATTGCATTATGGGCTGTTATTACACATTATGTCACAATACTTATGCCTATTCTCTCTTATTTTACAAGGTTTACATAAAGAGGGAGAATGCCGGCAGCTGGGATTCTGGGCTAGAAAAGGAGCAAATATTAGAGACCTATTCTGCACAGCTCCAAAAGTCCTGAAACTTCACGGATGATGTTTTCGAAATATATAAAAAATACTGAGCGCAAGAACCTCACCAGGGGGCCACACCCTTCCCACGAGGGTGGGTGGCGCGCCCTACCCCCTGGGCACGCCCCCTACCTCGTGGGCCCCCTGGTGGCCCTCCGATGGGCATCTTCTACTATATGGAGTCTTTCGATGGGAAAAAAATCATAAGCCATCTTCTCGGACAAACCTCCGCCGCCACGAGGCGAAACTTTGGCGGAACCAAACTAGGGCTCTGGCAAAGCTGTTCTGTCGGGGAAACTTCCCTCCCGGAGGGGAAAATCATCGCCACCGTAATCACCAATGCTCCTCTCATCGGGAGAGGGCAATCTCCATCAACATCTTCATCAGCACCATCTCCTCTCAAAACCATAGTTCATCTCTTGTATCCAATTATTGTCTCCAAGTCCGGGATTGGTGCTAGTAGGTTGCTAGTAGTGTTAATTACTCCTTGTAGTTGATGCTAGTTGGTTTAATTGGTGGAAGATCATATGTTTAGATCCTATATGCATATTAATACCCCTCTGATTATGAACATGTTTATGCTTTGTGAGTAGTTACTTTTGTTCCTGAGGACATGGGAGAAGTCTTGCTATTAGTAGTCATGTGAATTTGGCATTCGTTCGATATTTTGATGAGATGTATGTTGTCTCTCCTCTAGTGGTGTTATGTGAACGTCGACTGCATGACACTTCACCATTGTTTGGGCCTAGAGGAAGGCATTGGGGAGAAATAAGTAGATGATGGGTTGCTAGAGTGACAGAAGCTTAAACCCTAGTTTATGCGTTGCTTCGTAAGGGGCTGATTTGGATCCATATGTTTCATGCTATGGTTAGGTTTACCTTAATACTTTTGTTGTAGTTGCGGATGCTTGCAGTAGAGGTTAATCATAAGTGGGATGTTTGTCCATGTAAGGGCAGCACCCAAGCACCAGTCCACCCACATACCAAATTATCAAAGTACCGAACGCGAATCATATGAACGTGATGAAAACTAGCTTGACGATATTCCCATGTGTCCTCGGGAGCGTTTTTCTCTATATAAGAGTTTGTTCAGGCTTGTCCTTTGCTACAAAAAGGATTCGTAGGTGTTTCGTAGTGATTAGTAGCACAGTAAAGTGTTTAGTAGCACAGTAACAAAAGCAACAAAAGTAAAGTGTTTAGTAGCACAGTAATATGATAGTGGTGGTAGCAGCAACAAAAGTAAAGACAGCAAAAGTAATGTTTTTGGTATTTCATAGTGATTGTAACAGTAGCAGCGGGAAAGTAAATAAACGTAAACCAGTATATGGAAAACTCGTAGGCACGGGATCAGTGATGGATAATTATGCCGGATGTGGTTCATCATGTAACAGTCATAACATAGGGTGACACAGAACTAGCTCCAATTCATCAATGTAATGTAGGCATGTATTCCGTATATAGTCATACGTGCTTATGGAAAAGAACTTGCATGACATATTTTGTCCTACCCTCCCGTGGCAGCGGGGTCCTATTGGAAACTAAGGGATATTAAGGCCTCCTTTTAATACAGAACCAGAACAAAGCATTAGCACATACTGAATACATGAACTCCTCAAATTATGGTCATCACCGGGAGTGGTCCCGATTATTGTCACTTCGGGGTTGCCGGATCATAACACATAGTAGGTGACTATAGACTTGCAAGATAGGATCTTGAACTCACATATATTCATGAAAACATAATAGGTTCAGATCTAAAATCATGGCACTCGGGCCCTAGTGACAAGCATTAAGCATAGCAAAGTCATAGCAACATCAATCTCAGAACATAATGGATACTAGGGATCAAACCCTAACAAAACTAACTCGATTACATGATAAATCTCATCCAACCCATCATTGTCCAGCAAGCCTATGATTGAATTACTCACGCACAGTGGTGAGCATCATGAAATTGGTGATGGAGGATGGTTGATGATGACGACGGCGACGAATCCCCCTCTCCGGAGCCCCGAACGGACTCCAGATCAGCCCTCCCGAGAGGTTTTAGGGCTTGGCGGCGGCTCCGTACCGTAAAACGCGATGATTTCTTCTCTCTGATTCTCTCCGAAAGCAAATATATAGAGTTGGAGTTGACGTCGGAGGGCATCCAGGGGGCCCACGAGGTAGGGGGCGCGCCCTAGGGGGGCACCCCTCAACCTCGTGGACAGGGTGTGGGCCCCCTGGTCTTCATCTTTGGCGAGGATTTTTTATTATTTTTTCTAAGATGTTCCGTGAAGTTTCAGGTCATTCCGAGAATATTTGTTTTCTGCACATAAAACAACACCATGGCAATTCTGCTGAAAACAACGTCAGTTCGGGTTAGTTCCATTCAAATCATACAAGTTAGAGTCCAAAACAATGGCAATTTTTTTTGGAAAAGTAGATACGACGGAGACGTATCAACTCCCCCAAGCTTAAACCCTTGCTTGTCCTCAAGCAATTCAGTTGACAAACTGAAAGAAAGAAAGAAAAACTTTTACAAACTCTGTTTGCTCTTGTTGTTGTAACTATGTCAAGCCAGCATTCAAGTTTTCAGCATAGATCATAACTAACCACATTTGCAATAATTCTCAGGTCTCATAATTACTCATATCAATAGCATAATCAACTAGCAAACCATAATAATAAATCTCGGATGACAACACTTTCTCAAAACAATCATAATATGATATAACAAGATGGTATCTCGCTAGCCCTTTCTGAGACCGCAAAGCATAAATGCAGAGCACCTTTAAAGATCAAGGACTGACTAGACATTGTAATTCATGGTAAAAGAGATCCAATCATAGTCATACCGAATATAAATTAACAGTGATGAATGCAAATGACGGCTGTGCTCTCCAGCTAGTGCTTTTTAATAAGAGAGTGATGACTCAACATAAAAGTAAATGCATGGGCCCTTCGCAGAGGGAAGTAGGGATTTGTAGAGGTGCCAGAGCTCAGTTTTGCAATAGAGATAAATTGTATTTTGAGCAGTATACTTTCATTGTCAACGTAACAACTAAGAGATGGTGATATCTTCCATGCTAAACACAATATAGGAGGTTCCTAAACATAATGGTAAAGTTTATACTCCCCCTCCACCAACAAGCATCAATCCATGGCTTGCTCGAAACAATGAGTGCCTCCAACATACATCAGGTCCTAGGGGGAGTTTTGTTTGCAATTAATTTTGATTTAGTTTGCATAAAGCATGGGACTGGGCATCCCGGTGACCAGCCATTTTCTCGTGAGTGAGGAGCAAAGTCCACTCCTCTTGAGAATAACCCGCCTAACACGGAAGATAAGGACAACCTTGGTTGATACATGAGATATTCGAGCATACAAAACAGAATGATTATTTGAAGGTTTAGAGTTTGGCACATACAAATTTACTTGGAACGGCAGGTAGATACCACATATAGGAAGGTATAGTGGACTCATCTGGAATAACTTTGGGGTTTAAGGGATTGGATGCACAAGCAGTATTCCCGCTTAGTACAAGTGAAGGCTAGCAAAATACTAGGAAGCGACCAACTAGAGAGCAACAACAGCCATGTACATGCATTAAAATTAATAAACATTGGATGCAAGCATGAGTAGGATGTAATCCACCATGAACATAAATATCATGAAGGCTATGTTGATTTTGTTTCAACTACATGCGTGAACATGTGCCAAGTCAAGTCACTTAAATCATTCAAAGGAGGATACCACCCCATCATACCACATCATAATCATCTCATTAGCATGTTGGCACACAAGGTAAATCATTATAACTCATAGCTAATCAAGCATGGCACAAGCAACTATGATCTCTAATTGTCATTGCAAACATGTTTATTCATAATAAGCTGAATCAAGAACGAGGGACTCATCATATTTACAAAAACAAAAGAGGTCGAGTTCATACCAGCTTTTCTCATCCCAGTCAGCCCATCATATAACATCATAATTGCCTTTCACTTGCACGACCGAACGGTGTGAATAATAATAAGAGTGTACATGCATTGGACTAAGCTGGAATCTGTGAGCATTCAATAAACAGGAGAAGACAAGGCAATATGGGCTCTGGGTTAAATCAACAATAATGCATATAAGAGCCACTTCAACAATTTAATTATGGTGTTCTCCTACTGACCCCCAAAGAAAAGAAATAAAACTATTTACACGGGAAAGCTCCCAACAAGCAAAAGAAGAACGGGGAATATTTTTGGGTTTTCTTTTTAATTATTACTACTACAGCAGAAAAATAAACTACTACTAATTTTTTTTGTTTTTCTTAAGGTTTAAAAAACACACAAGGATAAAGCACGAAAAAGAAAATAAACTAGCATGGATATTGCAGTGAAAAAGTATGAGCACCGACATCTAGCAATGAGTGTGTGTGAACATAAATGTAATGTCGGTGAGAAATACGTACTCCGCCAAGCTTAGGCTTTTGGCCTAAGTTGGTCTATGGCCAGGGATAGCCTGGCGGATACCCATAGGTGTAGCTGGGGTTGTACTGCGACGAAGAATAGTTGGGATCATACTGATGTGCAGCGGTTATCGCCTGCTGAGCTGCAGCGTGGAGTCGAGCTGCCTCCGCTCTCCTCTCGTACTCTTCTGCTTCCTCTCTAGTAATAACATATCTTCTTTTTGTCTGTGAATCAAAGAAGGCAGGAGTAGGGAGAGTAATACGGAAAACGCGTTGTTTATCAAAAATTAAACGATATAAGAGAGGTGATTCAGGCCTCTCGACAAACTGGTGTGAAGCCATAGAGTCATAATCGAAATATGCAGGAGGCAACTCCATATCACCCTCACAAATGTCTATCTCAAGAAAATGAGCTAAGTGGGTTGCATAATTTCCTCCAAAGAAATCTCCATTATGTCTATTATGATGCAACCTACGAGCTACAATGGCTCCCATATGATAAGATTGGTCTCCTAACACAGCACTCGTAAGAATTCTAAGATCAGGGACACACATGTGACATGCTTCATCCATAGCATTTATGCATCTACCGATGAAGAGAGCAAAATAATGTATAGCAGGAAAGTGAATGCTCCCTATGGTAGCCTGCGTTATATCTCTAGATTCCCCCACAATTATACTAGCAAGAAAGTTTCTAAATTCGGATTTAGGGGGATCCCTAACACTACCCCATGATGGAAGTTTGCAAGCAGAAGTGAAATCCTCTAAGTCCATGGTATAAGATTTGTCATAGAGATCAAACATGACTGAAGGAGAATTACGCGAAGATGAATACTCAAACCTCCTCACAAAGGAACTTGTGAGATCATGATACTGGGTGCATTTGTTAGCCTCAAAATCCTCAAGACCGGCATTGCACAAATATGCTTTGAATTCTTCTTTAATTCCCGGACGGTCCATAAAATTTTCCGACGGCCATTCGCAAGGCCGTACTGGAGCGTCTCTTGGTGGATCCTCGTCAGCATCGTGCATAGCAATCCTGGGTCCTTGCTTCTTAGAGTAACCACCTTGGAACATCTTCCTAAGCATATTGTTTCTCTCTGAAAAATTCTGAAATTTTTAGTAACTTCAAACAAAAGTAAACCAACTTCAATAATATTGATAGCAACTACTCCAACAAGTGCTTAGAGCCTATATCAAGCATTAGAACTACTTGGAACCATATAAATTCGACATGCAAGCTCAAGAACATGGTCACCTATGCAGCAGAAATTTGCAAAGAATAAAGCACTAGAACAAAAACTAATTGGACCAATGGAGGAATCACATACCAAGGAACAATCTCCCCAAGCAGTTTCGCGAGAGGTGCTTTGAGCAAGGAGATCAAGAATCACAGCAAAAGTGGCTGGAACTCGTGCTTGAGTTTGTTTTTCGGGTTTGTGTGAGACAGAGGAAGAAGATGGGTGCTGGGATAAGTGGAGGAGGGCCACCGTGGGCCCATGAGGCAGGGGGGTACGCCCTAGAGGGGGGGGGGCGCCCACCACCCTCGTGGCCAGATGGCAGCTCCTCCCGCGGTAATTTTTGCACAGTAAATCCTCAAATATTCCCGAAAAAATCATATTAAATTGGCATGTCATTCTGAGGTCTTTTATTTTCGGGATATTTTTATGTTGCACGGATAAGTCCGGAAAAAGACAAAAAAATACTATTTTTACTTTATTTCTACTAATTGACAGAAAATAAAGAGAAGGTACAGAAGGTTGTGCTACTAGTTTCATCCATCTCATGCTCATCAAAAAGAATCCACTAACAAGGTTGATCAAGTCTTGTTAACAAACTTATTCCGATAATCATGAAACCAGAGAAATTTCGAATAACACTAAGTTACCTCAATGGGGATATGCACATCCCCAATAATAAGTATATCATATTTCTTTTTGATAGTAGGAAGAGGAAATTCAAAACCTCCAATTATAATTGATGGAATTTTTCCAATGGAGTTGATACTATGAACTTGAGGTTGTTTCCTCGGAAAGTGTACCGTATGCTCATTACCATTAACATGAAAGGTGACATTGCCTTTAGTGCAATCAATAACAGCCCCTGCAGTATTAAGAAAAGGTCTTCCAAGAATAATATACATACTATCGTCGTCGGGAATATCAAGAATAACAAAGTCCGTTAAAATAGCACTACTAGGAAAAAGGCTACTAGCAGTGTGGGTAAAATGGCTACTAGCAGCGCGGGTACCCGCGCTACTAGTATCGCGCTACAGCTAATAGTTAGTAGTAGCGCGGGTAGACCATCGCTACTACTAACTTTGTTAGTAGTAGCGTGTGTAACACCCGCGCTACTACTATTACAGAACCGTGCTACTACTAACGAAGTAGTAGTAGCGTGCTTATAATACCAGCGCTACTAGTATCCTAAATACTAGTAGCGCTCAATTTGTTCCCACGCTACTACTAACTATTTAGGATTTTAGAAAAAATCAACCAATTCCATTTTATGCATACAATTCTGAGAAACAATAGTGATGGGAAAATGTGACTATCACATAGTTGCCATATTCTTTATTCCTGATTCTACTATCACATAGTTGCCATATCTGCTACCACACAGTTTCTCTTTCTACATGTCCTCACTCCAAAAGTAAGAAAAATGAAAAGGAAAAATAGAGCTAATCTACCATTGAAATGTCTTTATTCCTGAGTAATATTCAATGGAACGGTGCAATTGCACTACAGTCTCATGGATTCACTCTACCGCTTCAACATCTCATTATCTTGCAGCGATAGAAATGAGCATTAGCAAGGCATATAGATATAATGAATAAATGGAGAGGAAGCATAATCTCAGACGATACAGGAGAAAAGGACTAAGATTCTGATACAATGCGAATATGCACTGTAAGTACACATATATTTCAGTTACAAAAAGATATTCAGTTAAAAAGTGACAAATAACTAAATGAAACTCAGACTATATATTTCAGTTACAAAAAATATTTCAGCTTGGGAATGCAGTGTATAAATCAGACTAAATAGATAACACTACCAAAGCTTAAATTTTCAATGTGCAGTTTAAGTACGAGCACCTACCAACTGAATATAGCTAGCTAGCATAAATGTCAATTGGCACATGATTTTTCTTAGTGCATTTGCACTAGGAAACTAGTCCTAACATATCAATATTTTGATCAGCATTATCCTACAGACCCTGTGTAGCAGAGTTGTGGATCTTATTATCCTACAGACCCATCACTCAAGTGCATAACTAATAGTAGTAACCATCAACAATACAGACGTATGTAATAACATTACTAACTCAAAGAAGATGCTAGGGGTTCGTTAAGAATGCTAAATATCTCTAAGTTACCAAAGCTAGTGAGAATGATCTCAAATTCATAAACCCACTTCATTTATCTTGTTCCGACTTGTCAATGGCGACTGAATTTGTTTTAGACAGTAAGTAAGGTTGGTAACGGTGCAGTAGAGTGGCAGGATTCAGATACTATTGCAGAAAGAATGGTGGTGGTAATGCAGGAAAAAAAGGCGGCACATCTCTAGGAGGAAGCTTAGAGGCACAAAAGTCAATAGGCCAATTCAGTCGAGGAATCTGGGCTCTAGGGGTGACTACGTTCAGTTCAGGCAACTTCATCATCCAAGACGACATGTACGCGCACAACTCCCAACCCGCCGCCTCACCTAGGAGGAGAAGCCAAGAGCACGGAGAGAATCAACACCCTGGCGGAACAGAGTAAGTCGAGAAGAGACCACCCACCTCCGTTCCCAGCGACGGCGTCAATGCGCCACCCTGAGGCGGCGGCCGCCGATCTCCCAATGCATCTGGCAAAGGAAAAGGCGGCGAACGACCAGGGCAGACTCTCTGCGTGCCGGCGCATGGAGGGGCCGCTGGCAACGGACGGGCAGCTCATGCAGGAGAGCGCCATGGGCCCTCCCTCGCTCGCTCGGTTGCCGTCTCTGTCCCTGCCATAACCACCAACTAGCAGCAGTAGCAATCCATCAGACCGGCGACCAAATACGAAATAGAACTGTTCCCTCCTTTACCTGAACCCAAATGCACCATCAATCATATTTCCAAGATCCATAAAAACAGAAGTAGGTCTGACTTATGAATCCATGGCAATCTAACTTATGATGATCAATTTTCCATATCAAATGGATAAGTTCAGTCTTCGAACAAAAAAAGCATAAGTTTCAGAAGAATCGAATCTATATAGCATTAGTTACATACTAGGTTCTTTTCGTGTCATGCCACGACTGAATAAAAGAAAATGTTTCTTTAACCAAAGAAATTGTCAGAATTTCCATGGCACGCGTCTACAGACTAGTTATGCGTTGGGGTGTTCTTCTCATGTCAGGAAATAGCATAATTGTGCAGTACGGTTTTTCTGAATCAAGATGTGATTGATCTCTGAATCAAGGTATACACAAATTGGCAATACTTTTGCTAGAAGAAACCAGTAAATTTAAGAGCATTAAGATCACTACTTTTTTTGCAGATTGGAAAGTACTCCCTCTGTAAAGAAATATAAGAGCATTTAGATCACTACTTCAGTGATCTAAACGCTCTTATATTTCTTTATGGAGGGAGTACTAATTTTTTTATCTAATTTAAGCTAATTAACTCACATATTCACACTACGATAAGCATTCTAGTATCTGGGTTTACACTTCATACTAAAAATTATCTACCTTTCTTTGAACAACACCAAATTTGTCTACCTATGTCGAGAAATAGGTACAAATAGCGCCAAATTTTTACAGAAACTTAAATTACCGAGAGCTGAACCAAACCCTGTGTCATTCACATGTATCACATCATTCTCTACTCTTTTCTACTAACATGCACATATTTAACTAATTCATTGGGCAAGGCACATCATACTCTTCTCATGGCGCATTACACGGTTTTCTTGTAATAACCCTATTATCTGAGATAAACACCTAAGATCATACTATCTGCACTTGACATTACCTAAGCTCTCCTAGAATTGCATTCTCTATGTCTACATATGCTACAAACATTGCCAAATTTGTACTGAAACATTTTTCTGTGTGTGAATGCTGAAACTAAAATTACTGAGAGCCGAACCCAGCCATGTGTCACACCACTATCTACTCTTTTCTACTAGCAAGTGTAGCATGCATAGATTAAACAAGCTCATCTCACGCCACAAAACAAATACCCATCTCAAGGATAGAGAAGACTCACCACGAGCCATGGAGAACTTCAGAGCTTCAGGGATGCCCCTCACGGAGAAGGGGGCGGATCCCGTTGCGGCCGGGGAGGGTCCATGGAGCCGCAGGTGGGTGCAGGTGCGGATCCGGCGGCGTCGTCGCCCCAATCCCATCCCCATCCATGTGTGGGTGAGGGGCTAGGGTTTCGGGCATGGTCGCCCCATCCATCCCATCCATGGGTGGGCGGAGTTGTCGCCCCATCCATGGGTGGGTGGGTGGAGCTGTTGGCCCATCCATCCATGGAGGGAGAGGTGAGGTTGCCGGTGGGGGTCGGCGGCGGCGGGATTGTAGAGGAATCCGGGTGGTGGGGAGAGGACGGAGGAGCTTGAGTGGATCTGCGGCGAGGGACGGCAGAAGAGAGAAGGGGGAAGGGGTGGCCGGCGGTGGAGGGGATGTCGATCTACATCGGGGGGTGGGTGGTGTGGGAGTGGAGTGGGACGGTTGATGGTGGGGTGGGTGGTACGGGTGGAGTGACAAGCTTAGTACTACTAGCGTGGGGTGTTTCATCAGTGCTATAGCTATTCATTTAGTAGTAGTGCGTCTATGGAAAGGGCGCTACTACAATGCATAGTCTGGGGGCAACGCCCTGGCAATTGTAGTAGTAGCGCTCTTTTCTCCTAGCGCGCTACTGCTATTTGGGTACTAGCAGCGTGGTCTCTTGCAGCGCGCTACTGCTAAGTAGCAGTAGCGATTGTTTTTAAACCGCGCTGCTGGTAATATTCTGTGTATAAGGTTTTCCCTAGTAGTGTAGTAACGTTTGCAACCACAACAGGCACATCCTCACAAATACCGATAGGTATAGCAATTGATTTATCAGCCATTTGCAAAGATATTTCAGTAGGTGTCATCTTATTCAAGTCAAGTCTATGATATAAAGAGAGAGGCATAACACTAACACCGGCTCCAAGATCACATGAAGCAGTTTTAATATAATTCCTTTTAATGGAGCAAGGTATAGTAGGTACTCCGGGATCTCCAAGTTTCTTTGGTATTCCACCCTTAAAAGTATAATTAGCAAGCATGGTGGAAATTTTAGCTTCCGGCATCTTTCTTTTATTAGTAATGATATCCTTCATATATTTAGCATAAGGATTTGTTTTAAGCACATTAGTTAATCGCATAAGCAAAAAGATAGGCCTAATCATTTCAGCAAAGCGCTCAAAATCCTCATCATCCTTTTTCTTGGATGGTTTCGGAGGAAAAGGCATGAGTTTCTGAACCCAAGGTTCCCTTTCTTTACCATGTTTCATAGCAACAAAGTCTCTTTGATCATAACGTTGATTCTTTGATTGTGGGTTATCAAGATCAACAGCACGTTCAATTTCTACATCATTGTCATTACTAGGTTGAGCATCATCATGAACATCATTGTCATTAATAGGTTCACTAGAAGTTTGCACAGTTCTATCATTTTTATTCTTCTTCTTCTTAGAAGAACTCGGAACATCAATATTATTTCTTTGAGAATCTTGCTCGATTCTCTTAGGGTGGCCTTCAGGATACAAAGGTTCCTGAGTCATTCTACCAGTTCTAGTAGCCACTCTAACAGCATAATCATTTTTCTTACTATTCATTTCATCAAGCACTTCTTTTTTAGCCTTAAGTACTTGTTCTACTTGAGTGGTAACCATAGAAGCATGTTTGCTAACAAGTTTAAGTTCACCTTTAATATTAGCCATATAATCACCCAAGCGTCTAATCGTATAAGCATTTTCTTTTAATTGTCTACCAAAATAAGCATTGAAGTCATCTTGCTTAAACATAAAGTTATCAAACTCATCCAAGCACTGATTAGCAATTCTAGTAGGAGGGACTTCAGCTTTATCATATCTATAAAGAGAATTTACCTGTACTACCTGTGTCGGGATATCGGGATCAGGAGGTTCTTCAGTAAATAAAGAATTGTGATCATATGTTTCTTCAACAGGCGGTATATTAAGACCATGCATTTCTTTAATAGGAGGTAAATTCTTAACATCTTCAGCTTTAATACCTTTTTCTTTCATAGATTTCTTTGCCTCTTGCATATCTTCGGGACTGAGAAATAGAACACCTCTCTTCTTCGGAGTTGGTTTAGGAATAGGCTCAGTAATTGGAGCAGGACTTGGCTCAGGAGCTGGCTTAGGAGGTGCCCAATTATTTTCATTTGTCAACATACTATTCAATAGAATTTCAGCTTCATCCAGTGTTCTTTCCCTGAAAAGAGAACTAGCACAACTATCCAGGTAATCTCTGGAAGCATCGGTTAGTCCATCATAAAAGATATCAAGTATTTCAGGTTTCTTAAGAGGATGATCAGGCAAAGCATTAAGTAACTTGAGAAGCCTGCCCCAAGCTTGTGGGAGACTCTCTTCTTTAATTTGCACGAAGTTGTATATTTCCCTCAAAGCAGCTTGTTTCTTATGAGCAGGGAAATATTTAGCAGAGAAGTAATAAATCATATCCTGGGGACTATGCACACAACCAGGATCAAAAGAATTAAACCATATCTTAGCATCACCCTTTAATGAGAACGAAAATATTTTGAGTATATAGAAGTAACGCGATCTCTCGTCATTAGTGAACAAGGGCACTATATCATTTAACTTAGTAAGATGTGCCACAACAGTTTCAGATTCATAGCCATAAAACGGATCAGATTCAACCAAAGTAATTATATCAGGATCAACAGAGAATTCATAATCCTTATCAGGAACACAAATAGGTGAAGTAGCAAAAGCAGGGTTGGGTTTCATTTTATCTCTAAATGATTCTTTATTCCATTTAACTAATAACCTCTTAAGCTCATATCTATCTTTGCAAGCTAAAATAGCGGCAGAAGATTCCATATCAAAAAGATAACCCTCAGGAATAACAAGCATATTTTCATCATCACTATCAACATCATATTCAGATTCAATAATTTCTTTTTCTCTAGCCCTAGCAATTTGTTCATCAAGAAATTCACCAAGGGGCATAGTAGTATCAGGCATAGAAGCAGTTTCATCATAAGTATCATGCATAGCAGAAGTGGCATCATCAATAACACGCGACATATCAGAACGAATAGCAGAAGCAGGTGTAGGTGTCGCAAACTTACTCATAACAGAAGGTGAATCAAGTGCAGAGCTAGATGGCAGTTCCTTACCTCCCCTCGTAGTTGAGGGATAGATCTTGGTTTTTGGATCTCTCAAGTTCTTCATAGTGTCTAGCAAATATAAATCCCAAGTGACTCAATGAATAGAGCTATGCTCCCCGGCAACGGCGCCATAAATTTGTCTTGATAACCCACAAGTATAGGGGATCGCAACAGCTTTCGAGGGTAGAGTATTCAACCCAAATTTATTGATTCGACACAAGGGGAGCCAAAGAATATTCTCAAGTATTAGCAGCTGAGTTGTCAATTCAACCACACCTGGAAACTTAGTATCTGCAGCAAAGTGTTTAGTAGCACAGTAATATGATAGTGGTGGTAGCAGTAACAAAAGTAAAGACATCAAAAGTAATGTTTTTGGTATTTTGTAGTGATTGTAACAGTAGCAGCGGGAAAGTAAATAAATGTAAACCAGTATATGAAAAACTTGTAGGCACCGGATCAATGATGGATAATTATGCCGGATGTGGTTCATCATGTAATAGTCATAACATAGGGTGACACAGAACTAGCTCCAATTCATCAATGTAATGTAGGCATGTATTGCGTATATAGTCATACGTGCTTATGGAAAAGAACTTTCATGACATCTTTTGTCCTACCCTCCCGTGGCAGCGGGGTAATATTGGAAACTAAGGGGTATTAAGGCCTCCTTTTAATAGAGAACCTGAACAAAGCATTAGCACATAGTGAATACATGAACTCCTCAAACTATGGTCATCACCGAGAGTGGTGCCGATTATTGTCACTTCGGGGTTGCCGGATCATAACACATAGTAGGTGACTATAGACTTGCAAGATAGGATCAAGAACTCACATATATTCATGAAAACATAACAGGTTCAGATCTGAAATCATGGCACTCGGGCCCTATGACAAGCATTAAGCATAGCAAAGTCATAGCAACATCAATCTCAGAACATAATGGATACTAGGGATCAAACCCTAACAAAACTAACTCGATTACATGATAAATCTCATCCAACCCATCACCGTCCAGCAAGCCTATGATAGAATTACTCACGCACGGCGGTGAGCATCATGAAATTGGTGATGGAGGATGGTTGATGATGACGACGACAACGACGAATCCCCCTCTCCGAAGCCCCGAACGGACTCTAGATCAGCCCTCCCGAGAGGTTTTAGGGCTTGGCGGCGGCTCCGTATCGTAAAACACGATGATTTCTTCTCTCTGATTTTTTCTCTCCGAAAGCAAATATATAGAGTTGGAGTTGGCGTCGGAGGGCATCCAGGGGGCCCATGAGGTAGGGGGCGCCCTAGGGGGGGCGACCCCCACCCTCGTGGACAGGGTGTGGGCCCCCTGGTCTTCATCTTTGGCAAGGATTTTTTTTATTTTTTCTAAGATGTTCCGTGAAGTTTCAGGTCATTCCGAGATATTTGTTTTCTGCACATAAAACAACACCATGGCAATTCTACTGAAAACAGCGTCAGTCTGGGTTAGTTCCATTCAAATCATACAAGTTAAAGTCCAAAACTAGGGCAAAAGTGTTTGGAAAAGTAGATACGACGGAGACGTATCAAGGTAATCCTCTGAGGGGCTTGTTCGGGGTATCTTCACCCTGACCAGTAGAGCAAAGAGTTGCTCCTCAACCTACTGAACCTACTGAAAATGAAAATGAAAATGCTTGCTTTGAAGTTCCTTCGGGTATGATAGAAAAATTGCTAGCTAATCCTTTTTTAGGAGATGGAACAAAACATCCTGATGAACATCTGATATATGTGGATCAAGTTTGTGGATTAGTTAAGCTTGCAGGTGTACCCGGAGATGTTGTTAAGGAGAAGGTCTTTTCCTTATCTTTGAGGGGAGATGCATCGACATGGTATACGCTATGTGATGATATGAGGTCTTGGAATTACAAACGATTGAACGGACTCTAGATCAGCCCTCCCGAGAGGTTTTAGGGCTTGGCGGCGGCTCCGTATCGTAAAACACGATGATTTCTTCTCTCTGATTTTTTCTCTCCGAAAGCAAATATATAGAGTTGGAGTTGGCGTCAGAGGGCATCCAGGGGGCCCATGAGGTAGGGGGCGCCCTAGGGGGGGCGACCCCCACCCTCGTGGACAGGGTGTGGGCCCCCTGGTCTTCATCTTTGGCAAGGATTTTTTTTATTTTTTCTAAGATGTTCCGTGAAGTTTCAGGTCATTCCGAGATATTTGTTTTCTGCACATAAAACAACACCATGGCAATTCTACTGAAAACAGCGTCAGTCTGGGTTAGTTCCATTCAAATCATACAAGTTAAAGTCCAAAACTAGGGCAAAAGTGTTTGGAAAAGTAGATACGACGGAGACGTATCAAGGTAATCCTCTGAGGGGCTTGTTCGGGGTATCTTCACCCTGACCAGTAGAGCAAAGAGTTGCTCCTCAACCTACTGAACCTACTGAAAATGAAAATGAAAATGCTTGCTTTGAAGTTCCTTCGGGTATGATAGAAAAATTGCTAGCTAATCCTTTTTTAGGAGATGGAACAAAACATCCTGATGAACATCTGATATATGTGGATCAAGTTTGTGGATTAGTTAAGCTTGCAGGTGTACCCGGAGATGTTGTTAAGGAGAAGGTCTTTTCCTTATCTTTGAGGGGAGATGCATCGACATGGTATACGCTATGTGATGATATATAATTTCTGGCCTCGCGAAGGAGAAATGTAGCGACCCGACCCGAATGGATCAAGTCTACTGTGCTCCGGTGTCATCCCTGGATCAGTAATGCTGACACCACACAGTACTTTGAAGGATTTATAGCAGAGTTGCAATCACACACTTATTACATCGATGTCTCAAAGAGAACTTATTACAATAAATATGGCTTAAGGCCATCTAATAACGATAACAACGGAAGACTTGCAAGATAAATGGGTCCATTAACTCCAACGGCATCACTGAGTATAGAACCACGACCTAGAAGCACCTTACTCGTCGTCTGAAAAGTCTGCAACATGAAAGTTGCAGCCCGAAAACGGGTCAGCACATGGAATATGCTGGCAATGTAACACATAGAGAGTAATGGAATGAAACAGCTATACTATATGCATATATGGCTGGTGGAAAGCTCTATGGTTACAGTTTTGCGTAAAGCCAGTTTTTCCCTACTGCAAAGGAATAAATTTATTTAACTATCATGGTAGTTGTTAAACATCGAGAATGGTTGACAGCATTCCGATCCCAATTAAGTGAACAATTAAAACCCAACAACATTAATTAGAAGTAACGTGATGAGATTCACATGATATTCATGTACTAGATACTCAAGTTGTCCATAACCGGGGACACGGCTAATCATGATTAGTTTGTACACTCTGCAGAGGTTTGCGCACTTTTCCCCACAAGACTCGATCGCCTCCGTTTGGATTCTCGCACTACATGGTGTTTGAGAAACGGATGACCGGTACACCTACTTTCCCCTACATCTGCTAGTCTACCCTGCAAGAGTTCGCACGACTTAGTCAACTATGCCAGAGCCCATAATGGCTTGTGGCTGCACACGGAAGTTACTAGCATGAATGATCTTATTATCCCTTTGAGCCTGGGTGGCGGTCCAAAAAAAAACAGGCAAGTCCTGATAGACATCAGGTGCCTCAATCCACCCAGATGTGTGTTTAAGTTGCCACCTTAGGTAAACCATTAAATTATCAATCTCACATCTGTCATGGATATCACTCACCCAATCCACGTCTACTAGCATAGCATGGCATAATAAGCAAGCGTAGAAGTAACTCCCAAAGGTTTCATAATAATACAGGTGATAGGTACTACCTCATCTACCTCCCATCCCACAATTTAATTAGATCCTAATCACGCAATGTGAGAGGATTGATCTAATGCAATAAAACTGGGTTGTAGAAAAGGTATGATCAAAGTGTTACTTGCCTTGCTGATGATCCGTGAGACCTAGGGCTTCGAAGTAACAAGCGGCGCAATCCGGGTGATCTATCGCAGACAAACAACAAGCACACAATAACTACTCATCTAATGCACAGGAAAAACTCGAACAAGGGAACGAACCAGAAAGTTCAACTTAAGAACTCCGGTTGCAAAGAAAGAACCAACCGAACAAAGAAACGGAAAACAAATGGCGGAAGAAAACAACTCGGTTCTAGCAGGTTGAAACTAGGTCAAATTTTATTGTGGCAAAAACTTGTTCAAGTTGATTAGTCGGAACGGCGGTTTCGAGACGAAACTCCAGGCGCTTGAATCACCTGATTCCGATAAACGAGCGAGAAGAAAGACTAGAATGAAAATCGGATCGGAGATCACGATCGCGGAATAAATCCGACGAAAACAAAGAGACGAACGGTTAAACGAACGGACGTTCGTTAACCGGGAATAACCGGTGATCACGTTCGTTGAGACGAATGGTCCAAAAGAAGAACGAAAACCAATCTAGGGTTTTCGGAAAAGAAACCGAAAAGAAAAACCAGAAAGAAAACGAAAAAGAAACGGAACAGTTCTTTTAAGAAAAACCGAACCTAGGAAAACAAGAGGCGGCGCGGCTACCTCGGGAGGCGGGGCTCCGGGCGGTGGCTTAGGGCGGCGGCGGCTGAAGGAGGAGAGGGGCGGCGGGCTTGGGTGGTGGAGGAAAAGACATGGGGGGGGGGTGAGTATATATACTAGGAGGGGGGGTGTGACTTGGCCAAGGGGCAAAAGGGGGGGCCGGCGGCCTAGAGTCCCGCTGCGACTCGGCTTCGCGCGAGGAGCTGGGGGCGGTGGCGGCTGGCTGGGCCTTCGCCCGGCTGGCCTGGCGCGCGGCAGCTGCTCCTTTTTTTAAATAGGTTTCGCGCGCAGAAAAACAAAAGAAAAACTATCTAAACGAACTCCGAAAAATCTAAAGTAAATTTTCCCTGACTCCTAAAAATGAGTCGAACAAAATGAACTTTTCTCCGGGCCTAAAATGCAACTTTTGAAAACTCGCATTTTTCCCTATCCAAATAAAAGCAAACAAAACTCCGGCAAAAACCAAAATTTGATTTATTCATTAGATCTTCATTTTTCCTAACTTTGGGAAAGTCATATTATTCCCTCTCTCATTTTTTGATATTGGAAAAATAATTGAAGATGAAATAAATAAATCAAATGATCCTCTTTTCAAATTTGAGAAAACTCTCAAATATGAAAATAACGAAATCTCCAACTCTCTCCGAAGGTCCTTGAGTTGCGTGAAATTTCTAGGATCGACCAAAATGCAAGAAAATATGCTATGCATGATGATCTAGTGTATACCATTCCAAATTGCAATTTGGGATGTTACAAACCTACCACCTTAAAATGAATCTCGCCCTCGAGATTCGGGTTGGCTAGAAAATAGGTGAGGGTGGTCCTTGAGCAAATCTTCTTCTCTTTCCCAGGTTGCTTCATCCTCTGAGTGGTGGTTCCACTGAACTTTGCAAAACTTGATAACCTTGCTGCGGGTAACTCTGCTGGCATAATCGAGAATCTTGACTGGCTTCTCCTCATATGTTAAGTCATCCTCCAACTGAATCGCTTCAAGCGGTACTGTATCTCTTAGCGGTACCTCCGCCATCTCGGCGTGACATTTCTTCAGCTGAGAAACATGGAATATATCATGAACTCCTGACAGTCCCTCTGGTAATTCCAACTTATAAGCGACTTCTCCCATACGTTGCAAGATCTTATACGGTCCAACGAAACGTGGTTCTAACTTTCCCTTAACTCCAAAGTGCTTAACTCCTCGAAGTGGGGATACTCGTAGATAAACTCTGTCTCTGGTTTCGTAGACTGTCTCCTTGCATTTAGAATCTGCGTAGCTCTTCTGCCTGGACTGGGCTACCTTGAGCCTATCGCGAATCAACTTAACTTTCCGTTCAGACTCCTTAATCGAATCTGGTCCAAAGAATTGACGGTCTCCAACTTCGTCCCATGACAACGGTGTCCTGCACCTCCTTCCGTATAAAGCTTCGAAAGGTGCCATCTTCAAACTGGTTTGGTAACTGTTGTTATAAGAAAACTCCGCATACGGCAAGTTATCGTCCCAACTAGATCCATAATCTAGTGCACAAGCTCTCAGCATATCTTCCAAAATCTGATTGACTCTCTCGGTCTGTCCATCCGTCTGTGGGTGAAAAGCTGTGCTGAACTCTAGTCTGGTTCCTAAAGTTTCATGCAACTGATTCCAAAACTTTGAGGTAAATTGGGTTCCTCTATCTGATACGATACTCCTCGGAACTCCATGCAAACAAATGATCCTAGTCATGTATATCTTCGCCAACTTAGCACTGGTGTAAGTGGTCTTAACTGGAATAAAATGTGCTACCTTCGTCAAACGATCAACTACTACCCATATCGAGTCATAGCCTGATTTTGTCCTGGGTAGTCCTGTGATAAAATCCATGCCTATCTTATCCCACTTCCATTCGGGTATCGGCAATGGTTGTAACAATCCTGCTGGCTTCTGATGCTCTGCCTTTACTCTCTGACATACGTCACAAACTGCTACATATGCTGCAATATCCTTCTTCATTCCGGTCCACCAGAATGTTTCCTTCAAATCCAAATACATCTTGGTATTCCCTGGGTGAATCGAATACGGTGATTCATGTGCCTCGTGCAAAATCAACTTCCTGATCTCCGGGTCATTGGGCACATAAACACGGTCCTCAAACCATAGGGTATCGTGCTCATCCTCACAAAATCCCTTTGCTTTTCCTTCGCTCAATTTCTCTTTTATAGCAGCAATCTCCTTGTCAGATTTCTGGAGCTTCTCTGATTTTATCCATCAATGTTGACTGAATCTCCAATGTTGCTACATAGCCTCTCGGAACTATTTCCAAACATAGCTCACGAAGGTTTTCTGCTAACTCCTTGGGTATTTCCCCGTCATTAGAGTATTGACATGGCTCTTACGGCTCAATGCGTCAGCTACTACATTAGCTTTTCCGGGATGGTAATGCAATCTCATGTCATAATCCTTGATGAGCTCCAACCATCTCCTTTGTCTGAGGTTCAACTCCTTCTGCGTGAAAATGTACTTCAAACTCTTGTGATCCGTGTACACCTCACAATGATTTCCAATGAGGAAATGTCTCCACGTTTTCAATGCATGCACTACGGCTGCTAACTCCAAATCATGCGTGGCATAATTCAACTCATGAGGCTTCAGTTGCCGTGAAGCATACGAAACAACTCTTCCTTCCTGCATAAGCACTGCTCCAAGTCCTCGACGTGAAGCGTCGCAATACACCTCATAATCCTTGGTCTGATCTGGCAAAATCAATACTGGTGAGGTAACCAAGCGTTTCTTCAACTCCTGGAAACTAGCCTCACACTCCTCAGTCCATTTGAACTTAGTATCCTTCTTCAACAATTCAGTCATAGGCTTTGCAATCTTTGAAAAGTTCTCAATGAATCTCCGGTAGTATCCTGCGAGTCCAAGAAAACTCCGGATCTCTCCAACTGTTGTTGGTGCTTCCCATTCGGTTACGGTCTCAACCTTAGTGGGGTCAACTGCTATACCTTCTCCTGGATATAACGTGTCCGAGGAATCCAACTTCCTTCAACCAAAACTCACATTTGCTGAATTTGGCGTATAACTGATGTTCCCTTAGTTTCTCCAAAACCAAACGCAAATGTTCCTTATGCTCCTCTTCATTCTTTGAATAAACCAGGATGTCATCAATGAACACTACGACGAACTTATCCAAAAACTCCATAAACACTTTGTTCATCAGGTTCATAAAATAGGCAGGTGCGTTAGTCAATCCAAATGACATAACGGTATACTCATACAGTCCATATCTTGTGGTGAATGCTGTCTTAGGTATGTCCTGCTCTCGAATCTTCAATTGATGGTACCCTGATCGCAAATCGATCTTGGAAAACACTTTAGCTCCTTGCAACCGATCAAACAGATCATTGATCATTGGCAGTGGGTACTTATTCTTGATGGTTACTTCATTCAATCCCCGATAATCTACAACCATCCTTAATGATCCATCCTTCTTTTCCACTAGAAGTACGGGTGATCCCCAAGGCAAAGAACTTGGGCGAATGTAACCTTTATCCAATAACTCCTTAATCTGATTCTTAATTTCCACCAAATCCTTTGCTGGCATCCGGTACGGTCGCTTCGATATTGGGCCTGTACCTGGCAATAACTCAATCAAAAACTCAATGTCTCTATCCGGTGGCATGCCTGGCAATTCCTCAGGAAATACATCCGGAAAATCCTTTACCACTGGTACTTCCTCTTGCACAACTCCTGTTAGGCAGTTTACTTGTGTCCTGTTTGGCACATGCCGGGATACATACTTGATCCTTCTTCCTTCTGGTGTGGTAAGCAAAATTGTCTTACTGGCGCAATCGATGTTTCCTCTATACATCGACAGCCAATCCATACCAAGAATCACATCCAGACCTTGGGACTCCAGAATAATTAAATCCGTTGGAAAAACATGCCTTCCTATACTTAATGGCACTTGGAAACATCCTTGATTGGCCATGTACTCTGCTCCTGGCGAGCTTACTAGCATAGGCGTTTTAAGAATCCTAGTGGGCAGGCTATACTTTTCCACAAATCCCCTTGATATGTATGAATGCGATGCACCAGTATCAAAAAGAACGAGTGCGGTAAATGTCTTAACCAAAAACTTACCGATTACTGCATCAGGCTGATCTTCAACCTCCTCCACATTAACGTGGTTCACCTGTCCCCTATTGAAAGGGTTCGGCTTCTTCCCAGAGCTTCCATTGCCATTTCCATTCTGGCCTTCGGGACATTCATTGGCATAATGTCCGGTCTTGGAACACTTGAAACAAGTGACTTGACTCAGATCTCTCTTGGTTGGGGTCGATGGGGTGGTACGGTTCTGGCCGTTGCTTCCTCCATTCCCATTACCATTCTTGTGGCCATTATGGTTGTGCGAACTACCTCCTCCATGGGTATGCTGAAACTGAAATCCCGGTTTAGGGGTAAAACGGGGCTTCTGCTGGGCTCCAGAGTTATACTTCCCCTGTCCATACTTCCTCTTACGGTTCTCAATCTGCTGTTGCTTTCCTTCAATCATGATGGCACGATCTACCAACTCCTGGTAGTTGTTGAAACTTGCTACCATCAATTGCATGCTTAGTTCATCATTCAGTCCTTCCAGAAACTTCTCCTGCTTAGCTGCATCCGTAGCAACGTCATCTGGGGCATAACGTGCTAACTTGCTGAAGTCGTCAACGTACTGGCCAACTGTCCTTCCTCCTTGGCGTAAGTTGCGAAACTCACGCTTCTTCATGGCCATAGCTCCTGCTGAAACATGGGCAGTGCGGAAAGCTTGCTGAAACTGATCCCATGTGACAGTGTCAACTGGGTAAGTGGCTGTGAAATTCTCCCACCATGCTGCCGCGGGTCCGTCAAGCTGGTGAGCGGCAAACTTCACTTTCTCCCCATCCGTGCATCCTGCAGTGGTCAACTCCCTTCCTATCTTGTGGAGCCAATCGTCTGCTACTATTGGCTCGGTGCTACTGGAAAACACCGGCGGATTCAGCCTAAGAAAACGGGCTAAGTGGTCAACAGGTGGTGGTGGTGGTGGGTTGTTGTTGTTGTTGTTCTGCTGGTTCTAGACTAACATCTGCATCAATTGATTCTGCTGCTGGATCAACTGAGTGAGCTCCGGTGGGAATCCATTGTCACGTCTCGGAGGCATCTGAGGGTTTAGAAAAGACGAGAATTAAGAATAGAGTGAGGTCTAAAGGGAAAACACTACCCCAATGCACATGAGCAAATGCACACAAAATCACTTCATTCAATCAAACAAGGGCTTACAATCAGTCTAAACTATCGCAAAAGTGCTCGACTATAATGTTTACAGGGGGAAAATGCTACTACTATCTGGTGGTCATCTAGAAATTTGAACCGGTGGAAGACTCCATGATATCTGCTCCAGCTTCGTCTTCAAAGTCGGGTTCACTTGGATCCGAATCGGTGTCGTTGATGATGATGTAGTTGTCCGGACATGCGACGTACTCGTCTTCCTCCTTGGATGCTAACTTCCTCTTGAGTTCTTCAATCTCCTGCTTAAGATCGCCATTGTGTCTTGCTAGAGCTACGATCTCGTCCATGTAGTCCTTGCGTGTAGACTTCAGTTCTCCTTCTAGCTCGATGATCCTTGCCTTTGCATTCATCAACTCTATCATATCATTGCACATCTGGTTCTCGTGGCATCGAATGTGCTGGTTTAACTCCTGGATGAAAGATGCAATGGATCTATCCTTCTTGGTGCTGACTAACTCCCATTGTTCATCTCGGCGTCCGCAAATTTGGTAGATAGTGTCCTTGAGGTCTTCTTGATAAACTTCTCCAATGCGTCCCATGGTGATATGAGCTGCCATGCTCCTTCCCAGACTCCAGGTTGGTGCATTGAAAACACTACCTATAGGCTTCGTGATTGGTGCGAATGTCCTTCCCGGAACGTGAGCTTGAATCTTCCAGCGCTCCTCTTCAGGCAGAGTGGCGTTGAAGGTTCCCGTGAAGCTTGGTAATCCAATGTTCAGGTACTTGGTGACTTCCTTCAGGTGAAATCCAAATGGTGTGCCTTCATCCGGTTGAGCGTACTTAATCTTCGCGTTCGTCATCCTAAAAGAGTAGAAAAGATGAGGAGTTAGAAAATGAGAAGAGAATGGTGATCTATGGCTTTAACTTAGTGGTCGTGTCCTACAGTCAGCGTGTGCTCTGATACCATCTCTGTAGCGACCCGACCCGAATGGATCAAGTCTACTGTGCTCCGGTGTCATCCCTGGATCAGTAATGCTGACACCACACAGTACATCGAAGGATTTATAGCAGAGTGGCAATCACACACTTATTACATCGATGTCTCAAAGAGAACTTATTACAATAAATATGGCTTAAGGCCATCTAATAACGATAACAGCGGAAGACTCGGAAGATAAATGGGTCCATCAACTCCAACGGCATCACTGAGTATAGAACCACGACCTAAAAGCACCTTACTCGTCGTCTGAAAAGTCTGCAACATGAAAGTTGCAGCCCGAAAACGGGTCAGCACATGGAATATGCTGGCAATGTAACACATAGAGAGTAATGGAATGAAACAGCTATACTATATGCATATATGGCTGGTGGAAAGCTCTATGGTTACAGTTTTGCGTAAAGCCAGTTTTTCCCTACTGCAAAGGAATAAATTTATTTAACTATCATGGTAGTTGTTAAACATCGAGAATGGTTGACAGCATTCCGATCCCAATTAAGTGAACAATTAAAACCCAACAACATTAATTAGAAGTAACGTGATGAGATTCACATGATATTCAAGTACTAGATACTCAAGTTGTCCATAACCGGGGACACGGCTAATCATGATTAGTTTGTACACTCTGCAGAGGTTTGCGCACTTTTCCCCACAAGACTCGATCGCCTCCGTTTGGTTTCTCGCACTACATGGTGTTTGAGAAACGGATGACCGAGACACAGTCTTTCAAAAGCGCTAGCACCTTACATGTGGGTAGACCGGTACACCTACTTTCCCCTACATCTGCTAGTCTACCCTGTAAGAGTTCGCACGACTTAGTCAACTATGCCAGAGCCCATAATGGCTTGTGGCTGCACACCGAAGTTACTAGCATGAATGATCTTATGATCCCTTTGAGCCTGGGTGGCGGTCGAAAAAAAAACAGGCAAGTCCTGATAGACATCAGGTGCCTCAATCCACCCAGATGTGTGTTTAAGTTGCCACCTTAGGTAAACCATTAAATTATCAATCTCACATCTGTCATGGATATCACTCACCCAATCCACGTCTACTAGCATAGCATGGCATAATAAGCAAGCGTAGAAGTAACTCCCAAAGGTTTCATAATAATACAGGTGATAGGTACTACCTCATCTACCTCCCATCCCACAATTTAATTAGGTCCTAATCATGCAATGTGAGAGGATTGATCTAATGCAATAAAACTGGGTTGTAGAAAAGGTATGATCAAAGTGTTACTTGCCTTGCTGATGATCCGCGAGACCTAGGGTTTTGAAGTAACAAGCGGCGCAATCCGGGTGATCTATCGCAGACAAACAACAAGCACACAATAAGTACTCATCTAATGCATAGGAAAAACTCAAACAAGAGAACGAACCAGAAAGTTTAACTTAAGAACTCCGGTTGCAAAGAAAGAACGAACCAAACAAAGAAACGGAAAACAAACGGCGGAAGAAAACAACTCGGTTCTAGCAGGTTGAAACTAGGTCAAATTTTATTGTGGCAAAAACTTGTTCAAGTTGATTAGTTGGAACGGCGGTTTCGAAACGAAACTCCAGGCGCTTGAATCACCTGATTCCGATAAACGAGCGAGAAGAAAGACTAGAACGAAAATCGGATCGGAGATCACGATCGCGGAATAAATCCGATGAAAAGAAAGAGATGAACGGTTAAACAAACGGACGTTCGTTAACTGGGAATAATCGGTGATCACGTTCGTTGAGATGAACGGTCCAAAAGAAGAACGAAAACCGATCTAGGGTTTTCGGAAAAGAAACCGAAAAGAAAAACCGGAAAGAAAACGGAAAAGAAACGGAATGGTTCTTTTAAGAAAAACAGAACCTAGGAAAAGAAGAGGCGGCGCGGCTACCTCGGGAGGCGGGGCTCCGGGTGGTGGCTTAGGGTGGCGGCGGCGACTGAAGGAGGAGAGGGGCGGCGGGCTTGGGTGGTGGAGGAAAAGAGAGGGGGGTGAGTATATATACTAGGAGGGGGGGTGTGACTTGGCCAAGGGGCAAAAGGGGGGGCCGGCGGCCTAGAGTCCCGCTGCGACTCGGCTTCGCGCGAGGGGCTGGGGGCGGTGGCGGCTGGTTGGGCCTTGGCCTGGCTGGCCTGGCGCGCGGGAGCTGCTCCTTTTTTTTTAAATCGGTTTCGCGCGCAGAAAAACAAAAGAAAAACTATGTAAACGAACTCCGAAAAATCTAAAGTAAATTTTCCCCGACTCCTAAAAATGAGTCGAACAAAATAAACTTTTCTCCGGGCCTAAAATGCAATTTTTGAAAACGCGCATTTTTCCCTATCCAAATAAAAGCAAACAAAACTCCGGCAAAAACCAAAATTTGATTTATTCATTCGATCTTCATTTTTCGTAACTTTGGGAAAGTCATTTTATTCCCTCTCTCATTTTTTTTGATATTGGAAAAATAATTGAAGATGAAATAAATAAATCAAATGATCCTCTTTTCAAATTTGAGAAAACTCTCAAATATGAAAATAACGAAATCTCCAACTCTCTCCGAAGGTCCTTGAGTTGCGTGAAATTTCTAGGATCGACCAAAATGCAAGAAAATATGCTATGCATGATGATCTAGTGTATAACATTCCAAATTGCAATTTGGGATGTTACAAGAAAGCATTGCTCAAGCTTGGGGGAGGCTTAAATCAATGTTATGTTCATGCCCTCTTCATGAGCTCTCAAGAGAAATGATTATTCAAATTATTATGCTCGGCTTTCTGGTAACAATCGCACCATGCTTGATACTTCTTGTGCTGGCTCTTTTATGATGAAGACTATTGAATTCAAATGGAATTTATTGGAAAGAATTAAACGCAACTCTGAAGATTGGGACCTTGACAATGGTAAGGAGTCATGTATGACACCTAGTTTTGATTGTGTTAAATCTTTTATGGATATCGATATTTTTCGTAAATTTAGCACTATACATGGACTTGACTCTGAGATAGTAGCTTCTTTCTGTGAATCTTTTGCTACTTATGTTGATCTACCCAAGGAGAAGTGGTTTAAATATCATCCTCCCATAGAAGTAAAAGTAGCTGCACCTATTAAAGTTGAAGAAAAAACTATCACTTATAATGATCCTATTGTTCCTACTTCTTATGTTGAGAAACCACCTTTCCCTGTTAGGATAAAGGATCATGCTAAAGCTTCAACTGTGGTTCGTAAAAGCAATATTAAAACATATACACCTCCTGAGCAAGTTAAAGTTGAACCTAATATTGCTGTCATTAAAGATCTCTTGTCTGATAATATAGATGGGCATGTTATTTATTTCTGTGATGAAACTGCTAGAATTGCTAAACCCTGTGCTAAAGATAAACCTAGACCTGTGGTAGGCATGCATGTTATTTCTGTTAAAATAGGAGATCATTGTTATCATGGCTTATGTGATATGGGTGCTAGTGCCAGCGCAATACCTCATTCCTTATACAAAGAAATTATGCATGATATTGCACCTGCTGAGATAGAAGATATTGATGTCACAATTAAACTTGCCAATAGAGATACTATTTCACCAATGGGAATTGTTAGAGATGTTGAAGTCTTGTGTGGGAAAACTAAATATCCTGCTGATTTTCTTGTTCTTGGTTCCCCACAAGATAGCTTTTGTCCCATTATATTTGGTAGACCCTTCTTAAATACTGTTAATGCTACCATAGATTGCAAAAGAGATGTTGTTACTGTCGGTTTAGATGATATGACTCATGAATTTAATTTTTCTAAATTTAGTAGAAAACACCGTGAAGAAGAATTACCTATCAAGGATGAAATTATTGGTCTTGCTTCTATTGCCGTACCTCCTAGTGATCCTTTAGAACAATATTTGCTAGACCATGAAAATGATATGTTTATGAATGAAAGAAGGGAATTAGATGAAGTATTCTTTAAACAGGAACCTATGCTGAAAAACAATTTACCTATTGAAATCCTAGGGGATCCTCCTCCACCCAAGGGTGATCCCGTGTTTGAGCTTAAACAGTTACCAGATACTCTTAAATATGCTTATCTTGATGAGAAAAAGATATATCATGTTATTATTAGTGCTAACCTTTCAGAACATGAGCAAGAGAGATTATTGAAAACTCTGAAGAAGCACCGCACAACTATTGGGTATACTCTTGATGATCTTAAGGGCATTAGTCCCACTCTATGTCAACATAAAATTAATTTGGAAGAAGATGCTAAACCAGTTCGTGATCATCAACGCTAGCTGAATCCTAAAATGAAAGAAGTGGTAAGGAAGGAGATACTAAAGCTCCTTGAGGCAGGTATAATTTTTCCCGTTGCTGATAGTCAGTGGGTAAGCCCTGTCCATTGTGTCCCTAAGAAGGGAGGTATTACTGTTGTTCCTAATAATAAAGATGAATTGATTCCTCAAAGAATTATTATAGGTTTTAGGATGGTAATTGACTTCCGCAAATTAAATAAGGCTACTAAAAAGGATCATTACCCCTTACCTTTTATTAATCAAATGCTAGAAAGATTATCTAAACATACACATTTTTGCTTTCTAGATGGTTATTCTGGTTTCTCTCAAATACATGTGTCAGCCAAAGATCAATCAAAGACTACTTTTACATGCCCTTTTGGTACTTTTGCTTTAGACGTATGCCTTTTGGTTTATGTAATGCACCTGCTATCTTTCAAAGATGCATGATGGCTATATTCTCTGACTTTTGTGAAAAGATTTGTGAGGTTTTCATGGACAAGTTTTCCGTCTATGGATCTTCTTTTGATTACTGCTTGAGCAACCTTGATCGAGTTTTGCGGAGGTGTGAAGAAACTAATCTTGTCTTGAATGGGAAAAGTGCCACTTTATGGTTAATGAAGGTATTGTCTTGGGGCATAAAGTTTCTGAAAGAGGTATTGAAGTTGATAAATCCAAGGTTGATGCTATTGAAAAGATGCCATGTCCCAAGGACATCAAAGGTATAAGAAGTTTCCTTGGTCATGCCGGTTTTTATAGGAGGTTCATTAAGGACTTCTCAAAAATCTCTCGGCCTCTGACTAATTTATTACAAAAAAGATATACCATTTGTTTTTTATGATGATTGTGTAGAAGCATTTGAAATACTTAAGAAAGCATTGATTTCTGCACCTATTGTTCAGCCACCTGATTGGAATTTACCCTTTGAAATTATGTGTGATGCTAGTGATTATGCTGTAGGTGCTGTTCTAGGACAAAGAGTTGATAAGAAACTAAATGTTATTCAATATGCTAGTAAAAATCTAGACAACGCTCAAAGAAATTATGCTACTACTGAAAAAGAATTCTTAGCAGTTGTAGTTGCTTGTGATAAGTTCAGACCCTATATTGTTGATTCTAAAGTAACTATTCACACTGATCATGCTGCTATTAAATATCTCATGGAAATGAAAGATGCTAAACCTAGACTTATTAGATGGGTTCTCTTGCTACAAGAATTTGATTCGCATATTGTTGATAGAAAAGGAGCTGAGAACCCCGTTGTAGACAACTTGTCTAGGTTAGAAAATGTGCTTGATGACCCACTACCTATTGATGATAGCTTTCCTGATGAGCAATTAAATGTCATATATGCTTCTCATACTGCTCCATGGTATGCTGATTATGCTAATTACATTGTTGCTAAGTTTATACCACCTAGTTTCACATACCAGCAAAAGAAAAAGTTCTTCTATGATTTGAGGAATTACTTTTGGGATGACCCACATCTTTATAAAGGAGTGGATGGTGTTATTAGACGTTGTGTACCTGAGCATGAACATGAACATATCCTACGCAAGTGTCACTCCGAAGCTTATGGAGGACACCATGCTGGAGATAGAACTGCACATAAGGTACTGCAAACTGGTTTTTATTGGCCTACTCTCTTCAAGGATGCCCGTAAGTTTGTATTATCTTGTGATGAATGTCAAAGAATTGGTAATATTAGTAGACGTCAAGAAATGCCTATGAATTATTCACTTGTTATTGAACCATTTGATGTTTGGGGCTTTGACTATATGGGACCCTTTCCTTCCTCTAATGGATATACACATATTTTAGTTGCTATTGATTACGTTACTAAGTGGGTAGAAGCTATTCCAACTAGTAGTGCTGATCATGACACTTCTATTAAAATTATTAAAGAAGTTATTTTTCCAAGATTTGGAGTCCCTAGATATTTAATGACTGATGGTGGTTCACATTTTATTCATGGTGCTTTCCGTAAAATGCTTGCTAAATATGATGTTAATCATAGAATTGCATCTCCTTATCACCCTCAGTCTAGTGGTCAAGTAGAATTGAGTAATAGAGAGCTCAAATTAATTTTGCAAAAGACTGTTAATAGGTCTAGAAAGAATTGGTCCAAGAAACTTGATGATGCATTATGGGCCTATAGAACTGCGTATAAAAATCCTATGGGTATGTCTCCGTATAAAATGGTCTATGGAAAAGCATGTCACTTACCTCTCAAACTAGAACACAAGGCTTATTGGGCTATTAAAGAACTTAATTATGATTTTAAACTTGTCGGTGAGAAGAGGTTATTTGATATTATCTCACTTGATGAATGGAGAACCCAAGCCTACGGAAATGCCAAGTTGTTTAAAGAAAAAGTTAAAAGATGGCATGACAAAAGGATACAAAAGCGTGAGTTTAATGTAGGTGATTATGTATTGCTATAAAACTCTCGTTTAAGATTTTTTGTAGGAAAACTTCTGTCTAAATGGGATGGCCCTTACGTTATCAAGGAGGTCTACCATTCCGGTGCCATCAAAATCAACAACTTCGAATGCACCAATCCGAAGGTGGTGAACGGTCAAAGAATCAAACACTATATCTTAGGTAATCCCATAAATGTCGAAACCAATGTTATTGAAACTGTAACCCCAGAGGAATACATAAAGGACACTTTCCGGAACTCTTCAGACTCTGAAAAGGAATAGGTATGTGGTACGGTAAGTAAACCGACTCCAAAACAGTTTTTAAGGCAATATTTCTCCGTTTTGGAATGTTTAGAAAAATAGAAAAATAAGTAGCAGTCCGGGAAGGACACGAGGGCTCCACGAGGGTGGAGGGCGCGCCCTACCCTACTGGGTGCGCCCCCCTACCTTGTGGGCACCTTGTGTGCTCTCCGGACTCCATTTTCTTACACAACACGTATTTTGGTCGATAAAAATTCATTGTATAATCTCCCGAGGGTTTTGAGTCCCGTATCACACAAAAATCCCTTGTCTTTGTTTTGAGTTGTCCTTTTGCAGACAGAGCAACATGTCGTCCTATGATTCGGAAGGAGAAAGCTACGTAGCTGATTACCTTACAGATCCTAAGATCTATGGGGATGTGGAGCATTGCGGTTGGACTACGGAAGAAGAAGAGGACTATGAATCCAAGGGAAAGGAGGAGACGAGCTCAGATGAAGATGAAATCCCACTACCTCAACCTGGGGACATGCATGTGGGGTTCAAAAAGTCAAGTCTCCCGGATAGAGTAAAGAAACCTAAGATCGAGTTTATCCCTTTTCGCCTCTTGCAGGAGAACAAGCAGGAACTATGCAAAAAGATACTAAGCCTGGAACAGGAGATCGAGGACCTAAGGGACCAACATTCCGTCCTCAAACGCAAATTAAGGAAGAAGCCTACGCCATCAACAAAATCACCACCGTCTCCACCAACAAAGAAGACTTGAGTATCTGGTATGGGCACTCCACTTGGCAACTGCCAAGCTTGGGGGAGTGCCCCGGTATCGTATCACCATCACTTTTATATTTACCGTTTTTCTTAGTTCGATCCTTTTGATAATATCTTGATTTAGTAGAATAAAAGTTCTTAGTAAGATCTAGTTGTGAGTTTTGCTCTATTATCCTTCTATGTAATCGAGTCCGTGAGCTATATAATAAAGATTAGTGTTGAGTCAAGGGCTTGATTATTTTGCCATGATCCTAAGTGAATAAAAGAAAAGAGAAAGAAATAAAAAGAAACAAAGAGATCATATGAGTCTTATGGAGAGTAATGAGCTCACATAGAAAGAGTATGATGAATAAAAGTTATTGAGGGTTGACAAACACAGTTTTGGTCATCGTTGCAATTAATAGGAAGTAATAAAGAAAGAGAGGTCTTCACATACAAATATACTATCTTGGATATCTTTTATAATTGTGAGCACTCATTAAAATATGACATGCTAAAGAGTTGACATTGGACAAGGAAGACAACGTAATGGGTTATGTTTTCTTACATCTGAGATAAATTATATTGCCTTGAATCTTCCAACATGATGAGCTTGCCTTTCCCCCTCATGCTAGCCAAATTCATTGCACCAAGTAGAGATACTACTTGTGTTTCCAAATACCCTAAACCAGTCTTGCCATGAGACTCCACCATATCTACCTATGGATTGAGCAAGATCCATCAAGTAAGTTGTCATCGGTGCAAGCAATAAAAATTGCTCCCTAAATATGTATGATCGATTGGTGTGGAGGAAATAATATTTATACGAGCGTGTGATATGGAAGTAATAAAAGCGACAAACTACATAATAAAGGTCCATATCACAAGTGGCAATATAAAGTGACGTTCTTTCGCATTAAGATTTTTTTGCATCCAACCCATAAAAGCGCATGACAACCTCTGCTTCCCTCTACGAAGGGCCTATCTTTTAGTTTTATCTCCTACATTGCATAAGAGTCATGGTGAACTTCACCCTTCCTTTTTACCTTTTTTCCTTTGGCAATCACAGTATGTTGGAAAGATCCTGGTATATATATGGCTAATTGGATGTGAGTTTTCATGAACTATTACTGCTGACATTACCCTTGAGGTAAAACGTTGGGAGGCAAAACTATAAGCCCCTATCTTTCTCTGTGTCCGATTAAAACTCCATACCCATAAGTATTGCGTGCGTGTCAGCAATTGTGAAAGATTATATGATAGTTGAGTATGTGGACTTGCTGAAAAGCTCTTATACATTGACTCTTTCCTATGTTATGATAAATTGCAATTGCTTCAATGACCGAGATTGTAGTTTGTTAGTTTTCAATGAAGTTTACAATTCATACTTGATATTGTGATTGAATTATTACTCTATCATCAGATATTATATGACAAAGAATTATGTAAGTTGCAGTTCTAAG
This sequence comes from Triticum aestivum, assembly GCF_018294505.1. Taxonomy (NCBI): domain Eukaryota; kingdom Viridiplantae; phylum Streptophyta; class Magnoliopsida; order Poales; family Poaceae; genus Triticum; species Triticum aestivum. The sequence goes on from NC_057806.1 coordinate 562,719,429, forward strand.
AATGATCATGATGCCCTCATGTCCGTATTTTATTTTTTATCGACACCTCTATCTCTAAACATGTGGACATATTTTTCGATTTTGGCTTTTCGCTTGAGGACAAGCGAGGTCTAAGCTTGGGGGAGTTGATACGTCCATTTTGCATCATGCTTTTATATCAATGTTTATTGCATTATGGGCTGTTATTACACATTATGTCACAATACTTATGCCTATTCTCTCTTTTTTTACAAGGTTTACATAAAGAGGGAGAATGCCGGCAGCTGGGATTCTGGGCTGGAAAAGGAGCAAATATTATAGACCTAATCTGCACAGCTCCAAAAGTCCTGAAACTTCACGGATGATGTTTTCCAAATATATAAAAAATACTGAGTGCAAGAACCTCACTAGGGGGGCCACAGCCTTCCCACGAGGGTGGGGCGCACGCCCTACCCCCCTGGGCGCGCCACCCTACCTCGTGGGCCCCCTGGTGGCCCTCTGGTGGCCATCTTCTGCTATATGGAGTCTTTCGATGGGAAAAAAAATCATAAGCCATCTTCTCGGACGAACCTCCGCCACCACGAGGCGGTACTTTGGCAAAACCAATCTAGGGCTCTGGCGGAGCTGTTCTGCCGGTGAAACTTCCCCCCCGGAGGGGAAAATCATCACCATCGTCATCACCAACGCTCCTCTCATCGGGAGAGGGCAATCTCCATCAACATCTTCATGAGCACCATCTCCTCTCAAAACCCTAGTTCATCTCTTGTATCCAATTCTTGTCTCCAAGTCCGGGATTGGTGCTAGTAGGTTGCTAGTAGTGTTAATTACTCCTTGTAGTTGATGCTAGTTGGTTTAATTGGTGGAAGATCATATGTTCAGATCCTATATGCATATTAATACCCCTCTGATTATGAACATGTTTATGCTTTGTGAGTAGTTACTTTTGTTCTTGAGGACATGGGAGAAGTCTAGCTATTAGTAGTCATGTGAATTTGGTATTCGTTTGATATTTTGATGAGATGTATGTTGTCTCTCCTCTAGTAGTATTATGTGAACGTCGACTACATTACACTTCACCATTGTTTGGGCCTAGAGGAAGGCATTGGGGAGTAATAAGTAGATGATGGGCCTAGAGGAAGGCATTGGGGAGTAATAAGTAGATGATGGGTTGCTAGAGTGATAGAAGCTTAAACCCTAGTTTATGCGTTGCTTCGTAAGGGGCTGATTTGGATCCATATGTTTCATGCTATGGTTAGGTTTACCTTAATACTTTTGTTGTAGTTGCGAACGCTTGCAATAGAGGTTAATCATAAGTGGGATGTTTGTCCAAGTAAGGGCAGCACCCAAGCACCGGTCCACCCACATACCAAATTATCAAAGTACTGAACGCGAATCATATGAACGTGATGAAAACTAGCTTGACGATATTCCAATGTGTCCTCGGTAGCGCTTTTCTCTATATAAGAGTTTGTCCAGGCTTGTCCTTTGCTACAAAAAGGATTGGGCCACCTTGCTGCACTTTATTTACTTTTGTTACTTGTTGCTCGTTACAAATTATCCTATCACAAAACTATCTGTTACTACTTATTTCAGTACTTGCAGAGAATACCTTGCTGGAAACCGCTTATCATTTCCTTCTGCTCCTCATTGGGTTCGACACTCTTACTTATCGAAAGGACTACGATAGATCTCCTATACTTGTGGGTCATCAGCCCCCCTTTCCTTCCTCCCTCTCTCCCCCTTCCTTCTCTCCTAGTCCAACTAGGGAAGGGGAGGAATCCTACTCCCAGTGGGAGTAGGATTCCTCCAGGGCGCGCTATAGAGGGCCGGCCCTTCCCCTCCTCCACTCCTTTATATACGAGGGAGGGGGCACCCCATAGACGCACAAGTTGATCATTGATCTCTTAGCTATGTGCGGTGCCCCCCTCCACCATAATCCACCTCGGTCATATCGTTGTAGTGCTTAGGCGAAGCCCTGCGCCGGTAGCTTCATCATCACCGTCATCACGCTGTCGTGCTGACGAAGCTCTCCTTCGACACTCAACTAGATCAAGAGTTCATGGGACGTCACCGAGCTGAACGTGTGTTGATCGCGGAGGTGCTGTACTTTCGGTACTAGGATCGGTAGGATCGTGAAGATGTACGACTACATTAACCGCGTTGTCATAACGCTTCCGCTTTCGGTCTACAAGGGTACATGGATAACACTCTTCCCTCTCGTTGCTATGCATAACCATGATAGATCGTGCGTGTGCGTAGGAATTTTTTTGAAATTACTGCGTTCCCCAATAGTGGCATCCATGCCAGGTCTATGCGTAGATGTTATATGCATGAGTAGAATAAAAAGGAGTTGTGGGCATGGGTATATACATATTGCTTGTCGTCACTAGTTGATTCTTGATTCAGCGATATTTTTGGATGAAGCGGCTCAGACCAATATTACGCGTACGCTTACGCGAGACAGGTTCTATCGACGTGCTTTGCATATAGGTGGCTGGTGGATGTCAGTTTCTCCAACTTTAGTTGAATTGGATTCAATGAACAGGGTTCTTTCTGAAGATCAAAAAACAATCACTATACCACGTTGTGGTTTTTGATACGTAGGTAAGATCGGTTCTTGCTGAGCCCGTAGCAGTCACGTAAAACTTGCAACAACAAAGTAGAAGACGTCTAACTTGTTTTTGCAGGGCATGTTGTGATGTGATATGGTCAAGACATGATGCTAAATTTTATTGTATGAGCTGATCATGTTTTGTAACACAGTTATCGGCAACTCGCAGGAGCCATATGGTTGTCGCTTTATTGTATGAAATGCAATCGCCATGTAATTGCTTTACTTTTTCACTAAGCGGTAGCGATAGTCATGGAGGCAATAGTTGGCGTGACGACAATGATGCTTCGATGAAGATAAAGGTGTCGAGCCGGTGATGATGGTGATCATGACGGTGCTTTGGAGATGGAGATCAAAGGCACACGATGATGATGGCCATATCATATCACTTATATTGATTGTATGTGATGTTTATCCTTTATGCATCTTATTTTGCTTAGTTCGGCGGTAGCATTATAAGATGACCTCTCACTAAATTTCAAGGTATATGTGTTCTCCCTGAGTATGCACCATTGCTACAGTTCGTCGTGCCGAGACACCACATGATGATCGGGTGTGATAAGCTCTACGTTCACATACAACGGGTGAAAGCCAGTTTTGCACACGCAGAATACTCGGGTTAAACTTGACGAGCCTAGCATATGTAGATATGGCCTCGGAACACTGAGACCGAAAGGTCGAGCGTGAATCATATAGTAGATATGATCAACATAGTGATTTTCACCATTGAAAACTACTCCAGCTCACGTCATGATCGGACGTGGTTTAGTTGATATGGATCACGTGATCACTTAGATGATTAGAGGGATGTCTATCTAAGTGGAAGTTCTTAAGTAATATGATTAATTGAACTTTAATTTATCATGAACTTAGTACTTGATAGTTTTTTGCATGTCTATGTTGTTGTAGATAGATGGCCCGTGTTGTTGTTCCATTGAATTTTAATGCGTTCCTAGAGAAAGATAAGTTGAAAGATGATGGTAGTAACTACACAGACTGGGTGCGTAACTTGAGAATTATCCTCATTACTGCACAGAAGAATTACATCCTGGAAGCACCGCTAGGTGCCAAACCCGCTGCAGGAGCAACACCAGATGTTATGAACGTCTGGCAGAGCAAAGCTAATGACTACTCAATAGTTCAGTGTGTCATGCTTTATGGCTTAGAACCGGGACTTCAACGATGTTTTGAACGTCATGGAGAATATGAGATGTTCCAGGAGTTGAAGTTAATATTTCAAGCAAATGCCCGGATTGAGAGATATGCAGTCTCCAATAAGTTCTACAGCTGCAAAATGGAGGAGAATAGTCCTGTCAGTGAACATATACTTAGAATGTCTGGGTACCACAACCACTTGACTGAGGTGGGAGTTAATCTTCCTGATGATAGTGTTATTGACAGAGTTCTTCAATCACTGCCACCAAGCTACAAAAGCTTTTTGATGAACTATAATATGCAAGGGATGGATAAGACGATTCCCGAGCTCTTCACAATGCTAAAAGCTGTGGAGGTAGAAATCAAGAAGGAGAATCAAGTGTTGATGGTCAACAAGACCACCAATTTCAAGAAAAAGGGTAAAGGGAAGACGGGGAAATTCAAGAAGAACAGCAAGCCAGTTTTTGCTCAAGTGAAGAAACCCAAGTCTGGACCTAAGCCTGAGACTAAGTGCTTATACTGCAAAGGGACTGGTCACTGGAAGCGGAACTGCCCCAAGTATTTGGCGGAGAAGAAGGATGGCAAAGTGAAAGGTATATTTGATATACATGTTATTGATGTGTACCTTACTAATGCTCGCAGTAGCGCCTGGGTATTTGATACTGGTTCTGTTGCTAATATTTGCAACTCGAAACAGGGGCTACAAATTAAGAGAAGATTGGCTAAGGACGAGGTGACGATACGCGTGGGAAATGGTTCCAAAGTCGATGTGATCGCCGTCGGCACGCTACCTCCATATCTACCTTCGGGATTAGTTTTAGACCTAAATAATTGTTATTTAGTGCCAGTGTTGAGCATGAACATTATATCTCGATCTTGTTTGATGCGAGACGGTTCATTTAAATCAGAGAATAATGGTTGTTCTATTTATATGAGTGATATCTTTTATGGTCATGCACCCTTGATGAGTGGTCTATTTTTACTAAATCTTGATAGTAGTGATACACATGTTCATAGTATTGAAGCCAAAAGATATAAGTTTAATAATGATAGCGCAACTTATTTGTGGCACTACCGTTTAGGTCATATTGGTGTAAAGTGCATGAAGAAACTCCATGCTGAAGAGCTTTTGGAATCACTTGATTATGAATCACTCGATGCTTGTGAACCATGCCTCATGGGCAAGATGACAAAGACTCCGTTCTCCGGAACAATGGAGCGAGCAACAGACTTTTTGGAAATAATACATACTGATGTATGCGTTCCGATGAGTGTTGATGCTCGCGGTGGATATCGTTATTTTCTTACCTTCACAGATGATTTGAGCAGATATGGGTATATCTACTTGATGAAACATAAGTCTGAAACATTTGAAAAGTTCAAAGAATTTCAGAGTGAAGTGGAAAATCATCGTAACAAAAAAATAAAGTTTCTACGATTTGATCGTGGAGGAGAATATTTGAGTTATGAGTTTGGTCTTCATATGAAACAATGTGGAATAGTTTTGCAACTCACGCCACCTGGAACACCACAACATAATGGTGTGTCCGAACATCGTAATCGCACTTTACTAGATATGGTGCGATCTATGATGTCTCTCACTGATTTACCGCTATCGTGTTGGGGTTATGCTTTAGAGACGGCTGCATTCACGTTAAATAGGGCACCATCTAAATCCGTTGAGACGACACCTTATGAACTATGGTTTGGCCACAAACCCAAGTTGTCGTTTCTTAAAGTTTGGGGCTGCGATGCCTATGTGAAAAAGCTTCAACCTAATAAGCTCGAACCCAAATCGGAGAAATCTATCTTCATAGGATACCCAAAGGAGATTGTTGGGTACACCTTCTATCACAGATCCGAAGACAAGATATTCGTTGCTAAGAATGGATCCTTTTTAGAGAAGGAGTTTCTCTCGAAAGAATTGAGTGGGAGGAAAGTAGAACTTGATGAGGTAATTGTACCTTCTCCCGAGTTGGAAAGTAGTACATCACAGAAGTCAGTTCTAGTGATTCCTACACCAACTAGTGAGGAAGCTAATGATGATGATCATGAAACTTCTGATCAAGTTACTACCGAACCTCGTAGGTCTACTAGAGTAAGATCCGCACCAGAGTGGTATGGTAATCCTGTTCTGGAGGTCATGTTACTCGACAATGATGAACCTATGAACTATGAGGAAGCGATGATGAGCCCAGATTCCGCAAAATGGCTTGAGGCCATGAAATCTGAGATGGGAACCATGTATGAGAACAAAGTTTGGACTTTGGTTGACTTGCCCGATGATCGGCAAGCAATAGAGAATAAATGGATCTTCAAGAAGAAGACTAACACTGACGGTAATGTTACTGTCTACGAAACTCTACTTGTTGCAAAAGGTTTTCGATAAGTTCAAGGAGTTGACTACGATGAGACCTTCTCACCCATAGCGACGCTTAAGTCTGTCCAAATCATGTTAGCAATTGGTGTATTTCATGATTATGAAATTTGGCAAATGGATGTCAAAACTGCATTCCTTAATGGATATCTTAAAGAAAAGGTGTATATGATGCAACCAGAAGGTTTTGTCGATCGAAAAGGTGCTAACAAAGTGTGATCAAAGCATAAGATTTTATACAGACTTTTTGAGAAGCTTGTATTTACAAGAAAGTGAGTGGGATCTCTGGAGCATTTCTAATATACTATGTAGATGACATATTGTTGATCGGAAATGATACTGAATTTCTGAATAGCATAAAAGGATACTTGAATAAGAATTTTTCAATGAAAGACCTCGGTGAAGCTGCTTATATATTAGGCATCAAAATCTATAGAGATAGATCAAGACGCTTAATTGGACTTTCACAAAGCACATACCTTGATAAAGTTTTGAAGAATTTCAAAATGGATCAAGCAAAGAAAGGGTTCTTGCTTGTGTTACAAGGTGTGAAGTTGAGTCAGACTCAATGCCCGACCACTACAGAAGATAGAGAGAAAATGAAAGTCACTCCCTATGCTTCAGCCATAGGTTCTATCATGTATGCAATGCTGTGTACCAGACCTAATATGTGCCTTTCTATTAGTTTGGCAGGGAGGTACCAAAGTAATCCAGGAGTGGATCACTGGACATCGGTCAAGAACATCCTAAAATGCCTGAAAAGGACTAAGGATATGGTTCTCGTTTATGGAGGTGATAAAGAGCTCGTCGTAAATGGTTACATCGATTCAACCTTGACACTGATCCGGATGACTCTAAGTCACAAACCGGGTACGTATTTTTATTAAATGGTGGAGCTGTCAGTTGGTGCAGTTCCAAGCAGAGCGTCGTGGCGGGATCTACATGTGAAGCGGAGTACATAGCTGCTTCGGAAGCAGCGAATGAAGGAGTCTGGATGAAGGAATTCATATCTGATCTAGGTGTCATACCTAGTGCATCCGGTCCAATGAAAATCTTTTGTGACAATATTGGTGCAATTGCCTTGGCAAAGGAATCCAGATTTCACAAGAGAACCAAGCACATCAAGAGACACTTCAATTCCATCCGCGATCAAGTCAAGGAGGGAGACATAGAGATTTGCAAGATACATACGGATCTGAATGTTGCATAACCATTGACTAAGCCTCTCTCAGGAGCAAAACATGATCAGCACCAAGACTCCATGGGTGTTAGAATCATTACAATGTAATCTAGATTATTGACTCTAGTGCAAGTGGGAGACTGAAGGAAATATGCCGTAGAGGCAATAATAAAGTTGTTATTTATATTTCCTTATATCATGATAAATTTTTATTATTCATGCTAGAATTGTATTAACTGGAAAACTTAGTATATGTGTGAATACATAGACAAACAAAGTGTCACTAGTGTGCCTCTACTTGACTAGCTCGTTGAATCAATGATGGTTATGTTTCCTAACCATAGACATGACTTGTCATTTGACTAACGGGATCACATCATTAGAGAATGATGTGATTAATTTGACCCATCCGTTAGCTTAGCACGATGATCGTTTAGTTTTTTGCTATTGCTTTCTCCATAACTTATACATGTTCCTATGACAATGAGATTATGGAACTCCCGAATACAGGAGGAACACTTAGTGTGCTATCAAATGTCACAACGTAACTGGGTGATTATAAACATGCTCTACATGTGTCTCCGATGGTGTTTGTTGAGTTGGCATAGATCGAGATTAGGATTTTCACTCCGAGTATCGGAGAGGTATCTCTGGGCCCTCTCGGTAATGCTCATCACTATAAGCCTTGCAAGCAATGTGACTAATGATTTTGTTGCGGGATGATGCATTACGGAATGAGTAAAGAGACTTTCCGGTAACAAGATTGAAATAGGTATGATGATACCGACGATCAAATCTCGAGCAAGTAACATACCGATGACAAAGGGAACAACGTATGTTGTTATGCAATTTGGCCGATAAAGATCTTCGTGGAATATGTAGGACCAATATGAACATCCAGGTTCCGCTATTGGTTATTGACCCGAGATGAGTCTCGGTCATGACTACATAGTTCTCGTACCCGTAGGGTCCGCACGCTTAACGTTCGGTGACGATCGGTATTATTAGTTTATGTGTTTTGATGAACCGAAGGTTGTTTGGAGTCGCGGATGTGATCACGGGCATGACGAGGAGTCTCGAAATGGTCAAGACATAAAGATCGATATATTGGAAGCCTATGTTTGGACATCGGAATGGTTCTGAGTTAGTTCAGGCATATACCGGAGTACCGGGGGGTTACCGGAACCCCCCGGGGAGTATATGGGCCCTAATGGGCTTTAGTGGAGAGAGAGAGAGAGGCAGCCAGGGCAGGCCACGCATCCCCTCCCCCTCTGGTCCGAATTGGACTAGGAAGGGGGTGGCACCTCCCTTTCCGTCCTCCCTCTCCCCCCTTCCTTCTCTCCAAGTCCAACTAGGGAAGGGGGAGAATCCTACTCCTGGTGGGAGTAGGACTCCTCTAGGGCGCGCCATAGAGGGCCGGCTCTCCCCCCTCCTCCACTCCTTTATATACAGTGGAGGGGGGCACCCAATAGACACGCAAGTTGATCATTGATCTCTTAGCCGTGTGTGGTGCCCCCCTCCACCACAATCCAACTCGGTCATATCGTCGTAGTGCTTAGGCGAATCCCTGCGCCGGTGGCTTCGTCATCACCGTCATTGTGCCATCGTGCTGACGAAGCTCTCCTTCGACACTCAACTGGATCAAGAGTTCGTGGGATGTCACCGAGCTGAACGTGTGTTGATCGCGGAGGTGTCGTACTTTTGGTACTAGGATCGGTCGGATCGTGAAGACATACGACTACATCAACCGCGTTGTCATAACGCTTCCGCTTACGGTCTACAAGGGTACGTGGACAACACTCTTCCCTCTCGTTGCTATGCATCACCATGATAGATCTTTCGTGTGCATAGGAATTTTTTTGAAATTACTGCGTTCCCCAACAGAGCCACCCATGGTGATAAGCACCCGATGGTTGCCCGACCGTGAGCCTTTCTTCGAGGTCTTTATGCTTGTCGATGCAAACTCGGGGGACATCTACCGGCACAAGTGGGATGAAGTGAAGAGCTTTGGTGAGTATGCCTTGTTCTTGGGACCGACAAGGTCTAAAGTTGGTGCACGTGCCAGTGGGCACCGAGCGCCACGGTCTAGTGAGAAACCGCATCTACTACTTGAAAGCTACCCGCTCTAGAGAACATGAATTGCATGGCAATGAAGTGTACAAGGTGGGATCGGAATGTGGTGGTCATATGTGTTGTAGGGAAGACCATACCGAAAAAGGCTTTCGCCCAGCTTTATGAATAAAGCAAACTGCCACAAGCAACGAGTACCAACATGAGTCAGCCACACACACACACACAACACACAAGTACAAGGTTCTGTTGAGGGCACAACTCAACAAGCCCAAAGAAAAGAGAGAGAAAAGCCAGAGGCACTGGGAGCTGAAGCGACTAATCAGGCTCGGGAGGGGGCGGCGGGCGCGGAGGAGCAAGCCAGAGAGCCATCGCATGAAGGTCGGAGATGATGATGGAGATGGCGTCCCAGTCCTGGGGGCGGCTAAGCAGCCGCCAGAACTGCAAGAAACCACACAGTTTGAACAACGCGTCAGTAACCTGTCGAAGGGGAATCCGCTAAATAACAAGCTTGTTCCTAATCATCCAGAGCGTCCAGGCCAGAGCCCCAATAACCAGCCACCTAATGTGGCGATGAGTAGGAGGCGAGGCCTGAATTTCGGTGAAGAGGTCCGGGAAGTTGGTGTGGAACCAATTTCCACCGAACGTCTCGCGCGCACAGCTCCACATGAATTGGGCCGAGACACGAGAGAGGAAAATGTGGTCCGATTCCTCAGGGGTACCGCACAGGGGACACAGACCATCGCCAGGCCCATTGCGCTTACGCACCTCCACACCAGACGGGAGGCGGCCGCGGATCCATTGCCACAGGAAGATGCGAATCTTCAGGGGTATATGGATAGACCAGTGATGTCTACTACACAACCTTCTTCTTGTAGACGTTGTTGGGCCTCCAAGTGCAGAGGTTTGTAGGACAGTAGCGAATTTCCCTCAATTGGATGACCTAAGGTTTATCAATCCGTAGGAGGCGTAGGATGAAGATGGTCTCTCTCAAGCAACCCTGCAACCAAATAACAAAGAGTCTCTTATGTCCCCAACACACCCAATATAATGGTAAATTGTATAGATGCACTAGTTCGGTGAAGAGATGGTGATACGAGTGGTATATGGATAGTAGATAATGGTTTTTGTAATCTGAAAATATAAAAACATCAAGGTAACTAATGATAAAAGTGAGCGTAAACGGTATTGCAATGCGTTGAAACAAGGCCAAGAGTTCATACTTTCACTAGTGCAAGTTCTCTCAACAATAATAACATAATTGGATCACATAACTATCCCTCAACATGCAACAAAGAGTCACTCCAAAGTCACTAATAGCAGAGAACAAACGAAGAGATTATGGTAGGGTACGAAACCACCTCAAAGTTATCCTTTCCAATATATCCGTTGGGCTATTCCTATAAGTGTCACAAACAGCCGTAGAGTTCGTACTAGAATAACACCTTAAGACACAAATCAAACAAAACCCTAATGTCACCTAGATACTCCAATGTCACCTCAAGTATCCGTGGGTATGACTATACGATATGCATCACACAATCTCAGATTCATCTATTCAACCAACACATAGGACCTCAAAGAGTACCCCAAAGTTTCTATCGGAGTATCATGACAAAAATGTGTGCCAACCCCTATGCATAGGTTCATGGGAAGAACCCACAAATTGATCACCAAAACATACATCAAGTGAATCACGTGATATCCCATTGCCACCACAGATACGCATGGCAAGACATACATTAGGTGTTCTCAAATCTTTAAAGACTCAATCCGATAAGATAACTTCAAAGGGGAACTCAATCCATTACAAGAGAGTAGGGGGGGGGGAAGAAACATCATAGGATCCAAATATAATAGCAAATCTCGCGATACATCAAGATCGTATCACCTCAAGAACACGAGAGAGAGAGATCAAACACATAGCTACTTGTACATACCCTCGGCCTCGAGGGAGAACTACTCCCTCCTCGTCATGGAGAGCACCGGGATGATGAAGATGGCCACCGGAGAGGGATTCCCCCTCCGGCAGGGTGCCGAAACGGGTCTAGATTGGCTTTCGGTGGCTACAGAGACTTCTGGCGGCGGAACTCCCGATCTATTGTGCTCTCCAATAGTTTTAGGGTATATGGGTATATATAGGAGGAAGAAGTACGTCAGGGGAGCCATGAGGGGCCCATGAGGGTGGAGGGCGCGCCCTAGGGGGGTGGGCGCGCCCCCTACCTCTTGGCTCCCTCCTTTCTTTCGTAACGTGCACTCCAAGTTTATCAGGTTGCTTTCCTTCCAAAAATAACTTCTCCAGAAGGTTTCATTCCGTTTCGACACCATTTGATATTCCTTTTCTTCGAAACACTGAAACAAGGGAAAAAACAGGAACTGGCACTGGGCTCTGGGTCAATAGGTTTGTCCCAAAAATAATATAAAAGTGGATAATAAAGCCCAATAATGTCCAAAACAAAAGATCATATAGCATGGAGCAATCAAAAATTATAGATACGTTGGAGACGTATCAGCATCCCCAAGCTTAATTCCTGCTCGTCCTCGAGTAGGTAAATGATAAAAATAGAATTTTTTTATGTGGAGTGCTACTTGACATAATTTCAATGTAATTCTTCTTAATTGAGGTATGAATATTCAGATCCGAAAGATTCAAGATAAAAGTTCATACTGACATAAAAATAATAATACTTCAAGCATACTAACTAACCAATTATGTCCTCTCAAAATAACATGGCCAAAGAAAGTTCATCCCTACAAAATCATATAGTTTAGTCATGCTCCATTTTCGTCACACAATAATGCTCTCATCATGCACAACCCCAATGACAAGGCAAGCAATTGTTTCATACTTTAGTAATCTCAAACTTTATAAACCTTCACGCAATACATGAGCGCGAGCCATGGATATAGCACTATGGGTGGAATAGAATATGATGATGGGGGTTATGTGGAGAAGACAAAAAGGAGAAAGTCTCACATCAACGAGGCTAATCAATGAGCTATGGAGATGCCCATTGATTTATGTTAATGCAAGGAGTAGGGATTGCCATGCAACGGATGCACTAGAGCTATAAATGTATGAAAGCTCAACAAAAGAAACTAAGTGGGTGTGCATCCAACTTGCTTGCTCATGAAGACCTAGGGCACTTGAGGAGGCCCATTGTTGGAATATACAAGCCAAGTTCTATAATGAAAAATTCCCATTAGTATATGAAAGTGACAAAACAAGAGGCTCTCTATCATGAGGATTATGGTGCTACTTTGAAGCACAAGTGTGGCAAAGGATAGTAGCATTGTCCCTTCTCTATTTTTCTCTCATTTTTTTGTGGGCCTTCTCTCTCTCTTTTTATGGCCTTTGTCTTTTTTTGGGCCTTCTCTTTTATTTTTATGGTTTTTTATTCCTCATTTGGGACAATGCTCTAGAAAATTATGATCATCATACCTCTATTTATTTACAACTCAATGATTGCAACTCGATACTAGAACAAAGTATGACTCTATATGAATGCCTCCGGCGGTGTACTGGGATTGCGATGAATCAAGAGTGACATGTATGAAAAATTATGAACGGTAGCTTTGCCACAAATATGATGTCAACTACATGATCATGCAAAGCAATATGACAATGATGATGCGTGTCATAATAAACAGAACGGCGGAAAGTTGCATCGCAATATATCTCAGAATGGCAATGGAAATGCCATAATAGGTAGGTATGGTGGCTGTTTTGAGGAAGATATAAGGAAGTTTATGTGTGAAAGAGCGTATCATATCACGGGGTTTGGATGCATCGGCGAAGTTTGCACCAACTCTCAATGTGAGAAAGGGCAATGCACGGTACCGAAGAGGCTAGCAATGATGGAAGGGTGAGAGTGCATATAATCCATGGACTCAACATTAGTCATAAAGAACTCACATACTTATTGCAAAAATCTACAAGTCATCAAAAACCAAGCACTATGCGCATGCTCCTAGGGGGATAGATTGGTAGGAAAAGACCATCACTTGTCCCCGACCGCCACTCATAAGGAAGACAATCAAATAACACCTCATGTTTCAAATTTGTTACACAACGTTTACCATACGTGCATGATACGGGACTTGCAAACTTCAACACAAGTATTCCTCAAATTCACAACTACTCAACTAGCACAACTTTGATATCACTATATCCATATCTCAAAACAATCATCAAGTATCAAACTTCTCTTAGTATTCAATGCACTTATATGAAAGTTTTTATTATATCCCTCTTGGATGCCCATCATATTAGGACTAGTTTCATAACCAAAGAAAATGACCATGCTGTTTAGGACTCTCAAAATAATATAAGTGACGCATGAGAGTTCATCTATTTCTATAAAATAAAACCACCACCGTGCTCTAAAAGGATATAAGTGAAGCACAAGAGCAACGACAAACTACTCCGAAAGATGTAAGTGAAGATCAATGAGTAGTTGAATAATTATGCAACTACCTGAAGACTCTATAACATTTAAGAATTTCAGATCTTGATATTTTATTCAAACATCAATAAAAACAATAAGAAAATAAAATGACTCTCCAAGCAAAACACATTTCATGTGGTAAATAAAAATATAGCTCCAAGTAAAGTTACCGATGAACGAAGATGAAAGACGGGATGCCTTCCAGGGCATCCCCAAGCTTAGGCTCTTGGTTTTCCTTTAATATTACCTTGGGGTGCCTTGGGCATCCTCAAGCTTAGGCTCTTTCCACTCATTATTCCATAGTACATCGAATCTTTACCCAAAACTTGAAAACTTCACAACACAAAACTTAGCAGAAAACTCGTAAGCTCCGTTAGTATAAGAAAGCAAAATCACCATCATAAGGTACTGTAATGAACTCATTATAAATTCATATTGGTGTAATATCTACTATATTCCAACTTCTCTATGATTCATACCCTCCGATACTACTCATAGATTCATCAAAATAAGCAAACAACATGATGAAAACAGAATCTGTCAAAAATAGAACAGTCTGTAGTAATCTGAATCAAACCTATTCTTATGGAACTCATAAAATTCTCAAATAAATTTCTGGACGTGAGGAATTTGTATATTAATCATCTGCAAAAATAATTAACTAAATATCACTCTCCAAATAGAAATGGCAGCAGTTCTCGTGAGCGCTAAAGTTTCTGTTTTTTACAGCAAGATTAAAATGACTTTCCCCAAGTCTTCCCAACGGTTCTAGTTGGCACAAACACTAATTAAACACAAAAAAACACAAGCAAAACAGAATCTAGATAAATTATTTATTAATAAACAGGAGCAAAAGGCAAGGTACAAAAATAAAATTGGGTTGCCTCCCAACAAGCGCCATCGTTTAACGCCCCTAGCTAGGCATGATGATTTCAATGATGCTCACATATAGGATAGGAATTGAAACATAAAGAGAGCATCATGAAGATATGACTAGCACATTTAAGTCTAATCCACTTCCTATGCATAGGGATTTTGTGAGCAAACAATTTATGGGAACAATAATCAACTAGCATAGGAAAGCAAAACAAGCATAACTTTAAAACTTTACACACATAGAGAGGGAACTTGATATTATTGCAATTCCTACAAGCATATATTCCTCCCTCATAATAATTTTCAGTAGAATCATGAATGGATTCAACAATATAACCAGCACCTAAAGCATTCTTTTCATGATCTACAAGCATATAGAATTTATTATTCTCAACATAAGCAAAATTCTTCTCAATCGGAATAGTGGGAGTATCGTAAGAGACTCGAATACTATAAATTGTTTCCACATTAAAAGAGTAATGTTCAGGGAAAGGGTGATCATAATCATGACCAGTTTTATAAATATAATCATCACTACTTTCTATAGCATAATTTTCATCACAATAATCATCATAAGTAGGAGGCATCCTATCATCATTACAAATTTGCATATCAAAACTTGGGAGACTAAAAATATCATGTTCATTAAACGTAGAATCCCCAAGCTTGGGACAACCATTAATTGCAGCAAATATATTCTCAAAAACATCATCTTCATCAAACATAGGATCCCCAAGCTTGGGACTTTTCATATCATAAGCATAATCACTCTCATCATTAATAGTATGGATAGCGCCAATAGTATAGCAATTATCATATTCTTCCAAGCAAGTGCCAAAAAGATTTTCAAGATCATAAGAAGTATCATTATCTTCCACAATTATATTTTCATGAGGCACAATAGTAATAGGAGCAGCATTATTTGGGGAGATATCTTTTTACCTCTCTTCCTTTTTCTTTTCTTCTTCTTCATCACATCGTGTGTGGGTTCAATCCTATTTTTGGAGATCCGTATTAATGAGATTGGTCAAATAGGAGGCTCTTCCTCATTACCTGATTCATCATAAGAAATAATAGGAGGGTATTGGGAAGTCTCTTCCCTTTCATTAGTATTCTCTTCATCTTCTATTTGTTTTTTTTTCTTTATGTAATTGGCAATATAAGGATTTTCAATGCAATTCACCGCACAATACATATAAATTTACTCTAGATCAAAATGAAGAACTCTATCAAGGGCAAAATTTGGAATATCCTTAGTTATACGTTTCATTTCTTCATAAGCCAAGAACAAACTAAGTTCATTATGATGTGCAAGGGAAATCAAGTCATCACAATTTTTGGACACGATACGATCATGAAACAATTTGCATTGGGTACTGAAATGATCATGTTCATTGCAAAGTTCACAAGTATGGCTAAGAAAGTTTAAATTTTCAGCACATGCATCTAGCCTTTCTTGCAACCATTTAGTTTCTAAATGCTTGCCTCTTGGAATATCTATCTTCCCTATTTGGTGTGTACTTGCAAACCCAATGTACTCCACAAAAATTGACATGTTTATAGGAGACATTATCATCATGACTAGTGCAATCATCATTAGTACCATGGATAGCCAAGGAATTCATACTAAAAACATTGCAATCATGCTCATCATTCAAAGGTTTAGTGCCAAACATTTTAATGCATTCTTCTTCTAGCATTTTAGCACAATTTTCCTTTCCATCATACTCACAAAATATATTAAAAAGATGAAGCGTATGAGGCAAAGTTAATTCCATTTTTTGTAATTTTATTTTATAAACTAAACTAGTGACAAAACAAGAAACTAAAAGACTCGACTGCAAGATATAAAGATATACCTTCAAGCACTCACCTCCCCGGCAACGGCACCAGAAAAGAGCTTGATGTCTACTACACAACCTTCTTCTTGTAGACGTTGTTGGGCCTCCAAGTGCAGAGGTTTGTAGGACAGTAGCGAATTTCCCTCAAGTGGATGACCTAAGGTTTATCAATCCGTAGGAGGCGTAGGATGAAGATAGTGTCTCTCAAGCAACCCTGCAACCAAATAACAAAGAGTCTCTTATGTCCCCAACACACCCAATACAATGGTAAATTGTATAGGTGCACTAGTTCCGCGAAGAGATGGTGATACAAGTGGTATATGGATAGTAGATTATGGTTTTTTAATCTGAAAATATAAAAACAGCAAGGTAAGTAATGATAAAAGTGAGCATAAACGGTATTGCAATGCGTTGAAACAAGGCCTAGGGTTCATACTTTCACTAGTGCAAGTTCTCTCAATAATAATAACATAATTGGATCACATAACTATCCCTCAACATGCAACAAAGAGTCACTCCAAAGTCACTAATAGAGGAGAACAAACGAAGAGATTATGGTAGGGTACGAAACCACCTCAAAGTTATTCTTTCCAATCAATCCGTCGGGCTATTCCTATAAGTGTCACAAACATCCCTAGAGTTCACACTAGACTAACACCTTAAGAAACAAATCAACCAAAACCCTAATGTCACCTAGATACTCCAATGTCACCTCAAGTATCCACGGGTATGACTATACACTACTAGGGAAATCCTTATACACAGAATCTTAGCAGCAGCGCGGCATAAAAACAGGCGCTGCTGCTAAGTAGTAGCAGCGCGGCTACGGAAAGCTCGCTACTGGTGCAAACTTAGCAGTAGCGCGTGACGCTTAAACCGCGCTGCTACAAAAATCCACCGACAGTACACAACGACATAAGTTTACCAGTAGCACGGCGCCAGGGAGCCTGCTGCTGCTAATGCCATAGTAGCAGCACGCTTTTTTGTCACCTCGCTGTTGCTAATTTTGAAACTGTGCACAGGGTTGGCCCGTTTAGCAGTAGCGCGTGACAGGAAAGCGCGTTGTTGCTACGCTCTTAGCAGCAGCGCGCTTTTTCTCCCGCGCTACTGCTAAGACGCAGCACCTACCACCTTTTCCCCCTCCCCCTCCCCATCTCCTCTCCTCCCTTTCCCCTACCTCCCACATCCTCCCTCTCTCACTCTTCTTCTTCCTCAATACTTCTCCCCCCATTACTCTCCCTCTTCTACCTACCTTTCTCTCTCTTCATTACTCCTAGCTATAACTACACCACCTCCATTAATTCATCTCCTTTCTCTTTTTCCTCCCCCTCCACTAGTTGAAGTTGTCTCCTCCCAAATTAGCTAGCTAGGTAGATGTAGCATTTAGTTAAGTGACCTATTTGCCCCCTAACTAGATCTTTCTTTGTCAAGAAGAGCTTTGTGCACTTTTGACCTCCCTACATCATCATCTCCACCGTGTGCTCGATCTCGAGATAGAGGTGTGATTAATATTTCATGCTTTTGCAAAATGGAAATATGTTTATGCATGTGTGTGTGATATTTTTATGGAAATTGTGTGTGTGGCATGAGTTGACGCCAAATTGTGCATTTGAGTTGCCTATGTTTTGCCGAAATGTCGATTTATTTCCGTTTCGCGAATTCCGGGCAAACTCTAGATCTATATATGTCCTATTTTTAAGGAAGGTCATGCCGAATTTTTGTATGACTTTGATGAATGCACGCATTTTTATAATCAATTTGTTTATTATTACCGTGCAGAGTTGACGATGGTCAGTGGAACGATGGTGGACAGGTGGTTGCGGTCGGCGGTGCAGGACATGAAGGAAAATAACCTGACAGAGGTTTTATGTCCGTGTCGAAAATGCAAAGGAATAGTTTGGCTTGACCCCCATGTCGATGGTCGTGTCGAAGCGCACCTGCTCATGACTGGTTTCATGGATGGCTATACTCGGTGGATAACTGAAGATGAGGATGACGATGTTGAGGATGCCGACGGGGCAGGCAATGATGACACGGGGCAAGATGAAGAGATGATTGATAATGGCGGCGGGGAAGAGGCCAGACATGGCAGCAGAGAAGGGGCCGGACATAGCGGCGGAGAGAACGACATGGACTCCACGCATCAGAGTTCGTCGGTACTAAGTTCAATCGTGCGGGACCCTCATGTTCAAGCATTGCTTCGCAAGGAGACGAGTACTGAGTGAGCTGCTTCTAGAGAGGAGGCTAAGCTGGAGCAACTGGTGGTAGACTCGAACACTCCATTGTATGATGGTTGCCTGAGGTGACCCGCTTGAGTTTCACGCTCCAACTGCTGAAGATGAAGGCTAAAAACAAATGGACCGACACTAGCCTCGATGAGCATCTCAAGTACCTAAAGGATGTTCTTCCCGAGGGTAATCTATGTGCTAGTAGTGTTGATGACGCCAAGAAGATCGTGTGCCGTCTTGATCTGCCACACGTTAGATACCATGCATGCATCAATGATTGCATAATTTATCGGAAGGAGCACGCGGAAAAAACAAGTTGTCCTGTGTGCAATGCTTCTCGATACAAGAAGGCCGGGAAGAAAGTCCCCAGAAAGTGGTATGGTACTTACCGATCACTCCCCGTCTCTAGAGGTATTTTGTAGATCCCAAGGAAGCAAAGCTAATGCGCTGGCCCGCGGAGAGGAAGAAGCCCGACGATGGAGATGATCCGAAGCTGAGACACGTCAAGGATGGAAGCTAGTGGAGAACGTTGAACAGCTTCTATCGGTATTTTGAATGTGATGCAAGGAACATCGTGCTCGGTGCGTGTACCGATGGCATGAATCCGTTTGGCAACCAGTGCACCAACCATAGCACATGGCCCGTGTTTCTATGGATGTACAACCTCCCCCTGGTTGTGCATGAAATCGAAGTACATTCACATGAGCATGCTTATTCAAGGGCCAAAACAACCAGGAAATAATATTAATTTGTATCTGGGCCTACTTCAGGAGGAGTTAGACACGTTATGGAAAACACCGGCCAAGACATGGGACGCCAGCAAAGGCGAGTATTTCAACATGAGAGCCGCGCTGATCACGACAGTGCACGACTATCTTGGTTACGGATATGTGGCAGGCCAGGTGTGCCATGGATATTGCGGATGCATGCGGTGCATGGATGATACGACGTCTCAGTAGCTAACGTCAAGGAAAGATGGCGGGTCTGGGAAAATCGTGTACATGGGGCATCGAAGATGGCTCGAACAGGACGACCCGTGGAGAAACCATGGAGATCTATTCAATGGTCACGCTGAGCATTGAGGACCTCCACGTAAGCGGAGCGGTGCCGAAATCGATGAGCTGTTGAAAAACTGGAAGGAGTGCCCCGCGCCGGGAAAGACGATGAGAAAGGCGCCGGAGCCGCTGCTGAAGGTATGGAAGACGAGGTCTGTGTTCTGGGACTTGGAGTACTGGCACAAACTCGATACACCTCATTGCCTTGATCAAATGCATATCTGTAAGAATGTCCTTGAGAGCTTGCTCGCAACACTGATGAACATGCCGGATAAGACCAAGGATGGGCCGAAGGCAAGAAAAGACTTGCAAGATTTGAAAATTAGGGAAGATCTGCACATGCCGCCCCGTAAATGTCAGACGAGACAGAGACGGAGCCAGAGGCACGGGAGAAGAAGGGAAAGAAAATAAAGATTGAGGATTATTGCCCCCCTTCTTGCTTCACCTTAAGTCAGGCTGAGATCAATCAATTCTTTAAGTGCCTTATTGGAGTCAAAGTTAGTTCCCGTTACTGTGGCAAGATAAGTAGATATCTAGACACGGACAAGAAAACGTTCAGCGAGATGAAGTCTCATGACTGTCATGTGATGATGACGCAGATATTACCTGTTGCCCTTAGAGGGATAATGGACAAGCACGTCCGTGACACGCTTATTGGTCTCTATAACTTTTTCGACGTCATCTCTCGAAAGTCGATCAGTGTGAAGCAGCTCTGAAGGCTACAGGAAGAGATCGTTGTGATACTGAATGAGCTTGAGATGTACTTCCCGCCCGCGTTCTTTGACGTGATGGTGCATCTGTGTGTCCATATTGTGGATGACATAATAGACCTGGGGCCGTTATTCCTGCACAACATGATGCCGTTTGAGAGGATGAATGGGATCATCAAAGGATTCGTTCGTAACATGTCCCGTCCGGATGGAAGCATCATCCAGGGCTATTTGACACAAGAGTGCATCTCTTTCTATGAGAATTTTCTATATGGCGCAGACCAGCCGCCTGGTGTTAGTGTTGGTTTGCCCGTTAACAAGCACGATGGGAGGCTCGAAGGAGAAGGTCACTGCAACGGTCGCAGGGAATTGCACGTGGCATACTCAGATCGACGCAGCGACTTTGACAGAGCAAACTTGGTACTGCTACAACGCCTAGACGAGGTAGATCCTTTCATGGCACTGCACAAAGAAATTATCGCAAAGAAGTATCGTGACTGGGGGGTATGCAGGACGGACGCCGAAGTTACTAGAGAGCACAACTCCACTTTCCTGCATTGATTCAAAGAGCATATTATTGCTAATCCCCCGGAGGAGGGCTCTAAGGACGGATTGCTCATATACGCCTTAGCATATGGCCCCTCGCCCAACCTCGTAACCTATCAGGCATATGATATCACGGATACACGTTCTACACGGAGGCCAAAGATATGGACAGTGATGAATATCAGAACTCAGGGGTGATGATGGAATGCATGACCGGCAGTGACAACGGCGCAACTGAACGATTTTATGGAAGGGTCGAGGAGATCTGGGAGCTTGACTACTCTGGACTGCACAACACGACGATGTTCCGTGTCAGATGGGCTAAGAATGTCGAAAGAGAAAGCCGGATTTTCACTACCATGACTATACCTGACGCCAAGAGCGCTACCGTGAACGCTATCGCAAAAAACGAGCCATGGGTACACGCTAAGCACGTGACACGATGCTTCTTCATAACCGACCCATGCAATCCCAGTCGTGTTATCATGAGGATAGGCAAAAGAAACATCATTGGAATGGATGGAGTCACCAACGAGGAAGACTATGATCAGTACGGCAACCCAATGCGGGAAGATGACGATGATGATGAAGTATACGTCAAAAGAAGAATCAATACTACATTACCAAAGAAAAATCGTACTCCATGGAAAAGGCAAAGTCACAATGAGGGGCTCAATTATTCTTCGACGAACAAGAAGGGAAAGAAGCTGACTCAAAAACGAAAACGTCAGCGCTGAGGAATTGGTCAAATGATGTAATATATATATATATATATATATATATATATATATGTTCCTATTTTGTATACAAACTTAATTAGCCATTATTATGCATGGGTCCAATGATGTAATATATATATGTTCCTATTTTGTATACACACTTAGCCATTATTATGCAAGGGTCCAATGATGTAATATATATGTTCCTATTATGCCGAGGAAAAGAAAAAAGGAAAACTGGTTATAGCAGTAGCGCTTTAGTGAAAAAGAGCTACAGCTAGTCAAGGTAGCAGTAGCGGTTTCTGTAGAAAATCGCTATAGCTGCTCGTAATAGTAGTAGCGCGTTTCGTGTAAACGCGCTACTGCTACGTCCACTTAAACCAAAATTCTCCCTCTCCCTGCTTCATCCCGCTTCTTTTCCCCCAAATCCCCACTCTCTCTTCCCCGGCCCCGTCGCACCGCCGCGCCTGCCCCCGATCTCGGCGCGCTCGCCCCCGACCCCGGCACGCTCGCCCCCGACCCCGCCGCGCCCGACCCGGCGCGCTCGCCCTCGACCCCGCCGCCCCCGACCCAGACGCGCTCGCCCTCGGCGCCGGCGCTCGCCCCCGACCCGTCGGCCCTCGCCTCCCTCCTCTGCTTTCTCCCCTCCCAACCTCGGCCGTCGTCGGGCCTGCCTCCTCGCCCTGCACCCTCTATAAACCACCCCCGCTCTCTCTCTGCTAGCTAGGGTTAATTTACTTCGGTTTTAGTCATGTTAATTAGGTTATCTATTTAGTTATGAATTTAGATAGGTTTCAAAATTTGCTGAATTTATATGCAAATTTGAACTGGACATGTGATATATGGATATGTCATGTTTTGGACATGTCATGTTTTGGTAAATGATCCGAGTTGCCTATGTTACGCCGGAATGTGGATTCATTTCCGTTCTGGTGAATTTCAGGCGCTCGATATGTCCATTTTTTAGCAAAGGTCATGCCGAAATTGTCCTCGTGCCTTATCATCCAAAGTAAGTCAGTTTTGAACAACCCTTTCATACATTTCAATCATTCCTTCTCTCTCTATGGGGAATAATTTGAGGTGTCTTTTCCCCGCAGCAACGGTGTTGGTGTACTAGAATAGGGGTACCCTAGTACCCCGAACTTGTGCACGGGCAGTTGCAGCACCCCGCGGCGAAGGCTTGCCGGGCGAACGCCAAGATCCCCCAAGGTTCCCTTGGAGCCATCCAAGAACAAAGTATTTAAGCTAAGGAGACAAGACCCCGGCAAGAGGAGCTTGCCGGGAAGGCCAACCAAGGCGCTCCAAGGAACTTGCCGCGACGCGCCACGCGCTCCGGCAAGACAACAAGGCCCCGGCAAGAGGAGCTTGCCGGGAATACTAAGATAAGGTACCCCGAGGCCCGGTGAGCGACGAGCTCCTGGACCCGGCGAGATAACAACAGCGGCAAGGCGCTTGCCGCGGCAGGCGGCCACTCGGCGCCCACGCTCCAGCGCATCTACCAATGTGTCGCTCTGGGGGCCTCTCCGGGCGCGCGTGGTGGGAGGCTGTGCAGCCAGCGGTGCGCAGTGGCATGTGAAGCTGACCAGATCGCCATCGTGGCGAACGGTGGCGCCCCTAACGGTCCTTTTCTGCACTGTTCGGGCGACTCAGACGGGCATTTAATGCCCTTGTCCCCTGCCGTCAGGGTTAGGTAGGGTGCACTGTACAAGCAACTGTATCAACTACCTCGCTTTTTACGTTTTTACCCTCCTCTGCGTTGCCACCTGTCGGTGACCCCTTTAGCGTATAAAAGGAGGCCCATGCGCAACGTAGAAGGGGGTTCGGTTCGGAGCCTCAGACAGTTTGCTTCGATCCATTCGTAGCCCAGAAAACATCACACTCTCTCGCTCGAGAGCAAGAACACCAGATAATACAACCAGACAAGCAGCAGTAGGAGTGTTATCTCTCTGGAGAGCTCCGAAGCTGGGTAAACTGCTCGTGTGCCTCGCCTCGATCTGCTCTTCGTGCGACCTCCGCCCCCCGCCGAACCGAAAGGGGCCCGGTCCGCCGGCCCCATAGGTGTTCGTGGATCAGTTCTCCCCGACAAACGGGCACGCCATCCTTATCGTTCTTTATCCGCAAGTCTCCCACGCCATGTATTTTGACCCTTCTAGAGACTACGAAAAAAAGACTACACCCACATAATGAATATTCTAGATGATGCTCTCCAAGGCTTCAGCTTTAGAGGTGGCCACATGCAGATCAGGAAACAAAGGAACAAGAAGATGGGATTCGCGCATAAAACTAACTTCTCCTACATCCAATTCCCTAAACCAAGCAAGAAGGATGGATTCTACATCCTCCATCTCATGATTCAGTTCAACACGGATCACCAAAAGCTTCGCACGAGAAGCAGAAATGATGATCATATCCACAAGTGGCTAGAATCTCATGGAGAAGCGGATTATAAACATAGAGATGACTTCCTTCGCATCCAAAGCGACATTGCGACGATCATCATGAAAGAAGTCGTCGATGAGAAGGGGATGTTCCACCATGGCCCTATATCGCGAGCTGACGTCCGAACTCGCATAGGCATGCAGCGTCTAGACCTCACGCCGTTCAAGAAGCTAGGGTCCATCCTCCATGATATGGAAGGATGGAACTTCTAGTGATTTATGATACCGATGATGATGATATGTGTCGGTTGAACTTGTATACTATTTGTAGCCATGCAACTTTGTGATGTCCACGATCCCTGCTGAACTTGCGTAATGCTACTTTGTTAGTTTGCGTACGATGACCTGCGTACCTCTAGTTAATTAATTTGCATACTGTATGTTGCATCTAGTTGCTAACCCTTTCTTTTTCGTTGTTCTCTAGTATATTTTGTTGCATATATATGATTGTACATCCTCTTCATGAACATGCATCTCTAACAGGTACCTAGTTTCTTGATGGCGAGATGGAACTGCTATGTCGTGTACAAAGGGATGGTTCCGGGGGTGTACAACGAGTGGCATGATTACATTTGTGGTCTCGCATGCATTTGTATGTGTATCATGATGACATTTGTATGTGCTAAAGATTCTTCTATAAAGCCTGTTCAAATACAAAACAAATATGCCGAAAAAAACAAAAAACTACTAAAATTAGTAGTAGCGAGTGGAGAAAAGTTAGCAGCAGCGCGGTTGTAGCAGTAGCGCGCACAGGGGAAGCGCGCTATAGCTATTAGCAGCAGCAAGGTTCCTTTAAGAGCCCTGCTGCAACACTTGTGTAGCAGTAGCGTGGGTGGACCAGCGCTACTGCTATACGTTAGCTGTAGCGCCTTATTAGTAGCGCCGGCCCCCGCGCTACTAAAAGGCCGAAAACCCGCGCTGCTGCTAGGCTTTTCCCTAGTAGTGATACGATATGCATCACACTATCTCAGATTCATCTATTCAACCAACAGATAGGACCTCAAAGAGTGCCCCAAAGTTTCTACCGGAGAATCACGACGAAAACGTGTGCCAATCCCTATGCATAGGTTCATGGGAAGAACCCGCAAGTTGATCACCAAAACATACATCAAGTGAATCACGTGATATCCCATTGTCACCACAGATACGCACGGCAAGACATACATCAAGGGCATGTTTGGTTTCTCGGATTGCATCTGGCTCACACCCGCCATGCAAATACTGGATGTTTGGCACCCTGCATTTATTGGGCCTGGCCCGATGGATGCAAAAACGGCCTTGCAGCCAGGCTGAGCGGAAACACATGTTTCTTGCGTTTCTCGCGTGCAGGCTCGGTGGTTGGCTTTTATTCCTCTCCCCTCTGTCTCGCGTCCAGACCAAGCGCCGCTGCCGTCCGCCAAAGCATCTTGTCAAACGCCGGCCCAGCCCCCCATCAAGCGCCGCGTGGTGAGGTGAGCTCCGCTTACACATCACCCGTCATCGTCGTCAAGCGCCGCTGCCTCGTTTGCCTCCATCAAGCGTCGTCGCCGCCGTCCATGGTCAAGCGCCGCCGCCACCATCCTCGTTCATCGTCCATGCCGGATCCAGTCATCTTGCACTGCCCCACAACAGCTCCTGCCACCGCATGCCGGGTCAGGCTGCCTCGCGCCGCCGCAAGCAAGATCCCACCGTCTAGAGCCGTCGAATGATCCCCGTTTCTCTCTGATTCGAGTGACATTCAGAAGAATCTACACCTCGTACAGCTATATGGTACAGGTTCACCAAACACCAATCTTGGTTCATTCTTGCATCAGCTCAACCAGGCCACACTCAGCCTGCATCCCCCGTGCAAATGCAGTTTGAACGTACCCAGGGAACCAAACACGCCCCAAGTGTTCTCAAATCTTTAAAGACTCAATCCGATAAGATAACTTCAAGGGGGAACTCAATCCATTACAAGAGAGTAGAGGGGGGGGGACATCATAGGATCCAAATATAATAGCAAAGCTCGCGATACATCAAGATCGTATCACCTCAAGAACAGGAGAGAGAGACAGAGATCAAACACATAGCTACTGGTACATACCCTCAGCCCCGAGGGAGAACTACTCCCTTCTCGTCATGGAGAGCACCGGGAAGATGAAGATGACCACCGGAGAGGGATTCCCCCTCCGGCAGGGTGCCGGAACGGGTCTAGATTGACTTTCGATGGCTACGAAGGCTTCTGGCGGTGGAACTCCCGATCTGTTGTGCTCCCAGATAGTTTTAGGGTATATGGGTATATATAGGAGGAAGAAGTACGCCAGGGGAGCCATGAGGGGCCCACGAGGGTGGAGGGCGTGCCCCCTACCTCGTGGCTCCCTCGTTTCTTTCCTGACGTGCACCCCAAGTTTATCAGGTTGCTTTGCTTCCAAAAATAACTTCTCCAGAAGGTTTCATTCCGTTTCGACTCCGTTTGATATTCCTTTTCTTCAAAACACTGAAACAAGGGGAAAATAGGAACTGGCACTCGGCACTGGGTCAATAGGTTAGTCCCAAAAATAATATAAAAGTGGATAATAAAGCCCAATAATGTCCAAAACAGAAGATAATATAGCATGGAGCAATAAAAAATTATAGATACGTTGGAGACGTATCAACTAGATCACCTCGAAGGGGGCGGGGCGGGGGTTGTCACAATGGTGCGGTATAGGGATCGAGTGGAGAAGCGGCCCGAGGCCTCAAGGCGCCAGGAGACCCGATCAGGCGCAGGTGAGAGGGCCGGTTCATGGTGGGCCACAGCGTCAAGGAGCTCGTGCCAGGCTGCTAGTTTCGCAGCCCCAAACGGGCGGCGGAAGGCGAGACTCCCTAAGTCAAGAAGGGCCGTCTCGACCGAGACCCGAGGGTCAACGGCAATGGAGATTAAATCTGGGAAGCGGGCCGCGAAAGGGACCTCGCCAGCCTACCGGTCAAACCGGAAGAGAGTGGCCGCGCCCGAGCCCACCGAAATTGAGGTGCCAATGCGCAGGACAGGCAAAAGCGGAATGAGAGATTGCCAGAACTAAGAGCCGCCGGACCGTTGACAGAACGCAAGGGGCCGGCCGCCGAGGTATTTACTTCAGATTATTTGCAGCCATGGGCCTCCCTTGCCATTGGCAATGCGCCAAAGCCAGCGGGTCAAGAGGGCAATGTGCATCCACTTTGATGACACGATGCCCAGGCCGCCCTGATCCTTGGGCTTGCAGATTTCAAACCACCGAACCATGTGGTATTTCTGCTTATCTCCCTCACCCGCCCAAAAGAAGCGGGCTTGGATCGTACTAACCTCATGGTGTAGAGTCTCAGGCAGACTATAGAAGCTCATGATGAAAAGCAGGAGGATGGTCAGGGAGGAGTTGATCAGGATGCTGCGTGCCGCCTTGGAGAGCCACCGGCCCTGCCACGGCTCAATGCGGAGGCTGAGTTTTCCCACAGCGGGGCGCAGGTCAGCGACCGTGAGGCGGGAGTCGCTAATGGGGATCCCCAGGTAGGAGGTGGGGAAGGAGCAGTTAAGGCGGTTGGCAATCCCTTGAGATTCATCTGGAGAATATCCCAAAACCATTACTTCGCTCTTAGCAAAGTTAACCTTTAGCCCCGATAGCTCTTGAAAGCAGAGGAGGAGGAACTTGACATTCGCGACGTCACTGCTGGAGCCTTCCATCATAATGATGGTGTCATGGGCATACTGGAGGAGGGAGACACCGTTACCGCCCACCAAGTGGGAACGATCCCTCAAATGTGTCCGGCCACTTTGGCTTTATCCAGAATAGAGGCCAAAGCGTCAACCACCATGTTAAATAGCAACGGGGAGAAGCGGCCACCCTGGCGCACCCCACAGAAGGTGGGAAAGTAGGGACCGATCTCACCGTTGATATTAACCGCGGTCTGACCTGAGCACACCATCTGCATGACCCTGGTTACCCAGCGGTCATCAAAACCCTTCCGCGGAAGGACTTCCTGAAGGAAGGGCCAGCTCACCGTATCATAGGCTTTGTGGAATTCAATCTTCAGGAAGACGGTCTGGAGACCTCTAGAGCGGACCTCATGCAGCACCTCGTGGAGAACCACGACGCCATCTAGGATGAAGCGACCCTGGATGAAGGCAGACTGGTCCGGGTGGGTGATGCGGTCGGCCAACGAGGTCACCCTATTGGCATACCCCTTGGCCAAGATGCGGAAGATCACATTAATCACTATGATGGGCCGAAACTGACGGATATCAGTCGCCCTGGGAACCTTGGGGATAAGGGAGATGATCCCGAAATTAAGGCGCTGGAGATCAATGGAACCAACATAGAACTCCTCGAAGAGGGCCATGATCTCAGGCTTGCCCAAATTCTAGAAGGTTTTGAAAAACTTGACCGGAAGGCCATCGGGGCCCGGAGCGGAGGATGGGTTCATGCCACTGATGGCCGACCATACCTCGGCTTTCAAGAAGGGGGTCGTCAAGGCCGCGTTCTCGACAGCAGAAACACGCTGGGGTTCCAGCCAGAAATCTGGAGCTAGGGAAAGGTCACCCCGAGGGGTGGACGAGAATAAGTCGCGGTAGAAGCCATCGACGTGGGCGTGGATCTCAGGCGGCCGCGAGAGGAGAATGTCGCCCTCCCAGAGGAGGGGGATGGTGTTCCGACGTCTTCTCCCGTTGGCAATGGCCTGGAAGTAGGCCATATTGGCATCCCCCTTGAGGATCCATTTTTCGGTCCCGCGGAGATGCCAATATGCCTGATCGTCCGTATATATGACCATGAGTTGGTCTTCAAGATCATAGCGCTGGAGCCCCTCATCTGGAGCAAGGCCAGCCGAGTCGGCCCGAAGGTCTAGATCCTGAATGGCAACTAGGATGGACTTCTTCCGTTCTCGCAGATCATGCCCCAGATTGGCACCCCAGCCTTTCATGAACCGCCTGGCCCGCTTGGCACAGAAGTGCCAGTCGTCAACCGCCAAGATCGCCCGGTGGGGGGGGGGCAAGACGAGCTTCCACCCAACAAGCACGGACCTCGTCGGCGAAGCCATTCTGGTTAAGCCAGAATGTCTCAAAGCGAAACCGAGGAGGGATGGGGGGGCTCGTTCTCCGATGAGAGGAGAAGCGGGACGTGGTCGGAGCCGATCCGGGTTATGGCCCGAAGAGAGGCCAGGGGGCATTGGAGTTCCCATTCCGGGGAGACCAGGACGCGGTCCAGAACCGAATGCGTAGGATCAGCTTGGCGATTAGTCTAGGTAAACCGTGCCCCCAGCCGGTCCAACTCCCACAGGCCAAGGTCGGCAATGCAATCGTTGAACATTTGCATGCGGGGGAAGTTGACCAAGTCATTATTCTTATCTTCGGCGAACCTAAGGAGGTTGAAGTCTCCGACCACTACAACTGGGAGCTGGGCCGAGGAGACTTTCCTAGAAAGCTCGGAAAGGAACGTCGCCGACCGACTATGGTAGGCAGGTACGTATATAATGATGATCTCCCATTTGAAGTTAATTGCATCCTCGAGAAGTTCCATGCGGACGAAGAATTCTCCCCGGTCCATGCTACCAACCTCGAAGGTGGCATCATTTACGCCTAAAAGGATGCCACCGGAGTGGCCGGCAATCCCACTAGAAGGGTGCCAATGCCACGAGAACAGGTGCGAACTTAACCGCTTGAGCTCCGCCAGGGAAAACTCGGTTCGCATGATTTCCTGAATGGCAACTATATCAATGTGTTTGTCATGCATGTACTCAATGAGCTGGCGGCGTCGGCCGTCTTGGCCGAACCTGCGAATGTTCCAGAAGAGGGTCCGCATTAAGCAACCATTGAGGGGCTGCTTGAACCCCGAACTCGAGACGCGCTGAGAGCGCGGATGGCCGTGGTACGGGAACGCGTTAGGCCGCGGATCACACCATCGACCCTAGAAGGTGGTTGGGTCCCGCTGCCTGGGTAAGCGGCGCACTAGGGGAGGGGGCGGACATGCGGGTGCGGGCCTCGGCCAACCAACCCTCAAGGATCTCGCGCGCCCGAATGGTCGTGATCTGAACTAGGGGAGAGGCTACCTCCCCACGGAACACAATAGCAGAGTCGGCGGCCACCTTAGCGAGGTGGGTAAGAGGCGCCGACTCAAGAGCAGAAAACAAGCATGTAGATGAAGAGGTCGGGATGACAGTGGTACCTGTCTCGAGGTTCCGGACAGCGGCCTGAAGCGCAGCCCTCTCCGGGATGGGCAGGGCCGGGCTAACCGCGGGCCAAGCAGCATCGATCCGAGAACTGCGATGCAACGCGGTCACCGAAGAGGAGGTCGACCGCCCATGCAATACATGAGCGCGAGCCATGGATATAGCACTATTGGTGGAATAGAATATGATGATGGGGGTTATGTGGAGAAGACAAAAAGGAGAAAGTCTCACATCAACGAGGCTAATCAATGAGCTATGGAGATGCCCATCGATCGATGTTAATGCAAGGAGTAGGGATTGCCATGCAACGGATGCACTAGAGCAATAAATGTATGAAAGCTCAACAAAAGAAACTAAGTGGGTGTGCATCCAACTTGCTTGCTCACGAAGACCTAGGGCACTTGAGGAGGCCCATTGTTGGAATATACAAGCCAACTTCTATAATGAAAAATTCCCATTAGTATATGAAAGTGACAAAACAAGAGGCTCTCAATCATGAGGATTATGGTGCTACTTTGAAGCACAAGTGTGGCAAAGGATAGTAGCATTGTCCCTTCTCTCTATTCCTCTCATTTTTTTGGGGGCCTTCTTTCTCTTTTTTTATTGCCTTTCTCTTTTTGGGGGGCCTTCTCTTTTATTATTATGGCCTTTTTTTATTCCTCACTTGGGACAATGCTCTAGAAAATGATGATCATCACACTTCTATTTATTTATAACTCAATGATTACAACTTGATACTAGAATAAAGTATGACTCTATATGAATGCCTCCGGCGGTGTACCGGGATTGCGATGAATCAAGAGTGACATGTATGAAAAATTATGAATGGTGGCTTTGCCACAAATACGATGTCAACTACATGATCATGCAAAGCAATATGACAATGATGATGTGTGTCATAATAAACGGAACAGTGGAAAGTTGCATGGCAATATATCTCGGAATGGCAATGGAAATGCCATAATAGGTAGGTATGGTGGCTGTTTTGAGGAAGATATAAGGAGGTTTATGTGTGAAAGAGCGTATCATATCACGGGGTTTGGATGCACCGGCGAAGTTTGCACCAACTCTCAATGTGAGAAAGGGCAATGCACGGTACCGAAGAGGCTAGCAATGATGGAAGGGTGAGACTGCGTATAATCCATGGACTCAACATTAGTCATAAAGAACTCACATACTTATTGCAAAAATCAACAAGTCATCAAAAACCAAGCACTACGCGCATGCTCCTAGGGGGATAGATTGGTAGGAAAAGACAATCGCTCGTCCCTGACCGTCACTCATAAGGAAGACAATCAAATAACACCTCATGTTTCAAATTTGTTACACAACGTTTACCATACGTGCATGATACGGGACTTGCAAACTTCAACACAAGTATTCCTCAAATTCACAACTACTCAACTAGCACAACTTTGATATCACTATATCCATATCTCAAAACAATCATCAAGTATCAAACTTCTCTTAGTATTCAATGCACTTATATGAAAGTTTTTATTATATCCCTCTTAGATGCCCATCATATTAGGACTAGTTTCATAACCAAAGAAAATTTCCATACTGTTTAGGACTCTCAAAAAAATATAAGTGACGCATGAGAGTTCATCTATTTCTATAAAATAAAACCACCACCGTGCGCTAAAAGGATATAAGTGAAGCACTAGAGCAACGACAAACTACTCCGAAAGATGTAAGTGAAGATCAATGAGTAGTTGAATAATTATGCAACTATGTGAAGACTCTCTAACATTTAAGAATTTCAGATCTTGGTATTTTATTCAAACATCAAGCAAAACAATAAGAAAATAAAATGACGCTCCAAGCAAAACACATATCATGTGGTAAATAAAAATATAGCTCCAAGTAAAGTGACTGATGAACGAAGACGAAAGAGGGGATGCCTTCCGGGGCATCCCCAAGCTTAGACTCTTGGTTGTCCTTGAATATTACCTTGGGTTGCCTTGGGAATCCCCAAGCTTAGGCTCTTTCCACTCCTTATTCCATAGTCCATCGAATCTTTACCCAAAACTTGAAAACTTCACAACACAAAACTTAATAGAAAACTCGTAAGCTCCGTTAGTATAAGAAAGCAAAATCACCATCATAAGGTACTGTAATGAACTCATTCTAAATTCATATTGGTGTAATATCTACTGTATTCCAACTTCTCTATGATTCATACCCTCCGATACTACTCATAGATTCATCAAAATAAGCAAACAACACGATGAAAACAGAATCTGTCAAAAACAGAACAGTCTGTAGTAATCTGAATCAAACACATTCTTATGGAACTCATAAAATTCTCAAATAAATTTCTGGACGTGAGGAATTTGTCTATGAATCATCTGCAAAAAGAATTAACTAAATGTCACTGCCCAAAATAAAAATGGCAGCAGTTCTCGTGAGCGCTAAAGTTTCTGTTTTTTACAACAAGATTAAAAAGACTTTCCCCAACTCTTCCCAACGGTTCAACTTTGCATAAACACTAATTAAACACAAAAACACAACCCAAACAGAAGCTAGATAAATTATTTATTACTAAACAGGAGCAAAAGGCAAGGTACAAAAATAAAATTGGGTTGCCTCCCAACAAGCGCCATCGTTTAACGCCCCTAACTAGGCATGATGATTTCAATGATGCTCACATATAGGATAGGAATTGAAACATAAATAAAGCATTATGAAGAATATGATTAGCACATTTAAGTCTAACCCACTTCCTATGCATAGGGATTTTATGAGCAAACAATTTATGGGAACAATAATCAACTAGCATAGAAAAGCAAAGCAAGCATAACTTTAAAACTTTAAACACATAGTGAGGGAACTTGATATTACTGCAATTCCTACAAGCATATATTCCTCCCTCATAATGATTTTCAGTAGCATCATGAATGAATTCAACAATATAACCAGCACCTAAAGCATTCTTTTCATAATCTACAAGCATATAGAATTTATTATTCTCAACATAAGCAAAATTCTTCTCAATTGGAATAGTGCGAGTATCATAAGAGACTCGAATCTATAGTCTATATCTATCTATCTATCTATCTATCTATAGTCTATCTATCTATCTATCTATATAGCTATACTAATTAGCGACTCCCAAGAAATTACCACGTTAATCAGTAATTAGGAGCCATTAATCTGGTGGGACCGAATTATAACGGTGTAGATTAACCAGTCTATTTTAAGCCCTTTAGTAAAATGCGTAATGCAATCTACGGTAATCTTTGTCCCAATTATATTTCTAAGAGGCGTCTAAATTGTAATGTGTAGGTCACGAACTCCCCATCTCCTTCAAAAATAAAAATCTTTCTAAAGCCCACAATCTTTGACGGTTGTAAACGTAGAATACATGAAAGACACGATCCTAATCCAGATCGTATCGTGTAGGTCACGAACTCCCCATCTCCTTCCCCTAAAAAAACTGTCCATCTTCTTCCCCTAAAAAACGAAATCCCCATCGCCTCATCTCAGAAAATAAAAAACCCTCTCACACACGCCGCCGCCGCCGCCGCAGCAGAAGCAGCCGCCGTGTTCGCCTCGCTGCATACAGCCGGTCGATCAAAGCAATATTTCCATATGATTAATCCCATCATGCCTTCAAACTTTCCAAGCGCTTAATCCCCTCATGTGTTCAAACTTTATCCGTCCGATTTCCCAGATCTTCGTTTCTCTTTGTGTTGTGGCGGCCGTTGTGCGAGTCAGCGTGCTTGAGCGCGTCAGGTTCGGTTACAAGGTGCAGTGATGGAGTATGATGTTGTTGGCTTGCTGCCTACTTCTAGGTAGCATGTCAGCCTGCTGAAGGAGAGTTTGTGGTTGCCTGCAAATTTTATCCGAATTTTTATTTTTCATTGATGTTCGTCTTCAGTTTTGGTTTGGGGCTCCTCCAAGTCTTGATCCATGGCTAGGTTTGCATGCTGGATTGACTTTCC
Organism: Triticum aestivum; assembly: GCF_018294505.1. Classification (NCBI taxonomy): domain Eukaryota; kingdom Viridiplantae; phylum Streptophyta; class Magnoliopsida; order Poales; family Poaceae; genus Triticum; species Triticum aestivum. The sequence goes on from NC_057806.1 coordinate 562,753,747, forward strand.
ATGCCCTTAATCCCCAATCTGTTTGCACATCTCATTTGTTCATTTGTTCAAGCTTTAACCATGTAATTTCCCAGATCTTCGTTCTCTGCGTTGTGGTAGCTGCTGTGAGTTCGGGCCGGAGTAACCCCATCGCCGGCAGTGCACGGGATGCATGGCAGCCTAGAAGCAGGTTCGGTTGTAGATGGCAGGCTCAAATACATTCCCGGCCATAGCATAAGAACCAAGCATGTCATGGATGCATGCATAGATATGTACAGGGGTGAAACGTGATCAGCGAGTCAGGATGTCAGATGGTTTAATTAGAATTGATAGGCACAATCATATCTTTCAACTAATCTATATATCTTCCACTTCCACATTTATCTTTTATTCTGCACCAGATGGAACTGGAATCGATGTAAAAAATATTGGGGATGTTGGTGCTGAATTAAGTAAGATGTTTAGGAGATATCTGGGTTAGTGGGTATGCATCATAAATAATGAATGCTGACATGATGAGTTCTTCACAATTTGATCGGATTTTCAGGTATTAAGTAAGATGTTTAGGAGATATTTGTGTTAGCGTATATGCATCATAAAAAATGTATGTTTACATGATGAGTTCTCCGTCACAATTTGATCAGATTTTCTGGTCTTCGATGAAGCTCCTGCTATTTCTTCTTCTGATATTCGTTCTTCATGTAGTTTTCCTCTATAGTTACTAACCTTCTGTAGTTTTCCTCTATAGTTACTAACCTATACAATGGATTTTGTACCATGTTCATTACTTAATCAGATTTGACCTTGACGTATATGAAGATTGGAGACAAAGTTGTACAGCAAGACACATAAGCAGTTGTTTCTAGCATGTTGATCTGTACCTCTGGCGTAGTCCAGGTGCATCGAGTCATGGTTCAGAGTCTGGTGAGCGCTGGTCCAATTGCCTACGCCAGGTTTGATCTGGAGACCTTTACATTTTGACAGTTTTTCTCCTCGAGTTTCAAAAACCAGAGGGATACAATATACAATATGCATTACTTATATATACAAATTAAATTGAAGGTCGTCATTTAAGTTGTGTGTTCTTTTATTTGCATTGAAGTCCCATTTTTTGTATTTTTTGCATAATATTGAAGAAGAAAGACAATAGATTTTGTACCATGATCATTACCTAATCAGATTTGACCTTGACGTACATGGAGATTGGGGACAAAGTTTTACGGCAAGACGCCCAAGCAGTTGTTTCTAGCATCTTGATCTGCACCTCTAGAGAGGTCCAAGTGCATCGAGTCATGGTTTAGAGTCTGGTGGGCGCCTGTCCAATTGCCTACGCCAAGTTTGATCCGGGGACCTTTACATTTTGACAGATTTTTATCCAAGAGTTTCAAAAACTAGAGCGATACAATATGCAGTAGACATTACTTATAAAAATTAAATTGAAGGTCACCATTTAAGTTGCGTGTTCTTTTGTTTGTATTGAAGTCCCAATTTTTTGTATTTTTTCCCGCAATATTGAAGAAGAAACTAAAGTCCCTAGATGTATTTAATACAATTAACCATGGGGCCCATGCTTATAGAAAATAAAGATCAGACTAATTACTCTTTAGATACTATATCAGCATGCATCAACACCAAGAAAAATGAAATTGTTTACCTAGAGACCATATTTCTTAACGGATGCGTTATTTTGCTTTTGTTTCCGACGAACTCCAATTCCTGGGTTTCACTTCTTCCAACCTAATCCCAGGTATGTGTTTCTTCAACCTTGATGCTGCATGAATGAAATTAGTAGATGGAAGATGTTTGGAGTGTGCGCTAAGATAATGTTTGTGTTCAGCTTTGGTAAGAAACTGAGTACCCACACTCATCAGATTGTAACATTTGTATTCAATTGATTTCCTGATGGAATCTTATTGAGAACGGAGAACCATAGCATGGGTGTAAACTCTGTAGCTAGCCAATATGCAATGCCTTTGCTAATAATCATCTGTCCGAGCAGTTACAAATGGCTACTCCGACCATATGGTCGCCGTGTCTATCGGACAGACCGATTACAGTCTGAAGTTCAATGATAACTGATCATTTTATACAACAGCTTTAAATTGTGCATGGTATGACCTCTATCGCTGCTATTTTGGTTGTACCTCGACGCCATTTTCCCCTTATTGAATCGCTGGATATATTGCCGATTTCATGGGAAATAGCACTGCAATCATGCAATTTTAGTCCTGCCGTGACAGGTCCAACACGCGCAACCTTAATCTTTGGTAAAACTTAGAGTGAATAATTTAACATAGTAGTTAGTAATCTTTTCTGTATTCCACAAAGGTTACCTAGCTTCTCTTCACTTGCGTGCCAGCACTGTTGAGTTCGCCTATGTACCTATGGGAGGTTGATTAGGCCTCCACGGCATGCATATCATCTGCCGCCCAGTTTAGAATCCAATTGCTCGAGAGATTGCAGCCTTCACCTTTGCTCACAGCCTGGTATGGTACAGCTTAGCACTTTGAAGTCTGAAGCTAGACTTTTCTTACCATATCTGTCAGCTTCTAGCATCAAATTATATTTTTCTGTTCGTTGTTGAAACCTCCAATGGTCCTTAAAAATATAGAAAAGGGAGTTTGGCTGTCAGAGACCCAGCGACCGTGTCCACTATCCAAGATGGTACAAAAGCTGACGGTTGGACCACCATGCATGGTTGCCTTGGTAGCTATGTCCACACGGAGAACAATAGGCGTGGTTGGCTCGGTGGGCAGCAAGATGCGGCTGAGACGTTCCAGGAGACAGCAGGACTGTTTGTCCTAGAGGCCATGCGCAAGGAGGTCGGCCTAGGCGACATGAGCAAGATTTGTCGACGTATCATGGTAGCGGTGCAGATATATGGTATGTGTTGCTTCCTTTTTTTATTAGGATAACTTACTACACCGTGGTATTCAGAGAAATAAATTGTCTTAATGGTATCATTATGTGTTGTCTCCATATTTGTAAATACTACCATCCTTCTCAGCCTCTTCTCGCTCGCACTATTTGATGGGATCAGTTTGTCAAGTCTTAATGAGCTGGAGTCAGTCTATCGGAACATGAATTCCTTGATGCAATGGAGCCCAAGTTAAATAGTGTAATAATCTGAGTCGCTTTTCTTTTCTCAGTTCCTGTACATATGTATCGGTGTATTTTGGTATTGGAAGTTTCAACGTCTTTTATAGTAATATATGCATGTTAATTCATAGTAACTACATATATAGGGTGACATATAATGGATATGAGGCGTGTGCATGGCCAGAAATTATTGTTTTTGTAATATCGAATTGGTATTTCGGTAAATATCCTATTGATTCAAATTTTGGTTTGGACTCTGTACGTACCAAATAATATCTATTTTAATTCAGTATATGCAATTAACCAAAATTGACCTGAATTCAAGAAAGAGCCAACACCATTTTACTTTTGAACGTATCTTAAAATAATACAGTTTGGCATTTTAATTTTATGAAATGACGAATATAGGACATGTTTAGGGCAATACAGAACCAAAGGGATGCACTAAAGTGGAACCACTCGATGACATGACTATTTCCTCGATGCATGATTTTTGTAGTTTGTGATATACCCGTTGGAGATTAGGCTTATGTACGTATTTTATGTGACAAAAGGAGGAACAAGAAAAGTAGCTAATGTAGTAAATGGTATCTAATGTTTGCATCGAAACTATTCTCTTCTGAAAAGTAAAACATCAGACTGTTTTGTTGGTTGATTTTGTGAGGCTGCCTCATTATCTATCTAAAATAAATTGCTTAGTTTCTCTAAATACTGGTCAGAATAGGTGATACGTGAAAGGACAATAAGAAAATTTTATTTTCATTATTCTAAAATTTTCAATAATATGAAGGCATTATATACCATTATCAAGTTCTTTAAGTAGTTTGACTTCTTATCAAACTAGCCCGTGCGAATGCACGGGTTGGCGACTAGTACTATAAATTGTTTCCACATTAAAAGAGTAATGTTCAGAGAAAGGGTAATCATAATCATGACCAGTTTTATAAATATAGTCATCACTACTTTTTATACCATAATTTTCATCACAATAATCATCATAAGTAGGAGGCATGCTATCATCATTACAAATTTGCATATTAAAACTTGGGAGAATAAAAATATTATCTTTATTAAACGTAGAATCCCCAAGCTTGGGACAAACATTAATTGCAGCAAATATATTCTCAAAAACATCATCTTCATTAAACATAGGATCCCCAAGCCTGGGCCTTTTCATATCATAAGCATAATCACTCTCATCATTAATAGTATGGATAGCGCCAATAGTATAGCAATTATCATATTCTTCCAAGCAAGTGCCAAAAAGATTTTCAAGATCATAACAAGTATCATTATCTTCCACAATTATATTTTCATGAGGGACAATAGTAATAGGAGCAGCATTATTTGGGGAGATATCTTTTTACCTCTCTTCCTTTTTCTTTTCTTCTTCTTCATCACATCGTGTGTGGGTTCAATCCTCTTTTTGGAGCTCCTTATTAATGAGATTGGTTGAATAGGAGGCTCTTACTCATTACCTGATTCATCATAAGAAATAATAGGAGGGTATTGGGAAGTCTCTTCCCTTTCATTAGTATTCTCTTCATCTTCTATTTGTTTTTTTTCTTTATATAATTATCAATATAAGGATTTTCAATGCAATTCACCGCACAATACAAATAAATTTAATCTAGATCAAAATGAAGAACTCTATCAAGGGCAAATTTTGGAATATTCTTAGTTATACGTTTCATTTCTTCATAACCCAAGAGCAAACTAAGTTCATTATGATGTGCAAGGGAAATCAAGTCATCACAATTTTTGGACACGATACGATCATGAAACAATTTGCATTGGGTACTGAAATGATCATGTTCATTGCAAAGTTCACAAGTATGGCTAAGAAAGTTTAAATTTTCAGCACACGCATCTAGCCTTTTGTCACAGCCCTAGAATTGGTTGTAACTAGTTGCACAAGCATTCATGCTTCATGTATATATTTTTGAAAGTTGAATTGGGGAAAGTGGAAAGCCTCAGAAATCTTTTCTAAAAATGATCAACATTAAAAATTGCTTCAAATAAACCCAAGAAAATGTTCCTGTTCATTTCTGGAAATATTGGCAAGAGGTAAAATTCAAGCCAATATTTTTGCAATCACAGAAATATTTATTTGGGCCTTTGAATTAAGTCAATACTTATTTGAATTGGAGCTACTAATTCCTATAAAATATTTGGTAGCTCCAAATATTCTGAAACTTGGTGAGGGCCTCTGGTTTAAATTAGATAGTGCCCATAAAAGTTTGCAGAATTTTATAAAGTGTTTTAGTATTTAAACTAAGTCAAAACATACTGCAAAAAATAGAAAACAGAAAATAGGAAAGAGAGAGAGAGAGAAGAACTCACCTGCCTCACCCACTTGGGCTCCTTACCCGGCGGCCCAGCTAACCGGCCCAGCCCACCAGGGGCATACCTGTCTTCAACCTCTGCCTACTGGCAGAGGCGAGGCCGAGCACGGCGCCCGCGTGGGCTGGCACGTAGCTGCCTGCCTGGCCCTCGCTGGCCAGCGCGACGCCGTGGATGACCACCCCGTTGCCGTACGGATCCGCCCGACCTCTCACTTGCCCCCACCCCGCTCTCTGCCTCGCTCCCCCTGGGACCCGAGAACGCCGGAGCGCAACCGTCGCCACCGCTCGCTGCTGTCACGGCCACCGGCCACCCCACGCCTCACTGACGCGCCCAGAAGCTCCGCCACTTCGTCCTCGACCTCCTCATCGAGCCACGTCCCGCCGGACGCCCTCGAACGCCGGCCACGCCGTCTTCTTCAACCTCGGTCCGCCGAGATCGCCACCGCCGCCCCGCTTGCTCCGGCCCCTCCCCGAGCTCGCCGACCAGCCCTATACGATCCCCGTGAGCTTCTACACCGTGTCCCCCTTGTCTCCGCGACGTTTGCTAGCTCTAGTTGCCGTTTCACCGATGACCGAAACCCGCCGCCGCCTGTGACCGCCGCCGAAGTGCCTCCGGCCACCTAGCAGCCCGGCCGTCGTGCTTAGCTCCCTCCCCGCGCTGCGTAGAGCACGTAGGTGCCTCGCACGAGCCTCCCCGGCCACCGTACCGTCGACCCCGAGCTCGCCGGAGCTCCGGCGACCGCCAAGGTCGACGCCGGTGACGACTCCGGCCATCTCAGGCCCAGCCGCTGCCATTACTCGACGCGGACGAGCGCCCACGTCACGTAGACGCCCTCCACCGGCCATTTGGTCCCCGGAGGAGGAAACCCGCAGCTCTCCGCCGCGTCTCGCCTCGCCGGCGTCAAGTCGCCAGCAGGTGTTGACCTAGTTGACACGGGTTTGACCCCGCTAACCAGGGGGTTTGACCTCCCCTGACTCACTGACTTGTGGGACCCAGGCCGCTAACTAAACTCGGTTAATGTTAGTTTAATGCTAACTAAATTTAGTTAGCTTAACTAACCACTGACAGACGGGACCCACAGGTCAGGGTTGACCTGGACCATCGCCTTTGACCTGCTGACGTCGCCACGACATCATGCTGACGCAGTAACTTATTTTCTGGATTTATTCTTTTACAGGAAATTCCAGAAATTAGTATAAACTTCTAAAATTCATAGAAATTCAACCGTAACTCCAAATGAAATAAATTATATATGAAAAATGATCAGAAAAATCCAAGGAATCTGAATATGGCATTTTCATGCATGTTTGAACAACTTAACCTCACTGTCTAGTCCAAAACATGATAATGCACTATTTGAATTCATAGTTTGAATTTGAATTTGAACCTAGTGTTCAAACCAACTTCATTTAACTTGTTGCATCGCATTAGCTCAATCAACGACATATTGCCATGTCATGATCATGCATCATATTGTTGCATCGCATTGATTGTGTTCTTCCTTGTTTGCCGGTAAATGTCCCCTCTCGGTAGACGCTGCTCCGACGCTGTGATCGTTGACACTGATGAAGACTCAATGTTATCTTCAGAAGTGCCAGGCAAGCAAAACCCCCTTGCTCATTCCGATACAATCCCACTCTCTTGCTCCTGCTCTCTTTTACTGCATTAGGACAACAATGATTCAACTGTTATATGTTGCGTTAGTTGAACCCCTTTGCTCTGCATGACCTGTCATAGCCACAGTAAATAGATGGAACCCACTAGCATGAGTAGGAGTTGTTTGAGCCCTGATGTGCCTACTCATCCATGCTTGTTTGTCATGCCTGCTATTGCATAGAGTCGTGTCAGGTCTGGTTCATCGGGGATGAATCGGAGGTGTGTAAACATGTCCTACGGTGTGTGAGCTAAGTGTGTGAACACGATTTGGTAAAGGTAGCGGTGAGAGGCCATGTAGGAGTACATGGTGGGTTGTCTCACTGAAACCGTCCTCAGGAACTGAGTTCTGTGTTTGTGATCCATGAAACAGCTACTACCACACATTGGGCCCTGAAATATGACCCCGCTCGACTTATTGACCCCTCTCGTCCTCTGTCCAGGAGTTGCAACTAGTTTCTGGTGTTTGTAGGTTATGTGTTGGCGGCCGTGCGTAGCGCTGACCCTAGGGGTGGGCTATGATGCGGTAGATACACTGTGGCCGGGTATGCCGGGCGCCCGTTTGGCGTCTCGGGACCCTGTACACATCGTTTGGGGCCGTTGAGGACACCCCGGCCGGATTTCCTTGCGGATGGAACCCGAATAGGCGATAAACCTGGACTAGAGACTTGTGCGGTTAGTCAGGTCGTGGTCTACACCCACGTCGGCTTTCGCTTGAAGTCTGCCGAGCACATGTCGTGTGCAGACGCTAAGTGGTGGAAACATGTGTGACGAAGTACACCCCTGCAGGGTTATAAATGATCTATTCGAATAGCCGTGTCCGCGGTAAAGGACTTCTGGGTTGCCTATAACAGTTCATAGACAAGTGAAAGTGGATACTCTAAAACTCGCAAGATAAGTGTGAGTGCTATGGATGGCGTTCTCGTAGGGAGACGGGAGCGGATCCATAGTGGTGTATTGAATGGTGAATATGTGGACTCGTGTGCGCCACCTCAAAAGAGTTGCTTGCAGTCGTAGTTCAGGTTAGCCACTGAGTCAAAGCTGGCTTGCTGCAGTTAAACTCCACCACCCCCCCTTGTTGATACCGATGCATATGTAGCTAGTTCTGATGTAAGTCTTGCTGAGTACCTTTGTACTCACGTTTGTTTAATTTATGTTTTGCAGAGAGACTTCAGTCTCGCTAGTAGTTCCGCGTGGACTTCGACGTTTAGCTTGATACCTCAGCTACGATCTTGTGCCCTCGGCAGGATCTGGTAGATAGTCAGGCTTCTTAGCCTTTTTCATTTGTAAATGTCTGTACTCAGACATGTTAAGCTTCCGCTTGTGCCTTGATTTGTATTCTATGATTGTTGGGTCATGAGACCCATGTTTGTAATATCTCGCTCCTCGGAGCCTAATGAATGAATACTTGAGTTGTAGAGTTATGTTGTGATGCCATGTTGTATTTACACATATCGAGCATATTGTGTGTATGATTGAAATGCTTGGTATGTGTGGGATCCGACAATCTAGTTGTTTATCCTTGGCAGCCTCTCTTATGGGGAAATGTAGTCTAGTGCTTCCATGAGCCATAGTAGTCCGCTACAGCCCGGTTCACCGGAGTCCTGCTAGCCCAACACTACTGCTCAGGACACTTGACTGGCCGGCATGTGCTTCACTTCGTTCATGTGTCTGTCCCTTCGGGGAAATGTCACGCGGTGACATCCGGAGTCCTGCCTAGCCTGCTACAGCCCGGGTTCCCGGAGTCCTGTTAGCCCAGTGCTACAGCCCGGATTCACACGCTGCTGACCGACATGCTCGATGTGATTCATGTATGCCTGTCCCCATAGGTTAGTGCCACTTTGGGTTCATGACTAGCCATGTCGGCCCGGGTTCTTTGTCATATGGATGCTAGCGACACTATCATATACGTGAGCCAAAAGGCGCAAACGGTCCCGGGCCATGGTAAGGCGACACCCGTGGGAACACCGTGCGTGAGGCCGCAAAGTGATATGAGGTGTTACCGGCTAGATCGATGTGACTTGGAATCGGGGTCCTGACAGCTTTGGTATCAGAGCCTGACTGCCTGTAGGATTACCAAGCCAAACTGGTCGAAGTCGAGTCTAGAAATGCTTTAGTTATGTAAGGGAATTGATTGTGGAAGGGAACGTAAGGCTCTTTTTACTCCTTTACCTTATGCCCTTCTGATCTGAGTCAACCTCTTCTTTTCCACGGGGTTAAGAAACTAGGCCTTCTCATCTATCTATCAGGATGACGTGTTACTAACCCGTTGACTTATAGGATTGATGGATTCATGCCGCAGTTCAGTTGCCAGTACTTCCGTGTGTTCATAATTGGTCTCGGAACCTTGGTATTGTGATGTTGAGTGGTTATGCCACCATTTTGCAGGATGTCTCAAATCTTTTTGAGCATTTACAGCCGTTATGCTATCCGAGTCATTCCAGGTTTCCAAGTAGTCTGATGCATTTGCAAACCCCTTCCTCCTGTTCCTGATGCCTATTTTGGCCAGATTAATCACACTAATCGGTGAGTTGAGGTACTCTGTTGTCTCGACATACATGTTGGAGCTATCATTATGACCCTAGGTGTTTAGGGAGTCACCTAGTAATATAGCCATGTTTTGTGTTCCGGTGTGATGATTCTGGCCACCATTCTCGAAAGCATCCCGTGATGCCATGTAGTGGTAGGTATTCTATTCATGGGTTCTTGAACCCGAGATTCACCCTACTTATCTCATGTTGATAGTGTTGCTAGTTCCTTTAGGATATTAGTAACCTTTGCGATAGTCCTCGAGGTTCGTGGTACATCCTTCTTCCAATTATCATGGACCATTCTTGGCAGGAGTTCTTTTGAACCAAAAGGTCACGACAGAGTGCTCCTGATGAGTTCTCCATTCTATGTTGTGACTCTGCCAACCCTACCTTCCTGCATGGGTTATCCGGAAGAAATATGTTGAACTCATTCGACATACTAACCTATGTATCCACAAATCAGAAAGATATATGTTCCCTTGAGTTGTCCCTCTTCATTTGTATTCCGACCATCTTCTATCAATTGTTGGTCAAGAGTAGTTGCGCATTGGTGTTATCGATGCCTATTATTCATGTGATCCGTCAAGCCATTCCATTCTGGAATGACTAGGAGAAACAAACTCCAGTACCTCATCCATATCCAGGATTGGGTCAAAGCAGTTCTATTCCGCAGATCAAAGTGCCAATCCAGCTTTTGATTCTGTTCAACCCTTAAGTATTGCCCTCTTTATGTCAGGTATATCATAGGAATTGCACAACCTCCTATGAACTCTTAATACAATGATACTTCTCGCCATCATTATTCATTCCTCGGTTCCGTGTTGATGTAACCGGAATGCCGACAAGTGAATTGTGATGTGTGGAATCAATACTCCGAACAACTCGTTGCTTTGTAGTAATTGGACAATATTCTTATTCCTAGCGTGTTGGTTTTTGAGCTACCATTCTAAGATTGATCGTGCTACCTAGTCCATATCTCCGGGTGCATTCATCGACCAATGAGTTGGGATTGTGACAATCCCTCGCTCCTTGATCATATCGTCTTGCCCTGAAAAGCAAGATTGTTCTCGAGCTTAATAGCATATCGGTGGTTCGTGATTTTCCAAATATCTTCTCTGAAGTATTACCAGGTTGTTCCCTGATTGTTATGTTGAGTTCGTGATCATGTTGGATTTTCAATAAACCACCCTTTCTCCAAGTATCTGTGTTGGATACCCCGGAGCTAGTTGTTTAAGCTAAACAACAACTTGGAGAGTTGGAAGATAAAAGCTTGTCTAACTTAGTTCATGTTAAGGGATATCTTTTTTGTGTGTGTGTGTGTGTTGAAGAAAGATGGTATTGTCATCGGTTGACCATCGTGATCAGTTAATGGACCTATCATCTTATCCAATCTTTGATTTGAGTATGGGCTATCATCAAATCAAGTTAGAACCAGCGATATTCGTAAAGTTGTCTTACTCGTGGTTGATTCCTCGAGCATACACCATTACATCCTTTGGTCTGACCAATGCTATCACCGTGTTCACATAATGGTGGAAGTCCAGTGATATGGAAATCCCGATGAGTTGCTGTTAAGCCCATTCAGCAGCATTTTGTCTCCCCCATGATTCATGTTGAACATCAACCTAGTGTTGAAAACTTTGTAACCAATGCCTTCGTGTTCCGTTCATAAAGCTTATGCTTGGATGAAAGAAGTGACTTTCTCCAAGTTCACGTGCAGTAGGTGTAAGTTGCCGCCATGAATTTGAGAAAGGTTTGTTTTGTTTCCCTTGGAATCATCCCAAATCAGTCATGCATATGTGCGAAGTATTCTATGGTTTGGTAGATTAATTACCTCCACTCCATATGTGTTCCTAGCACACCAAGCCACTGATTGGTTTGTTCAAGGAGAAGAAGTTTCTTCTTAGGAGCTAGACTTACGCAAAGACTTCGATATCCTTGTTGATGGTTCCCTCCTGAACTCGGTAGTGTTCCGTTGTAAGACCACCAGTGTCGGGTGGTAGGTGCGACATATGCCAACGGGTGGCTTATCATTGTGGGAGCCAATAAGACGTCGCCGGTGCCTGGAAACGGGATGAGGCGAAGACATGCACGCCGGTGAATCTCACCCAGCTTCGGGGCTCTCCGTGGAGATAACACCCCTACTGCTGCTCTGCGGGGTCTCCGCATGATCACTAGATGAATAAGTAGCTACACGATGCTCCTTGAGCTGTTTGGCGAGAGGAGGAACAAGGGCAAGGCTTGCTCTCTTCTCCTCCCTACGTGGTGTCTAAAACTAGCAGGGATCGATCTCCTTTGCATGGATGCCCCAGGGGGTTTATATAGGCCTACCCCCCGGGGGTACAATGGTAATCCGGCTGGGCACAGGGCCCAGCTGTCTATGTCTACGCTCTTCGGCTTCTGCGCCGGCTGCTGGGGCCCGCCAGCTTGTGGGTCCCGCCGGCTGCCGGCTCCTTGGTCGACAGGCAGGCCCCACTGTCCAGGGCCTTGTCGGCGGCTGGTTACTGTTGCTTAATCTTGGTGATGAGGGCTTCGCTGAGGTGGGCATGGCTACAGTGCCGCCGCCCGGCGGGCGATCGTTGTAGCCTCACCGTGTCTTGTCTCCTTAATGGGGCGTCTTCTTCGAGGGAGGTGGCAAGCCGGCTGTGGGGAGCCGACTCTATCTTGGGCTGACTAGGGGAGGCCTGGCCGCCTTCGGGTGTCTCTCTGCCTGAAGGGGCCCACATCCCGTGGGCCACATCGGCGGTCCGTTGTGGTTGACATCAGGGTCATGGCCACCCGTACGGCGCACTGTGCCAGGCGTGCTCCGGGATTCGGGGGTGGCAGGCTTCACTGTAGCCACGCCCCGTCACATTGCCGTTATGTGGATGCAGAGTTCGAGGGTACGATCTTGACCACTTTATGGGAGCCGGCTTCTTGGAGTCGGCCCTCTTGCGGCCGGCTTCTCGGAGTCGGCCCTCCCGCGCGTTTCTTCATGAGGGCTGAAGTCGGGCCGCCTTCCGATAGCCGGCCTGGAGACAGCCGGCAAGGGGAAGGCGGCCCTGTGTCTTGGATTCTTGAGGGCCGAATCGGCTCGTAATTTTTTCAGAAGGGCCAGGGGGAGCCGGCTAGGCTACCCATGGTTATTTACTCCGATGGTAGTCCCCAAAGCTGATCGAGCTTCAAGGCGGACAAAGGGACGAGAAGCTAGGTCAGCTTCCTATCCCGAGGGGCCGACTTTTGCGTGCGCGCGCCGTCTTCGGAAAGCTCCGTTTCTTGTAGGCGGGAACGTGGGTCGCCCTGCGAGCTGACCCCGCGCCATTCCGTGGGCCACATGGCGAGGAAGTCCTGCCAACGCACGTGCGCAACGGGACGCCGCCGCAGGCCCGGGCCCGCCACTCGCGGGCCTCGGTCCGAGCGCGGATCTTCTGCGGCCCACATGGACCGCTCGCCTCCCCGCGGCGGTTTTATTCTTCCATCAAGGCACAATAATCACGGCACGTGGGGGAGTGGGAGCAGTTGATCCCCATGTTGCCCCACGCTGCGCCTCCTCGGCTCCGCCGCGCGGTCTATAAGTAGTAGGAGGAGGGGGAGCGGCAGAGGCTCGCGCGCTCTCCCTCACTCCGCCCCTTCTCGCCCTCCTTCTTCTTCTCTTCGCCGCAGCAACTCTTCGTAGAGCCGTTCCGCCGTCGCTTCGTCTTGCTCAACGCCGCGGCAACCCTTTGCCGTGCCGTTTCGCCGTCGCTTCGTCTTGCTCCCTGCCGCATTGCTCCCATGGTGTTGTCGAGCTCGTGGGATGGCTCCAACGTCCACGAGGACCACGTCGAGTTCCTTCGCCAAACGCGGCGTCTGCCCGGCGTGAACCTAGTGTGGGTTCGTCAAGCGCCGGCGAGGGAGATTTCACTGACACCGGAGGAGGGCGAGCGGGTGATCTTCCGCTCGCACTGCCTGCGCGGCTTCGGCCTCCCGGTGAGCGGATTCCTTCGACCCTTCCGAATTCTACCACCTCCAGCCGCATCACCTCACACCCAATGCGGTGATGCTGTTGTCGGCCTTCGTCACCCTGTGCGACGGTTTTCTTGGAGTTCTCCCCACGCTCGAGCTCTGGGGGGAGTTCTTCCAAAGCAAGCTCGGCACCGTCATCGCGGGCGTGCCCGCCCCCTACGGAGCCTTCATTGCCATGACGCGGGCGAGCGAGAACAATCCATTCCCGTCCATTCCGCTGATCCAGTCGGTGAAGCTTTGGCAGAAGTCTTATTTTTATGTGAAGAACATCGCCCAGCAAGGCGACTACGTCAACCTGCCGGCTTACGTAGCCGGCCCGCCGGCTGGGAGGCAACCTTCGTGGAGCTACCGGGCCAGGTCGCTGTCTCAGGCCGGGAACGCAGCCGTCTCCCGGCTTCGGGTGATGATCCAGTCGGAGGGCCTGACCGGGGCCGACTTGGTGGCCGCCTTCGTGGAGCGTCGGGTTCTTCCGCTCCAAGGCCGACCTCACATGATCTGCCAAATGAGCGGCCGCTTCGACCCGTGCCGGCAGAGCACCAGGGAGATGCCTCACGCAGAGGTGTCTTACATGGTGAATTACATCTCCAACTGCAAGCTCGCCGAGGATTGGCGATACGGCAAGGAGCCGTATTCCCGCGCCAACCCTCCGCCTTCCGTAAGTTCTTTCTTCTTTTCTTCCTTTTTGTAGCCGGCCTCATGATAGCCGACTCTTGATAAATTGGTTTTCTTTTAGCAGAACCCTCTTCTTCCGCCGACAGCCGGGGCCGTGGGGGTAGAGCGCCAGCTCCTCCCCGACCGCACGGTGGACAACGACGATCCGGACCTGGGAGCGGCCGCCATGGAAGACGCCATCATGGGGGAAGGCGACGAGGCCGGAGGCGTGGCACTCGGGGCCAGCTTCGAAGACTGGCCGGACGACGAGGAGGTCGAAGTCGCCCCACACCGCCAGCCGGCACCTGATCATCAAGGCGCGGGCTCGTCCGCCGTGCCGGCTGCCCGTGGCGGTGCGCAGAAGCATCAGGCCGCATCGACCTTCTTCGGCAGCCGGCCGAAGAAATCCAAGGCTTCCACGGCGGCGACCAAGCGGGATGAGGCGGCCGCGAAGGCGTCCCGCTTCCGCAAGGTGGTGAAGCAGCCGCAGGCAGTGTCTGCATAAGTCGCTGAATGTCTTGCATATATTTTTTTTTTTGTCTTTTTCGTCCGAAGCTCTTCTAAACCTTTCTTTTCTTGCCGGACAGGGCGCCGCTTTCTCTCGAGCGAGATCCTGGCAGCTCCGTAGTCAGGCCGACTGGAGGGTCCTCAAGCTCCCGCCGCGTGGACCCCCACGCCGACCTTAGGGAGGCCACGGAGCGGAACGCGCGTGAGGCGCGGGAGGAGCGGGAGGCGGCGGAGCAAAGGACCGCCCAGGCGATGAAGGAGCAGGCCGACGCGGCGGCCAAGGCCCGGGCAAAAGCGGCAGCCGCGGAGACGGAGGCGGAGGCCTCGCACAACCGGCCTCCGCTGCTTGTTGTTCCCCTCCGCGCCGTGGCCCCCAACATTCCCGTGCCCCCGTCGGAGGAGGTCGACCAAGGCCCGCCAGTGATGGAGGGGCGGGAGGACCACGTGATCTTCGTGGAGGGGGCGTCGCAGACGGCGCCGACTGGAGCGGGCCAAAGCGGCCAATCAGCTGCAGCGCCAGAGCAGCCGTCCAGGGGCGAGCCAGAAGCAGGGGCCGGACTCGAGGTGCAGCCGGCATTGCGCCGGCGCGCAGGGGGTGGCGCCTCCGCGCCGGAACCGCACCGAGCACCGGGCGCCAGCCAGACGATGGAGGCTCTGGAGACGGCCCGCGCCAGCACGTCCGAGTGGACTCCCAGCGGGGGGACGGGCGAGCTGAACGCGGCGGCCCAGGAGGTCCGGAACCGGCTTCAAGCTCAGGCCGCCTCGCTGCAGCGATACAGTCAAGAGTTTCTCTCGACGCGGGCCGTCATCCGGGAGAGTCTTCTGGCCTTGGTTATTTTGTTCTTTTGGTTTCTTCCGTGGGGGCGCGTCAGCGCACCCACTGGGTGTAGTCCCCGAGTTCTGAGCCGGCTACTGCGCAGGCGGCTTGGAACTTACTAGGTTCTGACAACTTAACTTATCCTTGCTTCCTGTATAATCTTTCAGGAGTATCACAACCTCCATGCAGCCGCCTTCAACTCCCAGGCTCAGGAGCTGGGCAGGAGAACCGAGGACCTGACCAGCAACCGGAGTGCGTATTTGTTTCGTTCATCTCCTGTGGGGGCGCGTCAACGCACCCACTGGGTATAGTCCCCGAGATTCGGGCCGACTGCTGAGCAGCCGGGTCGGATCTTCCTTGACGACTCCACCTTATTAATTTCCTTTGTCTTCATGCTTGCAGGAGCCAATGCCGACTTGAGGGAGCAGCTCAGCGGGGCCCAGGCCGCCCTTCGCGCCAAGGAAGCCGAGTACAGCGCCTTGGTCCTGGAGTGTGACCGCCTGGTCAAGAAGTTGGCCGACCAGGAGGAGAGCCATAAGGCGGCCCTGAAGAAGGCGCAGGACAATGAGGACGCCCTGAAGGCCGAGTTCGAGACCGAAGCGGCGGGCTGGGCTGAGGCGAAGTAGGCGCTGAGCGAGGGCTTCAGCCGTATCGAGGATCTGATCGACGGTAAGCCGCCTTCTTCACTCCCTGCTTTCCCTTTGATCCCTGATTTGTGTTCTGACTTGTGCTGCTTTTTGTTCTCTGTGCAGACTACTTTCCCGGCTACTCCATCTTCGCCACCCAATCCATCGAGGCCCATCACGAGGCACGCCGGCAGGCGGGGGCTAAAATCGCGTCGGACGCAAGCCGGAGGCTCGAGGAGCAGCTCTTGGCGGTCCAAGCCCGGCTGTAGCCGGCTCACCGTATGCTCCGTCGCCTCCAGCGCGCCGGGGCGCAGGTGTTGGCCGCCCTCTAGCCAAGCGAGACGATTCCCCGCACCCCGAATCGGACTACCGACTGGCTGGAGGTGGCGGTTGGCCGCTTTGAGGCCTGGAAGGCATTGGCAGCCCGACTTGGAGCTGGGCGGGCGCTGGAGTTCGTCCGAGCCTGGTATCCGGGCTGAACCTAGACCAGCTGCGCACCTGGCGGCTGGAGGCCGACGAAGAGTTGGAGGAGGTGCGGCCGGCTATCGCTCAGCGTGCTTCGACGATCGCCGAGTGTACTGACATCAGCGTCTTCGCTCCTGAGATCAATGATGACGGCGTTGCCCAGCCGGAGGAGTGGTTCGGGCTGGACCCGGTAGCGGGTGAAGACTCGGCACAGGAGATCGCCTCCAGCGATGAAGGCGAAGACGACGAAGGAGAGGAAGGCGAAGACGTTGAGCCGACTGGTGAAGCGGGCAGCCAGCCCCAGCCTGATCGTGCCTCCGGCAACAAGGCGCGTGCTAACGCGCCCTCTACGGGAGGCGGTGATCATGCCGAGGTTCGCCAGCCAGCCACTCCTCCAGCCGGCACTGCCGTCTCCACCAACCTACCCGACTCGCCAGTCGCTCCCTTGGCCTAGTCTCCCCTCCTTGTTTTTTCCTGCTTGTTGCCTTTTGAACAACTTTATTAAACTTGCGCAGTTCCACCCACTGGGGGTGTATTCGAACTATGTTGAATGCTGGCCTTTTGAAGGTCTTTTATGTAAATATTATTGTGTGTTTGGTTTCCATTCATGTATGCTTTTTATCCTTAGGCTATTTCCTTTGCCGCCTTCCCCTTCTGGGAGGCAAGTACTCGAGCTTTCTTATATTGGAGCGAGGTGAATGGAAGCCGGCCGGCCGGCTACTCTGGTAGCCGGTCGATGGTGGGAGAAAAACCGGCTTTTGTTATATTAGTCCGTTAGTCCCTAGCCGTTTTTCGTGTGGGCACCCGTTCCTGCCTTTAACTCTTGCCAGCCGGATAGCCGGTTCTTCGAACTGTGACTTTTGGCAAGAGAAGGCTTGGGAGCCGGCACACTACTTGTCTGACTGCGGGTAGGACTTCTAATATAACTCTAGGCGGCCAGTCCCCGGGCCGACTAGTCGAACCCGGTGCCGGACGGAAAAAGTGAATGCAATGACAAGGCCATAAGCATGATACTTTTCATTCATAGATAAAAGATGGCAGTCCCCGAGATCTCCTCGGGGGGCCTATTGTCTCGTACTTAGTACAAAACTTAGCATGATACATACCGCATTTCAACTGTAAAACGTTCGGAGGAGGTTGGCGTTCCATGGTCGTTCCGACTCCTTGCCGGAGTCGTCTCTCTTTTGTGCCTTCGGCTTCTACACGTCGATCAGGTAGTAGGAGTCGTTGAATAAGGCTCTGCTGATGACGAAGGGGCCCTCCCAAGGGGCCGAGAGCTTGTGCTGGCCGGCTGTTCGCTGGATCAGCCGGAGCACAAGATCGCCCTCTTGGAAGGATCTTGGCTTGACCTTCTGGCTGTGGTAGCGGCGCAGGCCCTGCTGATAGATAGCGGACCAGCTGAGGGCTAACAGCCGGCCTTCTTCCAGCAGGTCAACGCCGTCTTCTCGTGCTTCCTTGGCCTCGGCTTCCATGTAGATGGTCACCCGAGGCGAGTCGAACTCGATGTCAGTTGGGATGACCGCCTCAGCACCATATACGAGGAAGAAAGGAGTGAAGCCGGTTGACTTGTTTGGTGTAGTGCGCAGACTCCAAAGGACAACCGGCAACTCATCGAGCCAACAGCCAGCTGAAAGCTCCAGTGGTACGATCAGTCAGGGCATGGTGCCGGAAAGGATGAGGCCGTTGGCTCGCTCGACCTGGCCGTTTGACTGCGGGTGGGCAATGGACGCTAGGTCCAACCAGATGCCTTGCGTCACACAGAAACGTGCCAAGGCTCCCTTGGCAAAATTCGTGCCATTGTCGGTGATGATGCTGTGTGGTACGCCGTACCGAGTTGTTATATCTGCGATAAATGTCACGACAGTCGGCCCATTCAGCTTCTTGATCGGCTTTGCCTCAATCCATTTGGTGAATTTCTCCACGGCGACAAGCAGATGTGTCATGCCGCCGCGCGCCGTTTTGAATGGGCCCACCATGTCCAGTCCCCAAACGGCGAAGGGCCAAGTGAGGGGAATGGTCTTGAGTGCTGAAGCCGGCATGTGTTGCTTGGAGCTGAAGAGTTGGCACCCTTTGCAATGTTTAACTAACTCCTTGGCGTCATCCAAAGCAGTCGGCCAAAAGAAACCATGCTGGAAGGCTTTGGCGACGAATGATCTTGAGGCCGCATGGTGGCCGCATTCTCCTTGGTGGATGTCTCTAAGGATTGCAATGCCCTTCTCTTGCTCGACGCATCGCTGGAGGACCCCAGTGACACTGCGCTTGACGAGTTCTCTGTTGACGATTGTGTATGCTCCGGCTCGGTGTTGGACTTGTCTTGCCTCTACTTCGTCAGCCGGCAGATCTTGGTTTATTAGGAAGTTGAGGATGGATTGAGCCTATGATGGAGATGCGACCTCTTCTATTGCCAAAACGGCTACTGCGACCAGGGCGGGCGGGCTCGGCATTGAAATGCTTGAGTCGGCCGCCGCCTGCTGTGTTGGTGTAGTCTCCGGGCCGACTACCGCAGTCCCCGAGCCGGCTGTGGCAGTCATCAGGTCGGGCGTAACTACGGAAGTCCCCGAGCCGCCTGCTGATGCCCCCTGGCCGACTATCGAAGTCCCCAGGTCGCCTGCTTGGTTCTTCGAGCCGGACCCGGCCGCGTCGGGGTCAGGCGGCATGAAGATGGAATCGGACTCTGGAGATGGCTTGAGGAGGCGTTGTAGAGAGACACCGGTTGGTATTGCTTGCCGATTGGAGCCTATTCGAGCCAGGGCATCAGCTGGCTCGTTGTCGGCTTGTGGTACGTGGAGGAACTCGCATCCTTCAAAATACCCACTGATCTGCTGAACAAGGAAGCGGTAGCTTGCCATATTTGTGTCCTTGGCATCCCAGTCGCCGGATGATTGCTGGACCACCAAGTCCGAGTCACCATAACATAGCATCCGGCGAATGCCAAGTTCTTTGGCAAGACGGAGCCCGTGTATGAGCACCTCGTACTCGGCCACGTTGTTGGAGGCGGTAAAGTGAATTTGTAGCATGTATCTGAGCTTGTCCCCTTTGGGAGAGGGCTCGTCGCGGATGCGGGGGCCGAAGCAAGGCGGGCCGACATCGTCTTCTTCTTCTAGCGCCAGGGATCGCGCCAGGCGGTCGATCCGATGGCGGGCGTCGTTCTCGCCGACTCCTTCACGGCGACGTAGCCGGCCGCTGAGAGTCGGATGCGCAACAGGCGGCGGGGTGGGATATCTCTCTCCACGGGGCCGGGGCGGAGGCGGGTTGCCCCGCCACTCCATGGCCCGGGGGTGGCCTTCTGCGTCTCGCTCGATGGAGATTCGGGTTCGGCTTCGGCTGGCAGCCGGCTCTTTCTCACGCCGCGCGCGGGTTTTGCCCGTAGTCGGCGTCCGGGACGTCGCGCCGTGATCTCGGCGCGGGGAAGGGCTTTCCACGCAGGCTCGGCTTCGTGCCGCCGCGCGGCCGCATCGATCAGCTGCTAGATGCGTCGGGTCATGTGGGGGAGTTCTTCGGCCCCCAGCCCATCCAGCTCGTCTACGGCCGCCTGGGCGGCGCGCAGGTTCTCGAGCGGAGTGGTGTAGACTGGGCGGTCGACTCCTAGTGTATCGGCGACGATAGCGCCGCGGTGTCTGACAACGCCTGCCCGGCTGGGCCCGCCTGGGGGCGGCATGCCAAAGGCGGCGCGGTCGGCCTCGCGTCGGTGGGCCTCAGCGAGGCGTCTCATGGAAACCAACTTCCGGCCCTCCGCCAGGAGGGCAAGGCGGCGAGCTTCCAGTGCTTCAGCGTCGGCATCGGCCGGGAGGGGATGGACAAGTCGTGGACCGCCGCTTGCGGGGCGTCGTGGGTGCTTTCGTCGGAAGCGCCGCCGTGGCCGATGACCATCACCTCGGTGGTGACAGCGTCGTAGCCTTCGGCCCGGGGAAGCGGGTCGTTGTAGATCGCGACATCGGTGGGGAAAGTGTCGAGTGAGGCCGTGTCGGAGTCGACAGGCATCGGATCGGTGGAGCCAACCGACTCCAAGTCCACGGCAGGCTCGCCGGAGACGTGGAGCTGGCCGAGGAGGTTGACGAGGTGGTCGGTGCCTGCGTCCGAGGCGAGCTCGTCGGAGATGAGGGTCTTGTCAAGGAGATCAGCGAGGTTGCTCGCCGCACAGATGTTAGTGACGCCTTCTAGCGCGTCGTGGCAAGCGCCATCGGGCGTGCCGGGCTGGCTACGCTCGCGGGGGAGGAAGAGGGTTCCCGTCCAGAACAGGTCTCCGGACGACAGTGCACCTGGCCCCACGGTGGGCGCCAAATGTCGGGTGGTAGGTGCGACATATGCCAATGGGTGGCTTATCATTGTGGGAGCCAATAAGACGTCGCCTGTGCCTGGAAACGGGTTGAGGCAAAGACATGCACGCCGGCGAATCTTACCCAGCTTCGGGGCTCTCCGTGGAGATAACACCCCTACTGCTGCTCTGCGGGGTCTCCCCATGATCACTAGATGAATAAGTAGCTACACGATGCTCCTTGAGCTGTTTGGCGAGAGGAGGAAGAAGGGCAAGGCTTGCTCTCTTCTCCTCCCTACGTGGTGTCTAAAACTAGCAGGGATCGATCTCTTTTGCATGGATGCCCCGCGGGGTTTATATAGGCCTACCCCCCGGGGGTACAATGGTAATCCGGCTGGGCGCGGGGCCCATCCATCTGTGTCTACGCTCTCCGGCTTCTGCGCCGGCTGCTGGGACCCGCCGGCTTGTGGGTCCCGCCGGCTGCCGGCTCCTTGGTAGACAGGCAGGCCCCACTGTCCAGGGCCTTGTCGGCGGCTGGTTACTGTTGCTTAATCTTGGTGACGAGGGCTTCGCCGAGGTGGGCATGGCTACAGTGCCGCCGCCCGGCGGGCGATCGCTGTAGCCTCACCGCGACTTGTCTCCTTAATGGGGCGTCTTCTTCGAGGGAGGTGGCAAGCCGGCTGTGGGGAGCCGGCTCTATCTTGGGCCGACTGGGGGAGGCCTGGCCACCTTCGGGTGTCTCTCTGCCTGAAGGGGCCCACCGCCCGTGGGCCGCGCCGGCGGTACGTCGTGGTTGACATCAGGGTCATCATGGCAGCAGTGCCGTGCCGGACGGGTCATGGCCACCCGTACGGCGCACTGTGCCAGGCGTGCTCCAGGATTCGGGGGTGGCAGGCTTCACCATAGCCACGCCTCGTCACATCGCCGTTATGTGGATGCAGACTTCGAGGGTACGATCTTGACCGCTTTATGGGAGCCGGCTTCTTGGAGTCGGCCCTCTTGCGGCCGGCTTCTCGGAGCCGGCCCTCCCGCGGCGTTTCTTCATGAGGGCTGAAGTCGGGCCGCCTTCCGATAGCCGGCTTGGAGACAGTCGGCAAGGGGAAGGCGGCCCTGTGTCTTGGATTCTTGAGGGCCGAATCGGCTCGTAATTTTTTCAGAAGGGCCAGGGGGAGCCGGCTAGGCTACCCATGGTTATTTACTCCGACAACTAGGTGGCCATGATTGTCTAGGACAGCGTGTTCATGTGTGTTTAGCAGAACCAGCTCATGTTTTGGAGCTTACTACCATAGTCCATTTCCGGAGAATCTCGCAATGTCATCTCATCGATTTGTGTTGCAGACTTTCATTTTGTTTCTTGACTCGATGAGTCTGGAATATCCTGACACCAACCAGATCTGAATCTCAGGCAGATGTGATGGTTGGGACGTTTTCCCAAGAGCTATAATATTGGTCTCTCTGTAACCCGATAAGTGGATGTCATGGCCAACACACCGAGCTGGAAGACCTATTATTGTAGTATCTTGATTGAGTAAGTTGGCCACCTCCCCATAAGGATTACATAGAATTTATTCCAATAGTAGTTCCTTATGGATTTTTGAGTTCCCGAAGTCTGACCTTTTACTTGATGTCCTAGATACCAAACCATATCAATAAATGGGTTATGCTAGCACATCAAGGAGAACATTAGAAGCAGAGTGCTAAATGTCTCTTGGTCGATCATCCAGATTTTGATCCCTCGGCCTTGCTAAGGTGAAATCTGAGAAGGTGTTATCTCCCTTTACATCTGCATCGTCCACCGTTATTCATCATGGTAGCATGTTGTGTTGCCAGAATCCTTGACACGGATATTGGTAGAACCCTGATGAATACGGAAATGCTCAAGTTCTTGAGAGCATGCGCAAGCACTAGGACTTATCGTCGGCATTAGCTGGGGTCCATTCCCGGTTTCTTCGATTATGCCATAACCTTTCAAATAGTGGAATCTCTCTCTACTATTGGGGTTCTCCCCAGTTACTAAAATCATTCCCAGCATTTGCATTTTGTTCCCAGCTTGCACCGCCATTGTGTCATCCTACTACGGACTACCCTTCTCAGTAATTACTGAGCAGGATCATCTTCAAAGTGGTCCTACCATGGGTTCCATCCATTTTCGATGATAAGCAAATCATCCATCGCGTTTTCTTCAACAAGGTAGTCCACATCATCCATTCTAGCCCGAGTATGTCGTTCTCTCGAACTCCGTCAAAGGA
Organism: Triticum aestivum; assembly: GCF_018294505.1. Lineage (NCBI taxonomy): Eukaryota > Viridiplantae > Streptophyta > Magnoliopsida > Poales > Poaceae > Triticum > Triticum aestivum. The sequence goes on from NC_057806.1 coordinate 562,776,909, forward strand.
TCGTTTGTGAATTGCCTTAGGTTGGTATAGAGAGTCTCAATGATCTATGGATCAAAAGTAATTCTTTTTCCACTTAAGGGAATATTTCTGTGAGTCACCTTCCTTAAGGTGTCTCATTGTGGCATCTTGGCAACCTAACTCCTCGCTACGTTGACACCGTTCACCACCCTCTTAGGTGTGGAATTTTTGTCTACCAATTTGAACCCTTGTCATCCGCTTCTTTCCATCACCCCTGATGTGTGTTTTGTCTCTCAGCTCAAGAGATGTTTCAACGTCTCCCTCCCTGAGTTGATCCTGAGTACTCGATCTTTGAGGAGATTGATTCCTGTAGAGTTTCTTTCTGCCATCATCGTGCTGGATGGAGATCTCGAAAGCAAAGACGTCAAGATCAAATTGAAGCAATGAATCAACATCTTCGAGAAGGAGAGTTGGATCGTGAAGATCGTGTTAGCTTTGTGTCCCCTCTATCTTCTTACCTCGCGTCTTGAATCTCGGGACGAGATTTCTGTTTAGTGGGGGTGAGTTGTCACAGCCCTAGAATTGGTTGTAACTAGTTGCACAAGCATTCATGCATCATGTATATATTTATGAAAGTTGAATTGGGGAAAGTGGAAAGCCTCATAAATCTTTTCTAAAAATGATCAACATTAAAAATTGCTTCAAATAAACACAAGAAAATGTTCCTGTTCATTTCTGGAAATATTAGCAAGAGGTAAAATTCAAGCCAATATTTTTGGAATCACAGAAATATTTATTTGGGCCTTTGAATTAAGTCAATACTTATTTGAATTGGAGCTACTAATTCCTATGAAATATATGGTAGCTCCAAATATTCTGAAACTTGGTGAGGGCCTCTGGTTTAAATTAGATAGTGCCCATAAAAGTTTGCAGAATTTTATAAAGTGTTTTAGTATTTAAACTAAGTCAAAACATACTGCAAAAAAATAGAAAACAGAAAATAGGAAAGAGAGAGAGAGAGAAGAACTCACCTGCCTCACCCACTTGGGCCTCCTTACCCGGCAGCCCAGCTAACCGGCCCAGCCCACCAGGGGCATACCTGTCCTCAACCTTTGCCTACTGGCAGAGGTGAGGCCGAGCACGGCGCCCGCGTGGGCTGGCACGTAGCTGCCTGCCTGTCCCTCGCTGGCCAGCGCGACGCCGTGGATGACCACCCTGTTACCGTACGGATCCACCCGACCTCTCACTTGCCCCCACCCCGCTCTCTGCCTCGCTCCCCCCTCAGACCCGAGAACGCTGGAGCGCAACCGTCGCCACCACTCGCTGCTGCCACGGCCACCGGCCACCCCACGCCTCACCGACGCGCCCAGAAGCTCCGCCACTTCGTCCTCGACCTCCTCACCTAGCCACATCCCGCCGGACGCCCTCAAACGCCGGCCACGCTGTCTTCTTCAACCTCGGTCCGCCGAGATCGCCATCGCCGCCTCGCTTGCTCCGGTCCCTCCCCGAAATCGCCGACCAGCCCTATAAGATCCCCGTGAGCTTCTACACCATGTCCCCCTTGTCTCCGCGACATTTGCTAGCTCTAGTCGCCGTTTTGCCGATGACCGAAACCTGCCGCCGCCTGTGACCGCCGCCGACGTGCCTCTGGCCACCTAGCGGCCCGACAGTCGTGCTTAGCTCCCTCCCCGCCCTGCGTAGAGCACGTAGGTGCCTCACACGAGCCTCCCCAGCCACCATAGCGTCGACCCCGAGCTCGCCCGAGCTCTGGCGACCGCCAAGGTCGACGTCGGTGACGACTCCGGCCATTTCAGGCCCAGCCGCTGCCATTACTTGATGCGGACGAGTCCCCGCGTCACGTAGACGCCCTCCGCCGGCCATTTGGTCCCGGGAGGAGGAAACCCGCAGCTCTCCGCCGCGTCTCGCCTCACCGGTGTCAAGTCGCCGGTAGGTGTTGACCTAGTTGACCCGGGTTTGACCCCGCTAACCAGGGGGTTTGACCTCCCCTGACTCACTGACTTGTGGGACCCAGGCCGCTAACTAAACTTGGTTAATGTTAGTTTAATGCTAACTAAATTTAGTTAGCTTAACTAACCACTGACAGACGGGACCCACAGGTCAGGGTTGACCAGGACCGTCGCCATTGACCTGCTGACGTCGCCACGACATCATGCTGACGCAGTAACTTATTTTCTGGATTTATTCTTTTACAGGAAATTCCAGAAATTAGTATAAACTTCTAAAATTCATAGAAATTCAACCATAACTCCAAATGAAATAAGTTATATATGAAAAATGATCAGAAAAATCCAAGGAATCTGAATATGGACTTTTCATGCATGTTTTAACAATTTAACCTCACTTGCTAGTCCAAAACATGATAATGCACTATTTGAATTCATAGTTTGAATTTGAACCTAGTGTTCAAACCAACTCCATTTAACTTGTTGCTAGTTGCATTAGCTCAATCAACGGCATATTGCCATGTCATGATCATGCATAATATTGTTGCATCGCATTGATTGTGTTCTTCCTTGTTTGCCGGTAAATGTCCCCTCTCGGTAGACGCTACTCCGACGCTGTGATCGTTGACACTGATGAAGACTCAATGTTATCTTCAGAAGTGCCAGGCAAGCAAAACCCCCTTGCTCATTCCGATACAATCCCACTCTCTTGCTCCTGCTCTCTTTTATTGCATTAGGACAACAACGATTCAACTATTATATGTTGCAGTAGTTGAACCCCTTTCCTCTGCATGACCTGTCATTGCCACAGTAAATAGATGAAACCCACTAGCATGAGTAGGAGTTGTTTGAGCCCTGATGTGCCTACTCATCCATGCTTGTTTGTCATGCCTGCTATTGCATAGAGTCGTGTCAGGTCTGGTTCATCGGGGATGAATCGGAGGTGTGTAAACATGTCCTACGGTGTGTGAGCTAAGTGTGTGAACACGATTTGGTTAAGGTAGCGGTGAGAGGCCATGTAGGAGTACATGGTGGGTTGTCTCACTGAAACCGTCCTCAGGAACTGAGTTCTGTGTTTGTGACCCATGAAACAGCTACTACCACACATTGGGCCCTGAAATATGACCCCGCTCGACTTATTGACCCCTCTCGTCCTCTGTCTAGGAGTTGCAACTAGTTTATGGTGATTGTAGGTTATGTGTTGGTGGCCGTGCGTAGCACTGACCCTAGGGGTGGGCTATGATGCGATAGATACACTGTGGCCGGGTATGCCGGGCGCCCGTTTGGCGTCTCGAGACCCTATACACATCGTTTGGGGCTGTTGAGGACACCCCGGCCGGATTTCCTTGCGGATGGAACCCGAATAGGCGAGAAACCTGGACTAGAGACTTGTGCGGTTAGTCAGGTCGTGGTCTACACCCACGTCAGCTTTCGCTTGAAGTCTGCCGAGCACATGTCGTGTGCAGACGCTAAGTGGTGGAAACATGTGTGACGAAGTACACCCCTGCAGGGTTATAAATGATCTATTCGAATAGCCGTGTCCGTGGTAAAGGACTTCTGGGTTGCCTATAACAGTTCATAGACAAGTGAAAGTGGATACTCTAAAACTCGCAAGATAAGTGTGAGTGCTATGGATGGCGTTCTCGTAGGGAGACGGGAGTGGATCCATAGTGGTGTATTGAATGGTGAATATGTGGACTCGTGTGCACCACCTCAAAAGAGTTGCTTGCAGTCGTAGTTCAGGTTAGCCACTGAGTCAAAGCTGGCTTGCTGCAGTTAAACTCCACCCCCCCCCTTGTTGATACCGATGCATATGTAGCTAGTTCTGATGTAAGTCTTGCTGAGTACCTTTGTACTCACGTTTGTTTAATTTATGTTTTGCAGAGAGACTTCAGTCTCGCTAGTAGTTCCGCGTGGACTTCGATGTTTAGCTTGATACCTCAGCTACGATCTTGTGCCCTCGGCAGGATCTGGTAGATAGTCAGGCTTCTTAGCCTTTTTCATTTGTAAATGTCTGTACTTAGACATGTTAAGCTTCCGCTTGTGCCTTGATTTGTATTCTATGATTGTTGGGTCATGAGACCCATGTTTATAATATCTCGCTCGTCGGAGCCTAATGAATGAATACTTGAGTTGTAGAGTTATGTTGTGATGCCATGTTGTATTTACACATATCGAGCATATTGTGTGTATGATTGAAATGCTTGGTATATGTGGGATCCGACAATCTAGTTGTTTATCCTTGGCAGCCTCTCTTATGGGGAAATGTAGTCTAGTGCTTCCATGAGCCATAGTAGTCCGCTACAGCCCGGTTCATTGGAGTCCTGCTAGCCCAGCACTACTGCTCAGGACACTTGACTGGCCGGCATGTGCTTCACTTTGTTCCTGTGTCTGTCCCTTCGGGGAAATGTCACGCGATGAAATCCGGAGTCCTGCCTAGCCTGCTACAGCCCGGGTTCCTGGAGTCCTGTTAGCCCAGTGCTACAGCCCGGATTCACACGCTGCTGACCGACATGCTCGATGTGATTCATGTATGCCTGTCCCCATAGGTTAGTGCCACTTTGGGTTCACGACTAGCCATGTCGGCCCGGGTTCTCTGTCATATGGATGCTAGCGACACTATCATATATGTGAGCCAAAAGGCGCAAACGGTCCCAGGCCATGGTAAGGCGACACCCGTGGGAACACCGTGCGTGAGGCCGCAAAGTGATATGAGGTGTTACCGGCTAGATCGATGTGACTTGGAATCGGGGTCCTGACACCTTTCTTGCAACCATTTAGTTTCTAAATTCTTATGCCTCTTGCAATATCTATCTTCCCTATTTGGTGTGTACTTGCAAACCCAATGTACTCCACAAAAATTGACATGTTTATAGGAGACATTATCATCATGACTAGTGCAATCATCATTGGTACCATGGATAGTCAAGGAATTCATACTAACAACATTGCAATCATGCTCATCATTCAAAGATTTAGTGCCAAACATTTTAATGCATTCTTCTTCTAGCATTTGAGCACAATTTTCCTTTCCATCATACTCACGAAATATATTAAAAAGATGAAGCGTATGAGGCAAAGTTAATTCCATTTTTTTGTAATTTTATTTTATAAACTAAACTAGTGATAAAACAGGAAACTAAAAGACTCGACTGCAAGATATAAAGATATACCTTCAACCACTCACCTCCCCGGCAACGGCGCCATAAAAGAGCTTGATGTCTACTACACAACCTTCTTCTTGTAGACATTGTTGGGCCTCCAAGTGCAAAGGTTTGTAGGGCAGTAGCAAATTTCCCTCAAGTGGATTACCTAAGGTTTATCAATCCGTAGGAGGCGTAGGATGAAGATGGTCTCTCTCAAGCAACCTTGCAACCAAATAACAAAGAGTCTCTTGTGTCCCCAACACACCCAATACAATGGTAAATTGTATAGGTGCACTAGTTCAGCGAAGAGATGGTGACACAAGTGGTATATGGATAGTAGATAATGGTTTTTGTAATCTGAAAATATAAAAACAGCAAGGTAACTAATGATAAAAGTGAGCGTAAACGGTATTGCAATGCGTTGAAACAAGGCCTAGGGTTCATACTTTCACTAGTGCAAGTTCTCTCAACAATAATAACATAATTGGATCACATGACTATCCCTCAACATGCAACAAAGAGTCACTCCAAAGTCACTAATAGCGGAGAACAAACGAAGAGATTATGGTAGGGTACGAAACCACCTCAAAGTTATTCTTTCCGATCAATCCGTTGGGCTATTCCTATAAGTGTCACAAACAGCCCTAGAGTTCATACTAGAATAACACCTTAAGACACAAATCAACCAAAACCCTAATGTCACCTAGATACTCCAATGTCACCTCAAGTATCCGTGGGTATGACTATATGATATGCATCACACAATCTCAGATTCATCAATTCAACCAACACCTAGGACCTCAAAGAGTGCCCCAAAGTTTCTACCGGAGAATCACGACAACAACGTGTGCCAACCCCTATGCATAGGTTCATGGGAAGAACCCGCAAGTTGATCACCAAAACATACATCAAGTGAATCACGTGATATCCCATTGTCACCACAGATACGCATGGCAAGACATACATCAAGTATTCTCAAATCTTTAAAGACTCAATCCGATAAGATAACTTCAAAGGGGAATTCAATATGGTACAAGAGAGTAGAGGGGGGAAGAAACATCATAGGATCCAAATATAATAGCAAAGCTCGCGATACATCAAGATCGTATCACCTCAAGAACAGGAGAAATAGACAGAGATCAAACACATAGCTACTAGTACATACCCTCAGCCCCGAGGGAGAACTACTCCCTCGTTGTCATGGAGAGTACCGGGATGATGAAGATGGCCACCGGAGAGGGATTCCCCCTCCGGCAGGGTGCCGAAACGGGTCTAGATTGGTATTCGGTGGCTACGGAGGCTTCTGGTGGCGGAACTCCCGATCTGTTGTGCTCCTCGATAGTTTTAGGGTATATGGGTATATATAGGAGGAAGAAGTACGTCAGGGGAGCCATGAGGGGCCCACGAGGGTGGAGGCGCGCCCCCTACCTCGTGGATCCCTCGTTTCTTTCCTGGCATGCACTCCAAGTTTATCAGGTTGCTTTCCTTCCAAAAATAACTTTTCCAGAAGGTTTCATTCCGTTTCAACTCCGTTTGATATTCCTTTTCTTCAAAACACTGAAACAAGGGGGAAAACAAGAACTGGCACTGGGCTTTGGGTCAATAGGTTAGTCCCAAAATTAATATAAAAGTGGATAATAAAGCCCAATAATGTCCAAAACAGAAGATAATATAGCATGAAGCAATGAAAAATTATAGGTACATTGGATATGTATCAACCAGATCACCTTGAAGGGGGGTGGGGCGGGGGTTGCCACAATGGTGCGGTATAGGGATTGAGTGGAGAAGCGGCCCAAGGCCTCATGGCGCTAGGAGACCCGATCAGGCGCAGGTGAGAGGGTCGGTTCATGGAGGGCCACAACGTCCAGGAGCTCGTGCCAGGCTGCTAGTTCCGCAGCCCCAAACGGGTGGCGGAAGGCGAGACTCCCTAAGTCAAGAAGGGCCGTCTCGACCGAGACCCGAGGGTCAACAGCAACGAAGAATAAATCTAGGAAGCGGGCCGCGAAAGGGACCTCGCCGGCCCACCGGTCAAATCGGAAGAGAGAGGCCGCGCCCGAGCCCACCGAAATTGAGGTGCCAACGCGCAGGACAGGCAAAAGCGGAATGAGAGATTGCCAGAACTGAGAGCCGCCGGACCGTTGACAGAACGCAAGGGGCCGGCCGCCGAGGTATTTATTTCGGATTATTTGCAGCCACAGGCCGCCCTTGCCATTGACAATGCGCCAAAGCCAACGGGTCAAGAGGGAAATGTTCATCTGCTTGGATGACACGATGCCCAGGCCGCCCTGATCCTTGGGCTTGCAGATTTCAGACCACCGAACCATGTGGTATTTCTTCTTATCTCCCTCACCCGCCCAAAAGAAGCGGGCTTGGATCGTACCAACCTCATGGTGTAGAGTCTCAGGCAGACTATAGAAGCTCATGATGAAAAGCAGGAGGCTCGTCAGGGAGGAGTTGATCAGGATGCTGCGTGCCGCCTTGGAGAGCCACCGGCCCTGCCACGGCACAATGCGGAGGCTGAGTTTGGCCACAACGGGGCGCAGGTCAGCGACCGTGAGGCAGGAGTCGCTAATGGGGATCCCCAGGAAGGAGGTGGGGAAGGAGCAGTTAAGGCGGTTGGCAATCCCTTGAGATTCATCCGGAGAATATCCCAAAACCATCACTTTGCTCTTAGCAAACTTAATCTTTAGCCCCGATAGCTCTCGAAAGCAGAGGAGGAGGAACTTGACATTCACGACATCACTGCTGGAGCCTTCCGTCATAATGATGGTGTCATCGGCATACTGGAGGAGGGAGACACCGTTACCGCCCACCAAGTGGGGAACGATCCCTCGAATGTGTCCGGCCACTTTGGCTTTATCCAGAATAGAGGCAAAAGCGTCAACCACCATGTTAAATAGGAACGGGGAGAAGGGGTCACCCTGGCACACCCCATAGAAGGTGGGAAAGTAGGGACCGATCTCGCCGTTGATATTAACCGCGGTCTGACATGAGCACACCATCTGCATGACCCTGGTTACCCAGCGGTCATCAAATCCCTTCCGCGGAAGGACTTCCCGAAGGAGGGGCCAGCTCACCGTATCATAGGCTTTGTGGAAGTCAATCTTCAGGAAGACGGTCTGGAGACCTCTAGAGCGGACCTCATGCAGCACCTCGTGGAGGACCAAGACGCCATCCAGGATGAAGCGGCCCTGGATGAAGGCAGACTGGTCCGGGTGGGTGATGCGGTCGGCCAACGAGGTCACCCTATTGGCATACCCCTTGGCCAAGATGCGGAAGATCACATTAATCACCGTGATGGGCCGAAATTGACGAATACCAGTCGCCCCAGGAACCTTGGGGATAAGGGAGATGATTCTGAAATTAAGGAGCCGGAGATCAATGGACCCAACATAGAACTGCTCGAAGAGGTCCATGATCTCAGGTTTGCCTACATTCCAGAAGGTCTGGAAAAACTTGACCGGAAGGCCATCGGGGCCTAGAGCGGAGGATGGGTTCATGCCACTGATGGCGGACCATACCTCGGCTTTCAAGATGAGGACCATCAAGGCCGCGTTCTCGGCAGCATAAACACATTGGGGTTCCAGCCAGAAATCCGGAGCTAGGGGAAGGCCACTGAGGGAGTCCTGGATTAGGGGGTCTCCGGACAGCCGGACTATCTCCATTGGCCGGACTGTTAGACTATGAAGATACAAGATTGAAGACTTCGTCTCGTGTCCGGATGGGACTCTACTTGGCGTGGAAGGCAATCTAGGCAATACGGATATGGATATCTCCTCCTTTCTAACCGACCTTGTGTAACCCTAACCCTCTCCGGTGTCTATATAAACCGAAGGGCTTTAGTCCGTAGGACAACAACCACAACATACAATCATACCATAGGCTAGCTTCTAGGGTTTAGCCTCTCTGATCTCGTGGTAGATCTACTCTTGTACTTCCCATATCATCAATATTAATCAAGCAGGACGTAGGGTTTTACCTCCATCAAGAGGGCCCGAACCTGGGTAAAACATCATGTCCCCTGCCTCATGTTACCAACCGGCCTAGACGCACAGTTCGGGACCCCCTACCTGAGATCCGTCGATTTTGACACCGACATTGGTGCTTTCATTGAGAGTTCCTCTGTGTCGTCGCCGTTAGGCTTGATGGCTCCTACTATCATCGATAGCGATGCGGCCCAGGGTGAGACTTTTCTCCCCGGACAGATCTTCGTATTCGGCGGCTTTGCACTGCGGGCTAATTCGCTTGGCCATCTGGAGCAGATTGAAAGCTACGCCCCTGGCCATCAGGTCAGATTTGGAAGTTTGAACTACACGGCCGACATCCGCGGAGACTTGATCTTCGACAGATTCGAGCCACAGCCGTGCCGGCCGCACTGTCGCGATGGGTATGACCTAGCTCTGCCGCCGAACAGTACCCCAGAAGCCGCGCCCGCATCAGCTCCGACCCTTAGTTCGGAGCCAACTGTGCCAATCAAGGATGGGTGGTTACACGCTGCCTCAGGGGCTGCAGTCTCAACGGCGATCGAGCCGAACACCAGCCTAATCCTCTGCGCAGCCCGTGACTCCAAGGTGCCGGACTCTCTTCCGGACTCCGAACCATCCACGCCCCTGCCAATCGAATCCGATTGGGTGCCGATCATGGAATTCACCACCGCGGATATCTTTCAGCACTCGCCCTTCAGCGACATTCTGAATTCACTAAGGTCTCTCCCTTTGTCAGGAGAGCCCTGGCCAGACTATGGCCAACAGGATTGGGATGCGGACGACGAAGAAATTCAACACCCACCCACCACCCACTTTGTAGCCACTGTCGATGATTTAACGACATGCTCGACTTCGACTCCGAAGACATCGACGGTATGGACGACGATGTAGGAGACGAACAAGAACCGGCGCCTATAGGGCACTGGAAAGCCACATCCTCATATGACATATACATGGTGGATACACCCAACGAAGGCAATGGCGACGAGATAGCGGAGGATGACCCCTCCAAGAAGCAACCCAAGCGCCGACATTAGCGGCGCCGCTCTAAGTCCCGCCAAAGAAAAAGTGGTGATACCGGCAGAGGAGATAATAACACTCCGGATAGTGCCGAAGACAACAACAATCCCCTCCAACAAGATTTAGAGTAGGAGGATGAAGGAGCCAGCTCTCCTGAGAGAGTGGCAGACGGAGAGGAGGAGGATGACAATTACATCCCCCCCTCTGAAGACGAGGCAAGCCTCGGCAATGATGAATTCACCGTCCCACAGGATCCCGTCGAACAAGAGCGCTTCAAGCGCCGGCTTATGGCCACGGCAAATAGCCTGAAGAAAAAGTAGCAGCAGCTTCAAGCTGGTCAAGATCTGCTAGCTGACAGATGGACTGAAGTCCCCGCGGCCGAGGAATACAAACTCGAGCGACCCTCCAAGAACTACACAAAGTGCAGGTTACTACCCCTACTGGAGGAAGAAGCGTATGATACGGCTGAGCGGCCACCTCGTGGCCGCGATAGAGAGGCATTCCAGCCAAAAGCTCAGCCTCCACCCCGACGCCATTCAAATAAAAGGCATGGGGAGATACGCCAGACCTGCGAGACATAGGAGGACAAAGCAAAGCATGCAAGATCGATCTATGGATCACGATGGAGCACCACTCTGCGAGACGATAAACATCACGCCGGATACAGTAAAAGCAAATCCGGTCGGGCCGAACACAGCGGGCAAGACCCATTCGATCTGCGTCGCGATATAGCCCAATACAGAGGCGCCGCACACCCCTTATGCTTCACAGACGAAGTAATGGAACATCAATTCCCAGAAGGTTTCAAACCTGTAAATATTGAATCATACGACGGCACAACAGATCCCGCAGTATGGATTGAGGATTTCCTCCTCCACATCCACATGGCCCATGGTGATGACTTACACGCCATCAAATACCTCGCACTAAAGCTCAAAGGACCAGCGTCGCATTGGCTTAAAAGCTTGCCAACGAACTCCATTAGCTGTTGGGAAGATCTGGAAGCCGCATTCCTCGACAACTTTCGGGGAACCTATGTGCGACCACCAGACGCCGATGACTTGAGCCACATAATTCAGCAGCCACAAGAGTCGGCCAGGCAATTCTGGGCTCGGTTTCTTACAAAGAAAAATCAAATCGTCGACTGTCCGGATGCGGAGGCCTTAGCGGCTTTCAAGCACAACATCCGAGATGAGTGGCTAGCCCGGCACCTTGGTCAGGAAAAGCTGAAATCTATGGCAGCTCTCACGACGCTCATGACCCGCTTTTGTGCGGGAGAAGACAGCTGGCTGGCTCGCAGTAATAACATATCAAAGGACCATGGTACCTCAGATACCAAGGACGACAATAGTAGGTCACGTTGCAACAAGCATAAGCTCCGCATTAACAGCAAAAATACTGAGGATACGGCAGTCAATGCCGGATTCAAAGGCTCTAAACCCGGTCAGCGGAAAAAGGCATTCAAACAAAGTATGCCGGGTCCGTCTAGCTTGGACCGTATACTCGATCACTCGTGTCAAATACACGGCACCCCAGACAAGCCAGCCAATCACACCAACAGGGATTGTTTGTTGTTCAAGCAGGCCGGCAAGTTATTTGCCGAAAAGGACAAGGGGCTGCATAGCGAGGACGAGGAGGAGCCCCGGGAGCCGCACACTGGAGGACAGAAGAGGTTTCCCCCGCAAGTGCGGACGGTGAATATGATATACGCAACCCACATCCCCAAGAGGCAGCGGAAGCGTGCGCTCAGGGACGTATATGCGCTGGAGCCAGTCGCCCCAAAATTACACCCTTGGTCCTCCTGTCCGATCACCTTCGATTGGAGGGACCACCCCACTAGTATCCATCATGGCGGATTCGCCGCACTAGTCCTAGACCCAATCATTGACGGATTTCACCTCACTTGAGTCCTTATGGATGGCGGCAGTAGCCTGAACCTGCTTTACCAGGACACAGTGTGCAAAATCGGTATAGACCCCTCAAGGATCAAACCCACAAAAACAACCTTTAAGGGCGTCATTCCAGGTGTAGAGGCCCATTGCACAGGCTCAGTTACACTGGAATTGGTCTTCGGATCCCCGGATAATTTCAGAAGCGAAGAGTTAATCTTCGATATAGTCCCGTTCCGCAGTGGTTATCACGCGCTGCTCGGGCGAACCGCATTCACTAGATTCAATGCGGTACCGCATTATGCATACCTCAAGCTCAAGATGCTAGGACCTCGCGGAGTTATTACAGTCAATGGAAACACAGAGTGCTCTCTCCGAACAGAGGAGCACACCGCGGCCCTCGCAGCAGACGCGCAAAGCAGCCTCTCAAGGCAATCAACCAGTTCGGCGCTTCAAAGCCTGGACACCTTCAAGCGCACTCGGGGCAATCGGCAAATAGACCGCCTGGCGTGATCTGAGCTTGCGTAGCAATGTGGCCCCCACCCCGGTCCCAGCCAAACGGTGAAACTCGTGCCGCGCGTACATAATTATGCATTAATACCATGGGCACAAGTGGGGAGGGGGGCACAACTGCGGCACGCCCCAAGACGCGGCTTAAACCGCACTAGGGGCTTCCCGTTTGCTTTTTTTTCTTTTTTTTCAGGACCTTAATCTCTGGAAACACTGTCCAGGAGCACTATTGCCGAACACATGATGCAGCAACCAAGGAGGCAGACAGCTATGTCATACCACGAAACTCCCAGGTTGATTACAGTAACGAGCGAAATATTCGATTTAATATCATTCCTCAGCTCGCCCTTGGAAGGGACATAGTCCTACTCTTTGCTTATGGCACTATCTGTATCACTCTGCTTTAACGCAATTTTTAATAAACAATGCATAACATTACGACTATTATTGCATTCTTGTTATATATATGTGTGTTCATTAACGACGCCTTGCAACCATTTGGTACCGCCAATACACCAGGGGCTTATGTACCCCACAATATGGTGTTAAAAGTCCGAACACTTTCACAAGTGCGGCACCCCGAACTTATAGCATTATATGCATCAGCTCTAATCATGTCTTTGGTCAAATGTTGGGTTTGCCCGGCTCCTATGTTTTGGTACCTTACGTTCCGCTCTATCGGCTAAGGTAGCGCTAGGAGAACTACTGCGATTGTGCCCCGGTTCTGCCGGGCTTAGCACCTCAATAGAGAAAGCTAAAACTGACTGTCATGATAAGGCGAGAGACTGGTTGCTGTTCAGCGAGGTTTTTCGAGTCCCTAAAGACTTATGCTACTTAGGGCGAGGGGCCAGCCCTATCCGTCTTACAGGCGTGTATCGCGCCCCGAATTCAGCCTTCCGAATACCAGGGGCTTCGCCGAAATTTAAAATTATAGAATTCTATGGCTAAGTGAGAGTGATAAAGCATTATTAGTCCGGTTGCCTTGTTCGTTGTGCTGAGCACCTCCCTCGAAGGACCCAAATATGGGAACAAGAGTGCTCAGGTTTATCCCGAATACCCCAGCACTCGTGGCATGGGGGCAGAAGCCGAGGACTAGCCATCTCTCAGATTGGATAAACGGCCAAACAGAAGGTAATATTTTAAATTCACACAAGCGTTGCATAGCGCATATGAAACAAGTTTTCATCATACAGGATCACACGAGCAAGTCTCATTCAAATATTACATCTTTTGAACACTCATCCGCGATGAGACGGGCACCCGCACTAGTGCAGAACTAAGCAATAGCACCGGTTCGTAAGGCCCTTTAGTGCCGTTTCAGTAACCGGCACTAAAGTGTGGGCACTAAAGGCCCCCCCTTTAGTGCCGGTTCAGCACGAACCGGTGCTAAAGGGCAACCACGTGGCACGAGGCGCGCCGTGGTCTGAAGGACCTTTAGTCCCGGTTGGTAAGGATTTTTTTATTTTTAAATAAAGTAAAAACAGCCCGCCTACTGGGCCGGCACGGCCTGCGTACGACTAGAAACCCAATCTCTAGTTGGGCCAGGATGCAGGCCCGTACGGCCCAGTAGGCCCCACAGGGCAGAAGACTTGCAATAGGCCCATAAAGGCCTGCTTAGAGAGGATCTCGACACGGTAGCCGCGGCGGGGCTTATAAACCGGTGCGAACTCCTCTCAACTAGCGAGGTGGGACTAAACATTATGCACTGCGGGTGGCAGCGCACCACATTTAGTACCGGTTGGTGGCTCCAACCGGTACTAAAAGGGGGGTCTTTAGTACCGGTTGGAGCCATCAACCCGTACTAAAGGCCACCACCTTTAGTACCAGTTGGTGGCTCCAACCGGTACTAAAGCCCCCCCCCCTTTAGTACCGGTTGAAGCCACCAACCTGTACTAAAGGCCACAACCTCTTTAGTACCGATTCGTGGCACGAACCGGTACTAAAGGTTCACCACAAACCGGTACTAATGAGCGCCGCCCGCCTAGCTGTTGGAACCGGTACTAATGGTCACATTAGTGCCGGTTCAATTACAAACCGGGACTAATGAGTTTCACATTAGACCCTTTTTCTACTAGTGCCGGCAGAACACCCTCGTAGTACATGTCGGGGTGGCGATGCTCCTTGCCCTCCGGTGGCCCCTCCTTGATCAGCTTCACGGCGTCTAGCTTGAGCCACTTCAATTTCACACGGGCGAAAGCCTGGTGTGCACCCTCAATGCAGACAGATCGCTTGACGACCTCCAGCCGCGGGCAGCCATCCACAAGCCGCCTCACCAGGCCAAAGAAGCTGTTCGGAAGGGCGTCGCCAGGCCACAGCCGGACTATAAAGCTCTTCATGGCCTGATCGGCCGCCTTATGTAGCTCGACCATCTTCTTCAGCTGGTCGCTCATTGGCACCGGATGTTCGGCCTCAGCATACTGAGACCAGAACAGCTTCTTCGTCGAGCTTCCGTCCTCGGCCTGGTAAAATTGTGCAGCATCGGACACACTGCGGGGCAAATCTGCGAATGCTCCTGAAGAGCTCCGGATCCGGGTAAGTAAACGGTAATTTACTTTTACATGCTTGCTTTGCATATAGAAAGCCTTACCCGCCGTTATCTTCTTCATCGCGTCGATCTCTTGGAGGGCCTTTTGAGCTTCGGCCTTGGCACTTTTTACACTCTCGAGGGCCGCGGCAAGCTTAGAATCCTACGTCTTTGAGTCAAGCTCCAACGCCTCGTGCTTTGCCACGAGAGCCTGGAGCTCTTGCTGCACCTCACCCACCCGAGCCTCGTGCTTCTCTCGCTCGGTGCGCTCCTTGGCCGCTTTATCTTTGGCCTTGGTTAGCGCTAGCTTCAGGGTCGCTACCTCGTTCGTGGCCCCTGGCAAACATCCGATGATCCTATCATTTTGCAATCGCGTCCTCTTTTCTATATACATATCTATAGACAGGGTATTACTTACCCTTGTTCTCCTCGAGCTGCCTCTTGGCAAGGCCGAGCTCTTTCCTGGACCCCTCGAGGTCCTGCTTCAGTACGGCGACCTCCGCAGTCAGTGCGGCGGACGCCAGCAGCGAAGCCTGCATATGCATATTGACACAATTATTTTAGACTCCTGCGATATTATTTGATCCTCTGTTCGGCTTTTCTTTGTGAACACCGAACAAAGCATCAGGGGCTACTGTCTATGCGGTAATATTTCTACTACATTTTAAAAACACTTACCTCGAAGCCTGTTAGAAGGCTGGCACAGGCTTCAGTCAATCCACTCTTGGTGGACTGAACCTTCTGGATCACCGCACTCATGATAGTGCGGTGCTCCTTGTCGATGGAAGCATTGCGAAGCGCTTCCAGTAGATTGTCCGGTGCCTCTAGATGGACAGAGGTCACCGGCACAGGCGTCTTTCCCCTTTTAGAAGGAGGCCGCCTGCCCGAGCCTGGAACCGCTGGAGGTTCCGACGAAGTGTTCGACTGAGGGCCGAACTCGGAGCTCTTAGGGGCCCCGTCCCCTCGGCTCCCAGAGTCCGTAAGGTTGCCTTGAGGTGCCTCCGGGACTGTCTCCCCTCGATCCGGTGCCTCTTGAGACAACACCTCGGCGTCGTCGGCAGGATGAGGAGAGGTGGCGGTCGGGACTGGATCGCTATCCATGTCCGACAAGCCCAAGGGCCGTCCGACGATACATCGATACTGGCTTGGGGCGGCCTACATAATTGTGTTTGGCGTTAGGGAAAACAGTGCGACAAAGGAATCCTATGAGTTACTCTGGTATCCGAATACTTACGATCTCCCTAGGGGCTTGGCCCTGGGCAACCACTCGTCTTCGCCTTCGCCGGCGGCGGTGGAACTGTCCGGAAGGAGAGTCCTTCCCTTCTTGGACCCTCTGGCCTCGCAGTTGGGGCGGCCTTCCTTTTCTTGTCTCCCCCAGTCGGTGGGGGAGCATCTTCTTCTTCTTCTTCCTCGTCTTCGGGGGAAGAGTGCGCCGCAAAGTCATCGGACAGTGAGTCCAACGACACCTGGCGACGGGAACTCTTTCGGGTTCCCTTGGCCTTCTTGGTCTTCTCCGGCACCGTATAAGGGGCCGGAGTCAACATCTTCCCCAGAAGATCGTCTACGGGGCCTTCGGGCAAAGGAGCCGGACAGTCGATCTGTCCGGCCATCTTCTGCCAGTCCTGTCAAAGGTACAGGAGTTTAGATCCCACATAGAGTCAATCTATATAAAAAAAATAAGTATCCTGTGAAAGGTAAAGCAGCTTACCGCACTAGCTTGGCGCTTCGCGCTGAATCCGCGATCCTCAGTAATAGGAGGGGGGACCTAGGCACTTTTGAATAGCACCCTCCAGGCATCTTCATGAGTTGTGTCGAAGAGCCTGTTCAGAGTTCGGTGCTGTGCCGGGTCGAACTCCCACAATTTGAACTCCCGTTGTTGGCACGGGAGGATCCGATGGATGAGCATAACTTGGACTATGTTGACAAGCTTGAGCTTCTTGTTCACCATGTTTTGAATACATGTTTGGAGTCCGGTCAGCTCTTCCGAACTACCCCAGGACAGGCCCTTCTCTTTCCAGGAGGTGAGCCACGTGGGGATGCCGGATCGGAACTCGGGGGTCGCTGCCCATACAGGGTCGCACGGCTCGGTGATGTAGAACCACCCTGATTGCCACCCCTTTATGGTTTCCACAAAGGAGCCCTCGAGCCATGTTACATTGGGCATGTGGCCCACCATGGCGCCTCCGCACTCTGCCTGGCGGCTGCCCACCACCTTCTGCTTGACATTGAAGGTCTTCAGCCATAAGCCGAAGTGGGGCTTAATGTGGAGGAAGGCCTCGCACACGACGATAAACGCAGAGATGTTGAGGATGAAGTTCAAGGCCAGATCGTGGAAATACAGGCCGTAATAGAACATGAGCCCCCGGACAAATGAATGGAGAGGGAATCCCAGTCCGCGGAGGAAATGGGTGAGGAATACTACCCTCTCATGGGGCCTGGGGGTGGGGATGAGCTGCCCCTCATCTGGGAGCCGATGCGCGATGTCGTTGGGCAGGTATCCGGCTCTCCTCAGTTTCTTGATGTCTCCCTCCGTGGCGGAGGAGACCATCCACCTGCCTCCCGCTCCGGACATGATTGGAGAAGGTTGAGGTGGGAAGTGTGGACTTGGGCGCTAGAGCTCGAGTGTGCAAAAACGGATGAGCAAAGGGGGAAGAAGGCGTGGATAGAAAGGTGAATCCTTATCCCTTTATATGGGCGGACGAAGCTAAGCGTCCCCACTTGCCTGGTAAAACTTCCTTATCCCCCAAGTGCTGCAATTGATGGCGCGGTTGGGTTACCCACGCCCGTATTGATGAGAATCCCGTAATAAGGGGACACGATCTCTGCTTTGACAAGACGTGTCGAAAAACTGCCTCGTGTTATCTGCGGGGCTGGTTAAAAGAAACGGTTCAAATAATCACCGGGCCATGACATAACGTCATGCTGCCAAAACAAGCCAGCAAATTAGATCTGTGGAAATATTATTCTCTCTACGGTGGAATGTGGAACTTATTTTGTAGGGTCGGACACTATCCTCGTATTCAAATTCTTCTGTGATGTATTCGGAGAAGGAACCCGCCTAGCAACGCCGAAGACAATACTGCGCGCCGGACTCATCGTGATTGAAGCCTGGTTCAGGGGCTACTGATGGAGCCCTGGATTAGGGGGTCTCTGGACAGCCGGACTATCTCCATTGGCCGGACTGTTAGACTATGAAGATACAAGATTGAAGACTTCATCTCGTGTCCGGATGGGACTCTACTTGGCGTGGAAGGCAAGCTAGGCAATACGGATATGGATATCTCCTCCTTTGTAACCGACCTTGTGTAACTCTAACCCTCTCCGGTGTCTATATAAACCGAAGGGTTTTAGTCGGTAGGACAACAACCACAACATACAATCATACCATAGGCTAGCTTCTAGGGTTTAGCCTCTCTGATCTCGTGGTAGATCTACTCTTGTACTACCCATATCATCAATATCAATCAAGCAGGACGTAGGGTTTTACCTCCATCAAGAGGGCCCGAACCTAGGTAAAACATCGTGTCCCCTGCCTCCTGTTACCATCCGGCCTAGACGCACAGCTCGGGACCCCCTACCCGAGATCCGCCGATTTTGACACCGACAGCCACCCCGAGGGGTGGACGAGAATAAGTCGCGGTAGAAGCCGTCGACGTGGGCACGGATCTCAGGCAGCCACAAGAGGAGGACGTCGCCCTCCCAGAGGAGGGTGGTGGTGTTCCGACGTCTTCTCCCGTTGGCAATGAACTGGAAGTAGGCCATATTGGCATCCCCCTTGAGGATCCATTTATGGGTCCCGCGGAGATGCCAATATGCCTCCTCGTCCATAGATATGACCATGAGCTGGTCTTCAAGGTCATAGCGAATGGAGCCACTCATCCGGAGCAAGGCCAGCCGAGCCGGCCCGGAGGTCTAGGGCCCGAATGACAACTAGGATGGACTTCTTCCGTTCTCGCAGATCATGCCCCATATTGGCACCCCGGCCATTCATGAACCGCCTGGCCCGCTTGGCACAGAATTGCCAGTCGTTAACCACCAAGATCGCCCGGTGGGGGGCAAGACGAGCTTCCACCCAACGAGCACGGACCTCGTCAGCGAAGCCATTCTGGTTAAGCCAGAATGTCTCAAAGCGGAACCGAGGAGGGATGGGGGCGCTCGTTCCCCGACGAGAGGAGAAGCGGGACGTGGTCGGAGCCGATCCGGGTGATGGCCCGAAGAGAGGCCAGGGGGCACTGGAGTTCCCATTCCGGGGAGACCAGGACGCGGTCCAGAACCGAACGCGTAGGATTAGCTTGGCGATTAGTCCAGGTAAACCGCGCCCCCACCCGGTCCAACTCCCGCAGGCCAAGGTCGGCAATGCAATCGTTAAACATTTGCATGCAGGGGAAGTTGACCAAGTCATTATTCTGATCTTCGGCAAACCTAAGGAGGTTGAAGTCTCCGCCCACTACAACTGGGAGCTGGGTCGAGGAGATTTTCCTAGAAAGCTTGGAATGGAATGTCGCCGACCGACTATGGTCGGCAGGTTCGTATATGATTATGATCTCGCATTTGAAGTTAATTGCATGCTCGAGAAGTTCCATGCTGACAAAGAATTCGCCCCGGTCCATGCTACCAACCTCGAAGGTGGCATCATTTACGCCTAAAAGGATGCCACCGGAGTGGCCGGCAATCCCACTAGAAAGGTGCCAATGCCACGAGAACAGGTGCGAAGTCAACCGCTCGAGCTCCGCCAGGGAAAACTCGGTTCGCATGGTTTCCCGAATGGCAACTATGTCAATGTGTTTGTCACGCATGTACTCAATGAGCTGGCGGCGTCGGCCGTCTTGGCCGAACCTGCGGATGTTCCAGAAGAGGGTTCGCATTAAGCAACCATTGAGGGGCTGCTTGAACCCCGAACTCGAGACGCGCTGAGAGCGCGGATGGCCGTGGTACGGGAACGTGTGAGGCCGCGGATCACACCATCGACCCCAGAAGGGGTGTTGGGTCCCGCGGCCTTGGTAAGCGGCGCACTAGGGGAGGGGTGGACATGCGGGTGCGGGCCTCGGCCAACCGACCCTTAAGGATCTCGGGCGCCCGAATGGCCGCGATCTGAACTAGGGGAGGGGCTACCTCCCGACGGAACACAATAGCAGAGTCGGTGACCACCTTAGCGAGGTGGGTAAGAGGCGCCGACTCAAGAGCAAAAAACGAGCATGTAGATGAAGAGGTCGGGATGACAGTGGTACCTGGCTCGAGGTTCCGAACAGCGGCCCGAAGCGCAGCCCTCTCCGGGATGGGCAGGGCCGGGCTAACCGCGGGCCGAGCAGCGTCGATCCGAGAACTGCGATGTGATGCGGTCACAGAAGAGGAGGTCGACCGCCCTCGCCGCGCGTAGGCCACCGAACGCGGGGGGGGGGGGAGCGGGTGAGCCGCCCGCGGAGGGGACACCACCGCAGATAGCTGAGCCGATGGGTCTGTAGGATTGTCGACCGGGAACGCCGCTGGCGGCACAGGGTCCGCCGTGGAGGTGGAGAGCCGCAGCTGAGTGTCTCCACCGGGGTAGGGTCCGGCCCAGCCGAGGGGGCCAGCTGGGTGGCCGCAGGCGGGGAGACCGGCCCAGCCGAGGAGGCCAGCAGGGTGGCCGCAGGCGGAGAGAGGGCGGGGCCGGGGTTTGGCGACGGGGCGATGGCGTTAGGCACAACACCGGGGGAGCCGAGCGAGGAAGTGGGCAGAATGAGGAGACTCAAGCTCGGTGAGTCACCTCCCGAGGACGCACCTCGATGGTGGGGATGGGCGCGGGAGGGGAGGACCCGGGCAAGAGGAGGGGCCGAGAGTGGGTGTCGGCAGCCCCACCCCTCCCAAGCTCCCCATCGCGGGGCACATTGTCGTCATTGTCCTCGGAGTCGTCGTCTTCATGATCAGAGGTGTGGGAGTGGCGGGGGCCGCGACGGTGATGATGAGATGGGCCATCCTCCATTGGGCCGCCACCCCCGAAGAAGTTGTCGTCGAAGAAGCGGGGGCGACCCACGTGGTTAGGTGGCTCGGGGCGGATCTTGAGGTCATAGCCTTGGTAATTGAAGAAAACACTAACGGTGGCGCGCAACTGAGAGGAGTCGAGACCCTTGACCTTGACACGGACCTCTTCCTCCTTCCGGAGAGAGAGCTCGTCGACCACCACGACCTTGCCAAGAATCCATGCCATGTTGCGGATCACGCGCTCAGATCTAGAAATGTCCGGTAGTCGGGCGATGAGGATCCAGGCCGTGTCGAGGACAGCCACCGCACGAGGATCGCGAGCCGGCTCCGAGATGTCCACCACCAGCTGGTTGAGGGCGAGGATGATGTCGCCACTCTGGGTGCCATAGCCGTGGCTCACTGCGTCAGGAAAGATCACCATGAACTCTTTGCTTGCAGAAGGGGTAACCAGCCAGTCCCACTTGCATCGATAGAGATGGTTAAGCTCAGCCTCGAGCATCGCGGGAGAAGCCACCGCCTCGTCGCGGACGGTCACAACCGCCAAGAGCGAGGGAGTGGGAGGGGGACATCCGGCACCTCGATGTGGAAGATGGCCTGCCCCTCGATGGCGTGGCCATACATCATCAACTCCTCGGATGTCGGACGGTCCAGGCACAGGAGAGCAGGATGATCGATGGACTTGCAAATGTAGCAGTATTGGGGGTTGGAGTAGGCGACTTGCGAGTGGCCGGCAAGACCACAGTTGAAGCAGGTGACATCGGACGACGTGGCAGCCGGGACAGGGGCCTGAGGGGTGCTGGGGGGAGCCAGAGCAGCAGCTGACCCCCAAGTCTGGCCACGACGCTTTTTCTTCTTGGCCCCCTGGCGGCCCTGGTTGGGTCCCGCACCCGCCACGGTCGGAGCAGCCGCACGGTGAGGGGGTTGGTACCGTCCAACCGCAGGCACCGGGCCAGAGGGGGCGCGCGGGCTGGGGAGGAGGGGCCGCGGTGAGGCGGGGACGTCGAGCGCTCCCGGCGACGCGCGGGTGAGGGGGAGCGCCGGCGGGTGGTCCACCTAGCGGCCCCAGGCGGCGAGCGCGAGCGAGAACGGCCCCGGTGGTCCGCGCGGGCGAGGGAGCGAAGGTCGGGAGAGCGGTGGTCTTGGCGAAGAGGAGAACTGCGACCGTCCCGAGCGTCCCGCGGATCCCGGCTGGAGAGCTGGCGGCGGAGGTCAGCCTCATGTCGCTCCGCTTCAGGGGATGGGCGGGAGGGAGCCCGGTCGTCGTACCGGCGCTTGGCCCGGGGAGCCTCGTCCCCCCATTCCCGAGTCATAGCGACAGGGGGCGGAGCCGACGAGCCGGGGGTGAGTGACGGCAACGAGGGGCCGGCGGAGGCGAGGAGCAAGGAGGTCGGGGTCAGGAGAGGCTAGGGACGGCACCGGGATGCGGCGGCTGGGGAGTATCGCACAGGGAGGGGGGACCCCTTGGGAGGCCAGATGAAACCACCCGTCGGCCTAGGCCATAGCTGTGGGCTTGGACGGCCCAGCGGGAGGCGTACTGGAGGGGGAGATCCCAAAGGATGGCCCAAAACGGGACCAGCCCCCGGCCCACCCATGTGGCTTAGGCCCATCCCCGATGGGCGAGAGCCCATGCGGGATTCAAACCCTGGCGAGGGAGGCGCCGCCGCCGCCGCGGGCCGGTTGGGCGGACTAAGGGGGCGGGGGTGCGAGCCAGGGTCGGTGCAGGGGGGTGGGGTTCGGACGGGGGCCGGCGCCGGCAGGGAAGGGCGGAACGGGGTTCGGCGAGAGAACAGGGCAGCAGGGGACGGGGCGAGCGGAGGGACGACCACCAGGGCGGAGGAGATGGCCGGCGCGCCAGCCACCGCAGAGCGACGCCAAGAGGCCCGGGCGGAGCCCAGGTCCGAGCGGCCAGCGACCCCCCAAGCCCGACGCCGGCGGCGACCGCCCACTCTCAAAACCCCACCTTTCCCCGAGGGCGAGCGTGCATGGCTCGCCAGACGGGCGCCATTCCGCGGCCGCGAGACAGCAGCAGAACCCCCGCTCTGGGGGGCTGAGCCACCGTCCACGACGGTCCTTGGCAGGCGGGAGGGGAGAGAAGGGGAGCCAGCGAGCGGCGGGTCGGCGGGGCGGCGCGCTTCGGGTCGGAGTCCTCGGCCATGTCAGCCCAGCGGGGGCGCACATGGGCCAAGGGCGAGGCGATGACAGAGCCTCGGGAGGAACGGCCGTCGGGAGAGGCGCGACCGGCACCGGCGGCGACAAGGGCGGGTGGGGCTCGGCGGAGGGCTCGGCGGAGGGCTCGGCGACGGGGCCGGCGCCCGCGGGGGCGTCGGAAGACGGGTCGCAGGAGCGCTCCATCAGTTCATTCAGGGAAGACCATAGTATCGGCGATGGTCTAGAGAGGACAGGATACTACATGACGGGTTGGGACTGTGCTTCAATGTGGCTACACCCTCCAGAGTTGTAACTTATATATTTGCTAACCTAGTGCCAGTATATATCCCAACACTAGAACCATGGCTTAGGTATTATCATGGTACAACTCTACTTGACTAACATTACCATGGTGTTTCATCTTTACTATTTTGTATAAAAAATTGAGGTGAAGGTGCGTGTTAGTCAAATCAAGAAAATTAATTCTCGCCTCCTTGGTGTTGTAGAGTCAGGAGTGCTATTATTTCTTTCAGAAAAGGAGGTTGGAACCCCCGGCCTCTATATTATTATGATGCACACAACTATTTTTATTGATTATTAAGCAAAGTCAACTATGACCGAAGCATTACAAGATATGAACATTTACGACTAATTGTCCACGAATCATTACTTTGGCAGACCGAGCCTCCCGATTTTTTAGTTGATGTACATGCAAACAATGTATCCTTGTTTTCGCTTGAAATATACACCGCATGATGGCATTTCCGTAAAAAAGCCAGATGTAATTGTACATGAGCAAGAATAATTATCCCTAGGAAAAATTATCAGTGAACAAGGACTTCCCTCGGGCCAAAATGTATGTTCAGACTGAGCACATCATTGGGGATAGCGTGAGATAGAAGGTCGTTGCACTTGCACAAAGCGCTAAGAATAAGTTGCCATATGATGTCAGCGATAACCTGTGTAATTTCCAGGAATCCATGTAAAACGGACTATTGACAATATTTAGGTAAAAAAACCCGACAGATAGAGACGGATTTAAACGGTTTCTGTGCTTACAATTGACTCACTAGTGAAAGCGCATGAAAAAATGTCGAGCAGGTGGTCGTGCCGGAGTGCTTATCGGGCATGACTAGAAATCATGTGGGCTTTGCCCGCGCAGGTTCGAATCCTGCCGACCACTCTCACTTTTTTGTTTTGCATTTTTCAGGGTCAAATGCTGCTTTCATTACTTACCTTATATAGTAGTTACTCGTTGCAAACAGCATCATGAATATAAACTGGAGGAACAATAAACCAGGTTTTACATAGCTTATTCACACAGTCTTCCCTCGCAAGATTGTGAGGCACCTTGTTTGTCGATCTTCTAGACCAGATTATCCGATGTTAGTCAACCCCGTTCAACAACTCCTTGATCTCTTCAATAAGAGGGCCAAAACGTGACCAGTCACGATCATGGGACTGGAGTGCTCGTGCCACTCCCAGGTTGTCATCTCTAAGCACATCTTTACTGCACCAAGTTACATCACTAGGTGGACTCCCGTCCTACAAGAAAAAAAAAAGGAATCAGTAATTGTGATGTCGCTGATGGGTCAATTAACTTTCAACATCAAGAAGAGATGCTAAGGAGAGAGAACTCAATGCCTTGCTTGCTTCATCCAGGTATATTTGTCACATTGTCTTAAAGCAGTTCTTATTACTTCATAGTGCAGTGCTCGTCTGATTTATTTTTTCTTTTGCGGGAATGCTCGCCTGAAAAACTGGAACAGTAATGTTCCTTTCATGCTTCATAGTTATGTTATTAGTGACATTCCTTGCATGATGCCACAATCAGAGGTGCAAGCAGGAGCCGGAGGCTTTGAGAGCATGCTATCATGGTTATGAACATGTATGAATTAGCAACTGGGAGTCTGGGATACAGTCACTATAGTAAGAAATGCCTGGTGAACCGAATCAAGAATGGCCTAACTGTACCTTGCCTTTTCTGCGACTGACAAGGACGATCTGCTTGGCGGCGTCAGACCGTGTGGCGCGCTGGTCAAGGAGTTCATCTTCGCCGCCGCGCTCATAGCATTTGGCATGCTCGGTGTTGTCACCCCGTCTTCATAGCCGTTGTCTGTCCACTTTGTCGGCGGCGAGTACTCCCAACGTGAGACGAATATCTCTCTATTTACTACTTCCTCTTCCAAGGGAGTATCTGTCTACCCCGATTTTATCATCGAACAAAAAAGAACTATCTAACCAAATCCGATTGAAATTTACAGTTGCTTTGTTAGCGAGAGTTGAGTTCTGGACTGGGGAATTCAGAAGGGGTTTCCCCATGTAGGAGCATTGATCAGTTGATGTCTTTTGAGTCATTTGAATTTTGCATCTTTGAGGCAACTTAAACTTTTCATTTCTATTGTTGGTCTGAATAAAAATCTATATGTCCGAAGTTCCCCATGTCTGACTGAACTGATTGTATTTGTTTGTTAATTTATGCAGTTCTATAGATAGATATTTGGTTATGCAGAATTGTTGTATTTAAGCCGATATGTAGGAAGATACTTGGTGATGCAGAATTGTTGACCATAGAAAAGAGAGATTTAGATTTTTTTTGTGTTAATAAATTTGGAGGAAGCGTCCTATTTTTTCACCCTGTAAAAAGTAAGCATAGCTAATTCCAGGTCATGCATGTTACTAGATAGTGAAGGGTTTTCGTGGTTCTGGACTGGTTGTCCATTTTCCCCCTTTTTTGCCATCATGCCATCATTCATTCTGCCAGACAGTCAAGAATTTTTGTAGTTTTGGACTGGTTGACCACCCCCCCCCCCTCTTCTTTGCCATCATGCCAACACTATTTGCCTATATTACATTCAGATCATAATTTAGGTGAGAGCATTGTTATTTTGTCGAGTTTTGTAAACATGGAGATACCTTAGAGCTTATTTGCCTATCCTCTGGGCTTGGTCTGTTTAGTAACTGTGGGTTCTGCTATGCATTTAAAAGCAGGTTTTTTATGCCGAACCAGCATAGTACTATCTTTAATTATTACAAGAGAACTATTAATTAAAATTGACTATTACAAGCAGTTAGTTCTCTCTGTTATCAGAAGCACTGTGTAGTTATCTCCTCTCCGTTAGCAAGTTCTTTACATTTGGTCACAGATTTAAAATTGTAAACTAGCGATGAACGTCGTACCTCGTTGGAGGCGACGGTTTCGTGTTATATAGGCAGGGGCATATCCCTGAGATATGCATACAGGCTGTTTAGATTACATCTTGAGAACCAAGTAAAGAGAGAAGATAGAGATGGAAAGAGGTTACAAGAATATTGTCTAACTCTATCTCTAACTAACGTAGTTCGGCCCATTTGGGACCAATGCGCCTAGCATATCACGTTTAACACCGTCCCATAATCACAACTTGGTCAAGTTGAGATTACGTTTGAACTCTTCAAAACTTCTTGTAGGTAAGGCCTTGGTAAAACCATCTGCAATCTGATCTTGAGAGTGAATAAACCGAATGTCCAATTTCTTGGCAGCAACTCTTTCTCTGACAAAATGGAAATCAATTTCGTTTGGTCCTTGCATGAAAACTGGATTAGCAGAAAGGTATGTGGCATCAAGGTTGTCACACCATAAACATGGAGCTTGCTTGCAACGTATACCGAGCTCTCTCAACAAGGACTGAACCAAAATGATTTCTGTCGTGGCATTAGCTAATGCTTTATATTCTGCTTTTGTACTAGACCTGGATACAGTAGCTTGTTTTTTTGCACACTAAGAGATTAAATTAGGACCAAAGGAAACTGCAAAACCACCTGTTGAGCACCTATCATCCAGACAACCTGCCCAGTCAGAATCAAAGAATGCACTGACAAGAGTTGATGATGACTTGCTGAATGTTAATCCGATGCTCAAGGTATCTACAGCCCTGCAATCTTGCTCTGGCTACAAGATTAGTTGCATACTTCTCTTGAGATAAGTGAAGACTATCTCCATTCTTCTTTACTTCAACCCCAAGAAAGTAATACAAGTCTTCTAGATCCTTAAGAGCAAACTCAGAGTTTAGATCCTTTAGCAGTCCTGTAACAGCCTCATTTGATGAATTTGTGACAATAATATCATCATCATATATTAGGACAGATATAGAGGTATTTGACTTATTGTAAATAAACAATGAGGTGTCAGACTTAGAAGGAGTAAACCCAAGTGTTTGAAGTTTTGAGCTCAATCTGGAATACCATGCCCTAAGAGCTTGCTTCGGTCCATACAAAGCCTTATCAAGTTTACTCACATGGAAAGGTTTGTTTTTGTTCTTAAACCCAGGAGGTTGTCGCATGAACACTTCCTCTTCCAGAACGCCATGAAGGAACACATTCTGTACATCTAGCTGACGTAGACTCCATCCCCTAGACACAACAATAGACAAAACAAGGCGAATAGTAGCAGCCTTCACAACAGGACTGAAGGTCTCCTCATAGTCTATGCCATACCATTGCTTGAAATCTTTTGCAACGAGTCTAGCTTTATAGCGATCTATGGTTCCATCAGATTTTCTTTTAATTCTGTAGGCCCACTTGCAATCAATCACGTTTTTACCTTGACATGCAGGAACTAGGTGTCAGGTTTTATTTTTCTGAAGTGCCATGTACTCCTCTTGCATAGCCTTCTTCCACCGTGTATCGCTCAAGGCTTCTGCAATAGTAGTTGGTTCATCTGTGGTACAAGCAATACCAAATTTTACTATGCTTTTATAATTTTTGGGTTGAGTTACTCCCCTTTGAAGCCTTGTTTGTAACGGTGAAGAAGTTGGCGTAGAAGATCCTGTAGCAGGAACAGCCGTGGATCCCGATGGGGACCTGTCGGGTTGGGGTGGTGCAGGTGGATCTTCTGTGGCTGCAGCAGGCGTCGGGCAAGAAGGAACCGGCGCAGAAGATCCCGCACCAGCCCCCACATCCGGCGCCGGCTCATGATGAGAAGATGATGTTGCGGCCCCGGCCGGATCAACACGGGTTTCTGTGTCGTGTCGTGGTGCGTGCCGCACGTAGCAGCGCGGGTCGTTGCCGAATCGCCCAGGCACAGGCTGGCCAGCAGAGGGCCACGTGGCAGTCGAGGATTGGTGTAGAGCAGGGCAACCCACCGAGCCGCCGTTGGCGTCGTGACGCGGCACAGGTCCCGATATGGACCGATCTGCCACACCCGGCGCAGATCCCGTAGGAGATTGCGGGACAGACCTGTAGGGAGAGGATCCTGAGGCTGCCACACTGTGATCCCGAGGCTGATTCGCCTCTGTACTGCTGCTGCTTTGTCCAGGAAGCATGAAATATTTATTTTGATCAATTTCTTCAACATTTTCTGCACCGTTTT
This sequence comes from Triticum aestivum, assembly GCF_018294505.1. NCBI lineage: Eukaryota > Viridiplantae > Streptophyta > Magnoliopsida > Poales > Poaceae > Triticum > Triticum aestivum. The sequence continues at coordinate 562,805,362 of NC_057806.1, forward strand.
TTTTGTTTCATCACAACACTCATGTTCACCATTAGTAAGAGTATTAGTCAATAATTGATCACCAGTATTTAACTCGTCTCCATGGTCAACGCCGGTGAGATGAGATGGTAAAAGAAGGATCTCTTTTTGAAGAAGAGCACCGGCATTTGGATGGAGATGTGCAAAGGGAAAAACTGTTTCATCAAACACAACGTCATGGGAGATGTATACGCGTCCGGTAGACACATCCAGGCATTTGACACCTTTGTGTTGTGGACTGTAACCCAGACAAACACATTGTTTGGATCTAAACATGAGCTTGCGATTATTGTACGGGCAAAGATTGGGCCAACAGGCACACCTGAACACTCGTAAGGAATTATAGTCGGGTTTGGTGTGAAGCAAGCGTTCTACCGGAGTTTCATTGTTGATGACCCGACTAGGCAATATGTTAATAAGATGAACGGCGGTGAGAAACGCTTCATCCCAGAACTTTAGTGGCATGGATGCAGCAGCAAGCAAGGCAAGACCCACTTCAATGATGTGCCTATGCTTATGCTCAGCAGAACCATTTTGCTGATGAGCATGAGGACAAGACACATGGTGAGGTATGCCAATTTGTTGGAAGAATGAGTTTACATTTTTGTATTCTCCTCCCCAATCAAATTGGACAGCTAGAATTTTGCAGTCAAATTTTATTTCTACGAGTGCTTGAAAGCTTTGGATGAAGGAAATATGCTCTAGAGGCAATAATAAAGTTGTTATTTATATTTCCTTATATCATGATAAATGTTTATTATTCATGCTAGAATTGTATTAACCGGAAACTTAGCACATGTGTGAATACATAGACAAACAGAGAGTCCCTAGTGTGCCTCTACTTGACTAGCTTGTTCATCAAAGATGATTAAGTTTCTTAGCCATGGATATGTGTTGTCATTTGATGAACGGGATCACATCATTAGAGAATGATGTGTGTGACAAGACCCATCCGTTAGCTTAACACTATGATCGTTTAGTTTATAAACTATTGCTTTCTTCATGACTTATACATGTTCCTATGACTATGAGATTATGCAATTCCCGAATACCGGAGGAACACTTAGTGTTCTATCAAACGTCACAACGTAACTGGTGATTATAAAGATGCTCTACAGGTGTCTCGGATGGTGTTTGTTGAGTTAGCATATATCAAGATTAGGATTTGTCACTCCGTGTATCAGAGAGGTATCTCTGGGCCCTCTCGGTAATGATCATCACTATAAGCCTTACAAGCAATGTAACTAATGAGTTAGTTGTGGGATGATGCATTACGGAACGAGTAGAGAGACTTGCCGGTAATGATATTGAACTAGGTATGAGGATACTGATGATCGAATCTCGGGCAAGTAACATACCGATGACAAAGGGAACAACATATGTTGTTATGCGGTTTGACCGATAAAGATCTTCCAAGAATATGTAGGAGCCAATATGGGCATCCAGGTTCCGCTATTGGTTATTGACCAGAGAGATGTCTCGGTCATGTCTACATAGTTCTCGAACCCGTAGGGTCCGCACACTTACCGCTCGTTGACGATATAGTATTATGTGAGTTATGTGTGTTGGTGACCGAAGGTTGTTCGAAGTGCCGGATGAGATCACGAACATGACGAGGAGCTCCGAAATGGTCTGGAGGTAAAGATTGATATATAGGATGATATGGTTCGGCCAAGGGGTGAAGCCCACAAGGCTTTAGGTCGGTGCAAAAGGAGTTTTGCGGAGGCCAAGGGGCCAAACGCCAGAGACCCTGACGTCTGTCCCTTGGCCAGACGCCGAGGCCCATGGTGTCTGGGCCAGACACCAACGATTGTGGAGTTTGGTCCTGGAGTCCGAGTGAGACTCTTGCCTTTCGGGCAAAACCGACTTTGAAGAGGCTTTTGCTCCAAGTTTCGACCCCAGGGCTCAACATATAAATAGAGGGGCAGGGCTAGCACCAAAGACACATCAAGAAACACCAAGCCGTGTGCCGGCAACCCCGTCCCCTCTAGTTTATCCTCCGTCATAGTTTTCGTAGTGCTTAAGCGAATCCCTGCGGAGATTGTTCTTCACCAACACCGTCACCACGCCGTCGTGCTGCCGAAACTCATCTACTACTTTGCCCGTCTTGCTGGATCAAGAAGGCAAGGACGTCATCGAGTTGAACGTGTGATGAACGCGAAGGTGCCGTACGTTCCATATTTGATCGGGACAGATCGTGAAGGTGTACGACTACATCAACCACATTGATAAACGCTTCCGCTTTCAGTCTACGAGGGTACGTAGACACACTCTCCCCTCTCATTGCTATGCATCTCCTAGATAGATCTTGTGTGATCGTAGGAAATTTTTGAAATACTGCGTTCCCCAACAGTGAAACACTTGAAACACATAGGATCGTTTCTTAAGAATATAGATCCATGTGTATTTGTTGTAGTCATCAATAAAAATAACGTAATAGGAGTGTCTTCCAACCAAAGTAGGGGCAGGCCCCCAAACATCAGAAAATATAAGCTGGAGATGTTTGGTAGAAACACTTGTAGACACAGGATAAGGTAATTGATGACTCTTAGCATGTTGACATGAATCAAAAATTGTTTCACAACTACGCTCACCAACAAAAGGGAGCTTGTTTTTCCTAAGCACTTGATTGATCAAAGAAAAAGATGCATGCCCTAATCTATCATGCCATCGTGTTGATGAAACTTTGGTGACACCATAGGCTTTCTTATTAAATCTCCTAAGCTCTAGAATCAACGGGTAAATCCCTCGAACACATCTACCTTGATATAGGATTTTGTTCGTGACCTGATCCTTGATCAAAAAGAAAAACGGGTGAAATTCATGAAAGACATGGTTATCAAGGGCAATGCGATGAACGGAAAGGAGATTTTTCGAGGCACTAGGAATATGCAAAATTCTTCTGAGATGGATTTTCTATGGGGAGTTTTAAATACTGAATGACCAATATGGCTAATTCTCATACCTTCTCCATTGGCAGCGTGAACTTGGTCCTGTCCATTGTACTTTTCATGTACGGTCACCTTCTTCAGCTCGCCTGTAATGTGGTTTGTCGCGCCACTATCCACATACCAGTTGATATCGACGCTGTAGGAGCCTTCTACCGCTGCTGCAATTTTCTCATCTTGGGAAGATTCTTCATCTTCCTCAAAACGATACCAGCAATCCCTTGTTGTGTGGCCTGGCTTGCCACAGATTTGGCAGCGCGTGACATCTAGGCCTGCGCGAGGCTTGCCAGAGGAGTTGCGGCGACCCCTGTTGCTGTTGTAGAAGGGCCGCCCGCCGCCGCCGCTATTGGAGGAGTTGCCACCGCAGCGAGAGCCGCCACCTCCACGGCCGCGGACGGCCGCGTTGGCAGAGGACTTAAAACCTACACCAGAGCACGCCCTGTTGTAGAGGGCAAGGCGCTGATCAAAGCTGCTCATCTGAGCAAAAAGGTCGTCGAGGCTGATGGGCTCGGTGTGGGCGTCGTTGGTGGAAATGAGTGGCTGATACTCCATGTCGAGGTCGGCGGTGATGTAGGAAGCCAGTGCATCATCATCAATCGGCTTTCTCGCGGCTGCAAGCTCATCTGCGAGAGATCGCATGTGAGCGAAGTACGCCGCCACCGTTTGTGTGCCCTTTTGCGCCGTGGAGAGTGTGGCGCGGATGTTGTTGATGCGGGCTCTGGACTGCGACGAGAACATGTGCGCAAGAGCAGCCCAGAGTTCATGCGGCGTAGCTATGGATGTGACCTGCACAAGGACTTCCTTGGTGCGATTGTTTAGCAAGTATCAAAGTACCTATTGTCCTTCTTTGAACCAGCTCGCGTGAAGCGGATTTGGTGTCTCTTCCTCTTTCACGTCTTTGTCCTTCGTGGTGAGGAACTTGGCGGGCTCCGGCATGGTCTGGTCGACGTAGCCGAAGAAACCAGCTCCCCTCAGCTGTGGTGTCACCTGTGCACGCCACAACACGTAGTTGGTGCGGGTGAGCTTCTCCGTGACCTGCCCAGGAAGGGAGGATTGGCCGATGTTTGAGGAGGAGGACATGGCTGGCAATGGAGATGGGTTTTTCTAGATGTAGTGGATAGAGGAGGCTCTGTTTACCATGCAAACTAGGATGAATGTCGTACCTCGTTGGAGGCGACGGTTTTGTGTTATATAGGCAGGGGCGTATCCCTGAGATATGCATATAGGCTGTTTAGATTACATCTTGAGAACCAAGTAAAGAGAGAAGATAGAGATGGAAAGAGGTTACAAGAATATTGTCTAACTCTATCTCTAACTAACCTAGTTCGGCCCAGGTGGGACCAATGCACCTAGATATCACGTTTAACAAAAAAATTCACGGATCTAAATGTGTGATTTATTCAACTTTGTTACTCTTCCGAAAAGTCCAGACACTGCTCTTTTTATAGGTTCATCTGAAATGGACACAAGAAAGCCCAATCCGGAAACAGGAAACCCTAACATCTTTAGTTTTTTTACCACAATCAGGACAGTCTGTTGCTGTCACCAATGAGAAGCTAGCTAATCCTTCTTTCCAAGGAAGTTTTTGTTGTCTACTCGAGCTAAATATGTTCAGTATAAAAAAACATTATCAGTAAGATTGCACCTGCCTAGAAGCCATTTCGAATAACAGTGTGGTCTTTCAAGTGCTCTAAACGAGCAAGGAATCAGGTCTTAAAGTCTATCTTTGGCTGAGTGTACATGCTTTGATTGAAATATAAATTTTCCATTTTCACTTAATTGGCTCCATATCTTTGATTAAGAAACAATTCAGAGTTAGCATGTTGAAGGAATTTACTATTTGAATGAATAACCGCTTCTTTTTTTTAAGTCATGTTTGCATGATGTCCAGGTACAAATATGCATCCGAATGGTTCAATTTTAGTGCAACTTGTACACCCATGTTTCCTATGGTCCGTGGCAACCTATGTACTGAAGTCCATTTCTACAAAGGTACGAAGATTATTCGACAAAGAACAAAGGTAGAATGGAATATCTATCCTAGAAACTAGGGAGTTTTAAACCGTTTCGGGTAATGTGAGGTTGTGCCACTATTTTTATGTTGTATTAATCCGAGAGATTTCATACATCAAGCCCCAGATAGACGGGTCTAGGCTGGGCATTTTTGTTGTTGTTGATGGAATAGATCTTTGAGGCAAAAGCATGTGACGATTGACAATAAAGCGAAGAACTGATGTGGTGGATGAGAAGTCCAATTTTGTAGGTATCGAATACAGATTGTTATAAAAGGAAATAGAATGTTATTTGGCCCAACTGGACTATCTAGTGATTTTCTGTGTCATGTTCATCTTCACATGTATCTTATAATTGTTGTGTCTAGAGATGTTGAACTTTTCAATGATGAGAGTCTGGTGTAAAAAGACACCAATATTGTTTTGTTAAAATACTGTTTAGTCACGAAGTTCAGGCAATGATCTAAACTTTACTTTGCTGGCTCCAATGTCAATTAACTGATCCAACATCTTTTGTTGATTTGTCTGCATTGATTTATTTTCCCCCTTCGGGTGCTATGTTCCAGGCAAATGAAATCATGCCTTAATCAGACAAGCAATCGAGTTTGATTTTTTTTACCGGAACGGCAGGTGATCTATCTTTTAATTATAGTAGGGAGAAAATTTGTACATAACTGAGAGGTTTAGCAAGAGAAAACAAAAGAAAAGGGCTCCAGTGTGTTAGAGATAATCTTGTATTAGTCTTGGTAGTAGCGTCCTAGGCTGTCACGTAGGAGTACTAGTAGTTAGTGTTCATGTTACGTGATGAGTTGGTACATACAGGAGTCCTATGGTAAGGTAAAGACCAGTAGTCCGGCAAGGATACCTGGTACATTGCGTGACTTTGTGTCTGTATAGTTTTAGGTTTATGTCAAAGGTCGGTGCTGCTTTGCATTTATATATGCACCAGGACGTGGAGTTTTTTGTAACGCCGTCGAGAAAACTAGAAAAGAAATAAAGAGGAAAAGAGACTCACGACACGTGCCTTTGGCAAAAGTTATCGTGTGCGCATCTCTTTCGTGATTTGATGTAATCGATCCTGTGGACGAGTTCCATCAATTGGTATCAGAGCAAGGTTGATTTGAAGTCGTGCTTGCTCCGGGGTGGTGATCTGCTAGCGCCTCGGGGCGGGCAATGAAGTCGCTGGGTGGTGAAGTGATGAGGAGGATCATGCGATCGCCGTTCGATGGAGCGACAAGGAGGGAGACGGCGGGCTGTAGTCGGCAAGGCGGCGGATGGAGATCGTTGACGGGGGTGGTGGGGCAGGGGCGGGGGCATAGGTTCATGGGAAGAACCCGCAAGTTGATCACCAAAACATACATCAAGTGAATCACGTGATATCTCATTGTCACCACAGATACGCACGACAAGACATACATCAAGTGTTCTCAAATCTTTAAAGACTTAATCCGATAAGATAACTTCAAAAGGGAACTCAATCCATTACAAGAGAGTAGAGGGGGGGGGGGGAAACATCATAGGATCCAAATATAATAGCAAAGCTCGCGATACATCAAGATCGTATCACCTCAAGAACAGGAGAGAGAGACAGAGATCAAACACATAGCTACTGGTACATACCCTCAGCCCCGAGGGAGAACTACTCCCTCCTCGTCATGGAGAGCACCGAGATGATGAAGATGGCCACCGGAGAGGGATTCCCCCTCCGGCAGGGTGCCGGAACGGGTCTAGGTTGGCTTTCGGTGGCTACGGAGACTTCTGGCAGCGGAACTCCCGATCTATTGTGCTCCCCGATAGTTTTAGGGTATATGGGTATATATAGGAGGAAGAAGTACGTCAGGGGAGCCATCAGGGCCCACGAGGGTGGAGGGCGCGCCACCTACCTCGTGGCTCCCTCGTTTCTTTCCTGACGTGCACTCCAAGTTCATCAGGTTGCTTTCCTTCCAAAAATAACTTCTCCAGAAGGTTTCATTCCGTTTCGAATCCGTTTGATATTCCTTTTCTTCAAAACACTGAAACAAGGGGAAAACAGGAACTGGCACTGGGCTCTGGGTCAATAGGTTAGTCACAAAAATAATATAAAAGTGGATAATAAAGCCCAATAATGTCCAAAACTGAAGATAATATAGCATGGAGCAATCAAAAATTATAGATACGTTGGAGATGTATCAACCAGATCACCTCGAAGGGGGGCGGGGCAGGGGTTGCCACAATGGTGCGGTATAGGGATCGAGTGGAGAAGCGGCCCGAGGCCTCAAGGCGCCAGGAGACCCGATCAGGCGCAGGTGAAAGGGCCGGTTCATGGAGGGCCACAACGTCAAGGAGCTCATGCCAGGCTGCTAGTTCCGCAGCCCCAAACGGGCGGCGGAAGGTGAGACGCCCTAAGTCAAGAAGGGCCGTCTCGACCGAGACCCGAGGGTCAACGGCAACGGAGAATAAATCTGGGAAGCAGGCCGCAAAAGGGACCTCGCCGGCCCACCGGTCAAACCGAAAGAGAGTGGCCGCGCCCGAGCCCACCGAAATTGATGTGCCAACGCGCAGGACATGCAAAAGCGGAATGAGAGATTGCCAGAACTGAGAGCCGCCGGACCATTGATAGAAAGCAAGGGGCCGGCCGCCGAGGTATTTATTTTGGATTATTTGCAGCCACGGGCCGCCCTTGCCATTGGCAATGCGCCAAAGCCAGCGGGTCAAGAGGGCAATGTTCATCCGCTTGGATGACACGATGCCCAGGCCGCCCTGATCCTTGGGCTTGCAGATTTCAGACCACCGAACCATGTGGTATTTCTGCTTATCTCCCTCACCCGCCCAAAAGAAGCGGGCCTGGATCGTACCAACCTCATGGTGTAGAGTCTCAGGCAGACTATAGAAGCTCATGATGAAAAGCAGGAGGCTGGTCAGGGAGGAGTTGATCAGGATGTTGCGTGCCGCCTTGGAGAGCCACCGGCCCTGCCACGGCTCAATGCGGAGGCTGAGTTTGCCCACAGCGGGGCGCAGGTCAGCGACCGTGAGGAAGGAGTCGCTAATGGGGATCCCCAGGTAGGAGGTGGGGAAGGAGCAGTTAAGGCGGTTGGCAATCCCTTGAGATTCATCCGGAGAATATCCCAAAACCATCACTTCGCTCTTAGCAAAGTTAATCTTTAGCCCCGATAGCTCTTGAAAGCTGAGGAGGAGGAACTTGACATTCGCGACGTCACTGCTGGAGCCTTCCATCATAATGATGGTCTCATCGGCATACTGGAGGAGGGAGACACCGTTACCGCCCACCAAGTGGGGAACGGTCCCTCGAATTTGTCCGGCCACTTTGGCTTTATCCAGAATAGAGGCCAAAGCGTCAACCACCATGTTAAATAGGAACGGGGAGAAGATCTCGCCATTGATATTAACCGCGGTCTAACCTGAGCACACCATCTGCATGACCCTGGTTACCCAGCGGTCATCAAATCCCTTCCGCGGAAGGACTTCCCGAAGGAAGGGCCAGCTCACCGTATCATAGGCTTTGTGGAAGTCAATCTTCAGGAAGACGGTCTGAAGACCTCTAGAGCGGACCTCATGCAGCACCTCATGGAGGACCAAGACGCCATCCAGGATGAAGCGACCCTGGATGAAGGCAGACTGATCCGGGTGGGTGACGCGGTCGGCCAACGAGGTCACCCTATTGGCGTACCCCTTGGCCAAGATATGGAAGATCACATTAATCACCGTGATGGGCCGAAACTGACGGATATCAGTCGCCCCAGGAACCTTTGGGATAAGGGAGATGATCCCGAAATTAAGGCGGCAGAGATCAATGGACCCAACATAGAACTCCTCGAAGAGGGCCATGATCTCAGGCTTGCCTGCATTCCAGAAGGTTTTGAAAAACTTGACCGGAAGGCCATCGGGGCCCAGAGCGGAGGATGGGTTCATGCCACTGATGGCCGACCATACCTCCGCTTTCGAGAAGGGGACCGTCAAGGCCGCGTTCTCGGCAGCAGAAACACGTTGGGGTTCCAGCCAGAAATCCGGAGCTAGGGAAAGGCCACCCCGAGGGGTGGACGAGAATAAGTCGCGGTAGAAGCCGTCAACGTGGGCGCGGATCTCAGGCGGCCGCAAGAGGAGAACATCGCCCTCCCAGAGGAGGGGGATGGTGTTCCGACGTCTTCTCCCGTTGGCAATGGCCTAGAAGTAGGCCATATTGGCATCCCCCTTGAGGATCCATTTCTGGGTCCCGCGGAGATGCCAATACGCCTCCTCGTCCGTATATATGACCATGAGCTCGTCTTCAAGGTCATAGCGCTGCAGCCACTCATCCGGAGCAAGGCCAGCCGAGTCGGCCCAGAGGTCTAGAGCCTGAATGTCAACTAGGATGGACTTCTTCCGTTCTCGCAGATCATGCCCCTGATTGGCACCCCAGCCTTTCATGAACCACCTGGTCCTCTTGGCACAGAAGTGCCAGTCGTCAACCACCAAGATCGCCCGGTGGGGGGCAAGACGAGCTTTCACCCAACAAGCACGGACCTCGTCGATGAAGCCATTCTGGTTAAGCCAGAATGTCTCAAAGCGGAACCGAGGAGGGATGGGGGGCTCATTCTCCGACGAGAGGAGAAGCGGGACGTGGTCGGAGCCGATCTAGGTGATGGCCCGGAGAGAGGCCAGGGGGCACTGAAGTTCCCATTCCGGGGAGACCAGGACGCGGTCCAGAACCGAACGCGTAGGATCAGCTTGGTGATTAGTCCAGGTAAACCGCGCCCCCACCCGGTCCAACTCCCGCAGGCCAAGGTCGGCAATGCAATCGTTGAACATTTGCATGTGGGGGAAGTTGACCAAGTCATTATTCTTATCTTCGGCGAACCTAAGGAGGTTGAAGTCTCCGCCCACTACAACTGGGAGCTGGGCCGAGGAGACTTTCCTAGAAAGCTTGGAAAGGAACGTCGCCGACCGACCATGGTCGGCAGGTTCGTATATGATGATGATCTCCCATTTGAAGTTAATTGCATGCTCGAGAAGTTCCATGCTGACGAAGAATTCGCCCCGGTCCATGCTACCAACCTCGAAGGTGGCATCATTTACGCCTAAAAGGATGCCACCGGAGTGGCCGGCAATCCCACTAGAAGGGTGCCAATGCCACGAGAACAGGTGCGAACTTAACCGCTCGAGCTCCGCCAGGGAAAACTCGGTTCGCATGGTTTCCTGAATGGCAACTATATCAATGTGTTTGTCATGCATGTACTCAATGAGCTGGCGGCGTCGGCCGTCTTGGCCGAACCTGCGGATGTTCCAGAAGAGGGTCCGCATTAAGCAACCATTGAGGGGCTGCTTGAACCCCGAACTCGAGACGCGCTGAGAGCGCGGATGGCCGTGGTACGGGAACGCGTTAGGCCGCAGATCACACCATCGACCCTAGAAGGGGGTTGGGTCCCGCTGCCTGGGTAAGCGGCGCACTAGGGGAGGGGGAGGACATGCGGGTGCGGGCCTCGGCCAACCAACCCTCAAGGATCTCGCGCGCCCGAATGGTCATGATCTGAACTAGGGGAGGGGCTACCTCCCCACGGAACACAATAGCAGAGTCGGCGGCCACCTTAGCGAGATGGGTAAGAGGCGCCGACTCAAGAGCAGAAAACAAGCATGTAGATGAAGAGGTCGGGATGACAGCGGTACCTGTCTCGAGGTTCCGGACAGCGGCCCGAAGCACAACCCTCTCCGGGATGGGCAGGGCCGGGCTAACCGCGGGCCAAGCAGCATCGATCCGAGAACTGCGACGCAACGCGGTCACCGAAGAGGAGGTCGACCGCCCATGCAATACATGAGCGCGAGCCATGGATATAGCACTATTGGTGGAATAGAATATGATGATGGGGGTTATGTGGAGAAGACAAAAAGGAGAAAGTCTCACATCAACGAGGCTAATCAATGAGCTATGGAGATGCCCATCGATCGATGTTAATGCAAGGAGTAGGGATTGCCATGCAACGGATGCACTAGAGCAATAAATGTATGAAAGCTCAACAAAAGAAACTAAGTGGGTGTGCATCCAACTTGCTTGCTCACGAAGACCTAGGGCACTTGAGGAGGCCCATTGTTGGAATATACAAGCCAACTTCTATAATGAAAAATTCCCATTAGTATATGAAAGTGACAAAACAAGAGGCTCTCAATCATGAGGATTATGGTGCTACTTTGAAGCACAAGTGTGGCAAAGGATAGTAGCATTGTCCCTTCTCTCTATTCCTCTCATTTTTTGGGGGGCCTTCTTTCTCTTTTTTTATGGCCTTTCTATTTTTGGGGGGCCTTCTCTTTTATTTTTATGGCCTTTTTTTATTCCTCACTTGGGACAATGCTCTAGAAAATGATGATCATCACACTTCTATTTATTTATAACTCAATGATTACAACTTGATACTAGAATAAAGTATGACTCTATATGAATGCCTCCGGCGGTGTACCGGGATTGCGATGAATCAAGAGTGACATGTATGAAAAATTATGAATGGTGGCTTTGCCACAAATACGATGTCAACTACATGATCATGCAAAGCAATATGACAATGATGATGTGTGTCATAATAAACGGAACAGTGGAAAGTTGCATGGCAATATATCTCGGAATGGCAATGGAAATGCCATAATAGGTAGGTATGGTGGCTGTTTTGAGGAAGATATAAGGAGGTTTATGTGTGAAAGAGCGTATCATATCACGGGGTTTGGATGCACCGGCGAAGTTTGCACCAACTCTCAATGTGAGAAAGGGCAATGCACGGTACCGAAGAGGCTAGCAATGATGGAAGGGTGAGAGTGCGTATAATCCATGGACTCAACATTAGTCATAAAGAACTCACATACTTATTGCAAAAATCAACAAGTCATCAAAAACCAAGCACTACACGCATGCTCCTAGGGGGATAGATTGGTAGGAAAAGACCATCGCTCGTCCCCGACCGCCACTCATAAGGAAGACAATCAAATAACACCTCATGTTTCAAATTTGTTACACAACGTTTACCATACGTGCATGATACGGGACTTGCAAACTTCAACACAAGTATTCCTCAAATTCACAACTACTCAACTAGCACAACTTTGATATCACTATATCCATATCTCAAAACAATCATCAAGTATCAAACTTCTCTTAGTATTCAATGCACTTATATGAAAGTTTTTATTATATCCCTCTTGGATGCCCATCATATTAGGACTAGTTTCATAACCAAAGAAAATTTCCATACTGTTTAGGACTCTCAAAAAAATATAAGTGACGCATGAGAGTTCATCTATTTCTATAAAATAAAACCACCACCGTGCGCTAAAAGGATATAAGTGAAGCACTAGAGCAACGACAAACTACTCCGAAAGATGTAAGTGAAGATCAATGAGTAGTTGAATAATTATGCAACTATGTGAAGACTCTCTAACATTTAAGAATTTCAGATCTTGGTATTTTATTCAAACATCAAGCAAAACAATAAGAAAATAAAATTACGCTCCAAGCAAAACACATATCATGTGGTAAATAAAAATATAGCTCCAAGTAAAGTGACCGATGAACGAAGACAAAAGAGGGGATGCCTTCCGGGGCATCCCCAAGCTAAGGCTCTTGGTTGTCCTTGAATATTACCTTGGGGTGCCTTGGACATCCCCAAGCTTAGGCTCTTGCCACTCCTTATTCCATAGTCCATCGAATCTTTACCCAAAACTTGAAAACTTCAAAACACAAAACTTAATAGAAAACTCGTAAGCTCCGTTAGTATAAGAAAGCAAAATCACCATCATAAGGTACTGTAATGAACTCATTCTAAATTCATATTGGTGTAATATCTACTGTATTCCAACTTCTCTATGATTCATACCCTCCGATACTACTCATAGATTCATCAAAATAAGCAAACAACACGATGAAAACAGAATCTGTCAAAAACAGAACAGTCTGTAGTAATCTGAATCAAACATATTCTTATGGAACTCATAAAATTCTCAAATAAATTTCTGGACGTGAGGAATTTGTCTATGAATCATCTGCAAAAAGAATTAACTAAATGTCACTGCCCAAAATAAAAATGGCAGCAGTTCTCGTGAGCGCTAAAGTTTCTGTTTTTTACAGCAAGATTAAAAAGACTTTCCCCAAGTCTTCCCAACGGTTCTACTTGGCACAAACACTAATTAAACACAAAAAACACAACCAAAACAGAAGCTAGATAAATTATTTATTACTAAACAGGAGCAAAAATCAAGGTACAAAAATAAAATTGGGTTGCCTCCCAACAAGCGCTATCGTTTAACACCCTTAGCTAGGCATGATGATTTCAATGATGCTCACATATAGGATAGGAATTGAAACATAAAGAGAGAATCATAAAGAATATGACTAGCACATTTAAGTCTAACCCACTTCCTATTCATAGGTATTTTGTGAGCAAACAATTTATGGGAACAATAATCAACTAGCATAGGAAAGCAAAACAAGCATAACTTTAAAACTTTAAACACATAGAGAGGGAACTTGATATTATTGCAATTCCTACAAGCATATATTCCTCCCTCATAATAATTTTCAGTAGCATAATGAATGAATTCAACAATATAACCAGCACCTAAAGCATTCTTTTCATGATCTACAAGCATATAGAATTTATTATTCTCAACATAAGCAAAATTCTTCTCAATCAGAATAGTGGGAGTATCATAAGAGACTCGAATACTATAAATTGTTTCCACATTGAAAGAGTAATGTTCAGAGAAAGGGTAATCATAATCATGACCAGTTTTATAAATATAATCATCACTACTTTTTATAGAATAATTTTCATCATAATAATCATCATAAGTAGGAGGCATGCTATCATCATTATAAATTTGCATATCAAAACTTGGGAGACTAAAAATATCATATTTATTAAACGTACATCCCCAAGCTTGGGACAAACATCAATTGCAGCAAATACATTCTCAAAAACATCATCTTCATTAAACATAGCATCCCCAAGCTTGGGCCTTTTCATATCATAAGCATAATCACTCTCATCATTAATAGTATGGATAGCACCAATAGTATAGCAATTATCATATTCTTCCAAGCAAGTGCCAAAAAGATTTTCAAGATCATAAGAAGTATCATTATCTTCCACAATTATATTTTCATGAGGCATAATTGTAATAGGAGCAGCATTATTTGGGGACCTATCTTTTTACCTCTCTTCCTTTTTCTTTTCTTCTTCTTCATCACATCGTGTGTGGGTTCAATCCTCTTTTTGGAGCTCCTTATTAATGAGATTAGTTGAATAGGAGGCTCTTCCTCGTTACATGATTCATCATAAGAAATAATAGGAGGGTATTGGGAAGTCTCTTCCCTTTCATTAGTATTATCTTCATCTTCTATTTGTTTTCTTTTCTTTATGTAATTGGTAATATAAGGATTTTCAATGCAATTCACAGCACAATACATATAAATTTACTCTAGATCAAAATGAAGAACTCTATCAAGGGCAAATTTTGTAATATCCTCAGTTATACGTTTCATTTCTTCATAACCCAAGAGCAAACTAAGTTCATTATGATGTGCAAGGGAAATCAAGTCATCACAATTTTTGGACACGATACGATCATGAAACAATTTGCATTGGGTACTTGTTGGGGATATACCCCACGGTATGACCCGGCTAGAGTTGTAAACCGGTTGGGACTTGGTAAACCGGCGGAGAGTCAAGATAGATGGCTAAGACAGACGGTAAACCGGCTGGTGGTAAACCGGCGGAGAGTCAAGACAGATGGCTAAGACAGACGGTAAACCGGCTAGTGGTAAACCGGCAGATAGTTAAGACAGATGGCTAAGACAGACGGTAAACCGGCGAGTGTTAAACCGGCAGACAATGTTAAACCGGCAGACAATGTTAAACCGGCAGACGTTAAGAAGCCCAGGAAGGGAAGTCAAAATAGTTTAAGCTAAAGTCCGAGTTGGACTCCACATGTAACCCGCCCCTTCAACATATATAAGGAGGGGTAGGGCTCCTCAAAGGGGGACAAGCAAGAAACAATCTCGAGGGCTAGACACAACTAGAGGAGAGCCGGTTTACGGCGACTCCCTCGTGATGATAATGAGATCTAGCCTCAAACAGCATGTAGGGTTGTTACCAGATGATGTTTCCCGGGGCCCGAAGCTGTCTAAACCCTTGTCTTGTGTTGCGTCTCTCGATTCCGCTCATGAAAAGCCTCGGATTTGGGCCTGGCAGCCCTTGAAAAGCCTCGACTACATGGTTTTATTTTCCTTTGTCAAGATTTTTCTCTTTTGATAAATTTTATGTTGAACCGGTGTCTATTGACCCGGCATGACTATCAATCATCAAATTAACCCGTTCGTTAACCCAGCTCGACTTTCAACTACAAGTTGTCAGTACATAATCACTTATAATCCGGTGTTTATTGACCCGGCCTGGCTTTGGACTATAAGTCGCCAGTATATAATTTGGATTGCACCATTGGAATTATGCACTTATAAATCATTGGGTATATTATTCAAATAGCCAACATGGCTGGATTTTAATTATGGTTATCAATAACTAGTATTATGATTAAGGTTTCCAAAGTCGCTTTTGCACAAGGGCTATCATATTATCAATAGATATGATTTATTCTACAATTGAACGAATAGTCCCGAGTTGCTGCAGGCTTACGACTCGGCACTTGGGGGCTACATTATTTCAGTTGAAATTACATCAAATACACAAGTCTCATGTCGCTGCAAGCATGCACCATGACACTTGGGGGCTAATGCAAAGTCATTTTTTGCTCACCTCATTGAAGACCCGACTCATCACATCATAATGAGCCGGCCCTTGGAGGCTACCAATTGCTCTTTTCAACAATTCAAGGTACACAAATTTTCATTTATCATTGAAGGGTCCACTGCTCAGTTGGTAAAGCACAAGGCTCTTAACCTTGTGGACATGGATTCAAGCCCCATGATGGGGGTTACATCATATGATGTTATTTTCATTGAAGTATATATCAAAGTTCCAGCTCAATATTATCTTACTGAGCCGGCCCTTGGGGGCTACATGTTGCTGTTCAAAGTTTACATGATTATATTTACAAAGTCCCTGCTCATTATTGCATAATGACCCGGCCCTTGGGGGCTACACTGGTTGAAGTTTTTATGAGCATTAGGAAATTACAAGTCCCAGGTGGCTGCAAGCATGACAACCCGTCCCTTGGGGGCTACATATGTGGAATACTCAATTCTGACTAGTGATTGAGATGAACAACCTGGTTTTCTTCAAGATTGTGATATTTATATTGAAGCAAGTCTTAAGTTGTTGCTATGCTACCTTCTTAAGACTTGAGGGCTACAAGTGATAGTCATATAAGAGGTATACTTTCAAGCTGGATGTTAACTACAAGTATGACCCGGTGCTATCAATATTTATAAACCGGCAAGTTCTACATTCTTAAACCGGCTGAAGATCAGATGAGGATTTCAAGGACCATTATTTTTGTTAAGTCATTGGGAGCTGAGTCAAAGAAGTTATTCTTCACAATATTTCTCTGTGACAAACCAATGTCAACAAATTGATTATGAAGCTGGCCTATTAAACCGGATTTTCTAGAAGAAGGAAGTGACAAGGACTTAAGGATGATTAGAGTCAGTTTAACATGGATAAATCCAAATGAAAACTGGGGGCTAATGTCGGGGATATACCTCGCGGTATGACCCGGCTGGAGTTGTAAACCGGTTGGGACTTGGTAAACCGGCTGGTGGTAAACCGGCGGAGAGTCAAGACAGATGGCTAAGATAGACGGTAAACCGGCTGGTGGTAAACTGGCGGAGAGTCAAGACAGATGGCTAACACGGACGGTAAACCAGCTGGTGGTAAACCGGCAGACAGTTAAGACAGATGTCTAAGACAGATGGTAAACTAGCGAGTGTTAAACCGGTAGACAATGTTAAACCGGCAGACAATGTTAAACCGGCAGACAATGTTGAACCGGCAGACGTTAAGAAGCCCGGGAAGGGAAGTCAAAATAGTTTAAGTTAAAGTCCGAGTTGGACTCCACATGTAACCCGCCCCTTCAACATATATAAGGAGGGGCAGGGCTCCTCAAAGGGGGACAATGTAACGCCCTCGATGCGGCTATAGCTCCCACATGTCGAGGCACGACTTAGAGATATAACCGCATTGAAAGCAATGTCGCAAGTTAGGCAATCTTCACAACATCCCATGTAATATAAATAATAAAGGGGAGATAACATAGTTGGCTTACACTCGCCACGTCAATCAAGGTACATGAATAACATTACATCATCCAAACACTCATGGACCGACTACGGCGCCAAAATAAAAGATAACCCAACATGCGACACGGTCCCGATCACCCCCAACTGGGCACCACTACTGATCATCAGGGAAAGACACGTAGTATCGTTGAGAGTCCTCGTCGAACTCCCACTTGAGCTCAAGCGCGTCACCTGGAGCAGAATCATCAGGCCCTGCATCTGGTTTGGAAGTAATCTGTGAGCCACAGGGACTCAGCAATCTCGCACCCTCACGATCAAGACTATTTAAGCTTAATAGGAAAGGCAAGGTAAATAGGTGGAGCTGCAGCAAGCGACTAGCATATATGGTGGCTATCCCGTTCGCAAAAGAGAGCGAGAAGAGGAGGCAAAGCGCGATCGAGAAACTAGAGAACAACCTGCGCAAGCATTACTCCAACACCGTGTTCACTTCCCGGACTCCGCCGAGAAGAGACCATCACGGTAACTCACACTGTTGATTCATTTTAATTAAATTACGGTTCAAGTTATCTACAACCGGACATTAACAAATTCCTATCTGCCCATAACCACGGGCACGACTTTCGAAAGTTCAAATCCCTGCAGGGGAGTCCCAACTTAGCCCATGACAAGCTCTCACGGTCAACGAAGGAATAGAACTCCTCCCGAGACGTACCGATCAGACTCGGTACCTCGGTTCTTCAAGACACTTCGAGAGGTTAAAAAAAATCCAGCAACACCGCCCGAATGTGCCGACAAATCCTGATAGGAGCTGCACATATCTCGTTCTCAGGGCACACTCAGATGAGACATCCTACGAGTAAAACCAACCCTCAAGTTGCCCCGAGGTGGCCCCACAGTCTACTTGGTCGGACCAACACTCAGAGGAGCACTGGCCCGGGGGGGTTTAAATAAGATGACCCTCGGCCTCCGGAAACCCAAGGGAAAAGAGGCTAGGTGGAAAATGGTAAGACCAAGGTTGGGCATTGCTGGAAAAGCTTTAATCAAGGCGAACTATCAAGGGGTTCCCATTATAACCCAACCGCGTAAGGAGCGCAAAATCCGGGAACATAACACCGATATGACGGAAACTAGGGCGGCAAGAGTGGAACAAAACACTAGGCGAGAGGCCGAGCCTTCCACCCTTTACCAAGTATATAGATGCATTAAGATAACATGGCAATATAATGATATCCCAACAAGTAAATAATGTTCCAACAAGGAACGGTCTCCAATCTTCACCTGCAACTAGCAACGCTATAAGAGGGGCTGAGCAAAGCGGTAACACAGCCAATCAACGGTTTTCTAGGACATGGTGGGTTAGAGGTTTGACATCGCAATTTGGGAGGCTTGAAAGCAAGTGGTAGGCATCGTAGCATAGGCATAGCAAAAGAGCGAGCAGCTAGCAAAGCAAAGATAGTAGTGATTTCGAGGGTATGATCATCTTGCCTGCAAAGTTGTCAGAGTTGACTGGATCCTCGAAAGCAAACTCAACGGGCT
Source organism: Triticum aestivum (assembly GCF_018294505.1). Classification (NCBI taxonomy): domain Eukaryota; kingdom Viridiplantae; phylum Streptophyta; class Magnoliopsida; order Poales; family Poaceae; genus Triticum; species Triticum aestivum. Next base: position 562,824,084 of record NC_057806.1, read on the forward strand.
CCTCGTTAGCGAACTTGTCTCCCGGCTCTACCCAAACAAGACAAGCAAGCAACAAGGACACAACCAATCACATGCAAGGCTCAAACAATATGATGCAAAGATGATATGCTATGCGGGATGCGATGCGAGAGGCATATGCAAGATGTGACAGGGAATGCATGAACCTGGCCTCAACTTGGAAATCCAAGTGTGCCACTGGAAAGATGAGATGAAATCGCTTGAAAACGATATAAAGAACGCCAGAATCGGAGTTACGGTTTGGAAAAGGCAAGCAATTCAAATATGACCACGTTCTGCGATTTACAACAAGTAGCCATCTAAATGCAACGAGATGAACATGCTACAGCACTCAAACATGGCATAAAAATACATGGCTGGAACCCATTCAAGATGCTTAACAAACGTCTAGCACTGAGCTCCGGCCAATTCATCCATTAACAGGTTCAAACAAGCATGGCAAAAATGCTATGGTAAACAGATCTCAGACTTAGTGAAATTAACACTTGTCTGGAATTTCAGATCAGATAGCACTCTTCGGAGCATGAAAACTATATGCTACAGCACCTGAAAATGGCAAATTAAAGCATGGCGCAGCTTGGTGGCGGGCTTGCCGGAAACGACGAAGAAGACGGCGGTGGAGGTGGCTGGAGCGGGCGCGGCTTGGCCGGCGACGGTGAGGTGGCGTGACGCCGGCGCAGGGAAGAGGCGGAGCAAGGTGGGGCCGGAGCGGCGATGTCGGCGGTGGTGGCCGGAGCGGCGCCGGCGAGCAGAGGAGGGCGGCGCGGTGGCGATGTCGGCGGCGGTGGCCGGAGCGGCGCCGGCGAGCGGAGGAGGGCAGCGCGGTGGCGATGTCGGCGGCAGTGGCCGGAGCGGCGACGGCGAGCGGAGGAGGGCGGCGGTGCTCGCGGGATGGCGGCGCGTGGGCGACGTGGGCTCGGGGGCCGGCCACGGGCTCTCCGGGCCGCAGCGCGGGGGCGGCTGCGCTCGCCACGTGGCGCTCTGCCAGTGGCCACGGGTGGCGGCGGGGCTAGCCGGACATGTCCGTCGGTGGCAGTTTTTGTCCGCCGGTGGCGGATGAAGTGGATCTAGGGTTTGGATGGGGGATCCACGAATTTAGAGGAGGGGGTCTTTATATAGGCATAGAGGGAGCTAGGAGAGTCCAAATGAGGTGCAGTTTTCAGCCACGCGATCGTGATCGAACGCTCTAGATGATGGAGAGGGTTATGGTGGGTTTTGGGCCAACTTGGAGGGGTGTTGGGCTGCAACACACACGAGGCCTTTTCGGTCCCTCGGTTAACCGTTGGACCATCAAACGAAGTTCAAATGGTATGAAACTTGACAGGCGGTCTACCGGTAGTAAACCAAGGCCGCTTGGCAAGTCTCGGTCCAATCCGGAAATGTTTAATCCCCACACACGAAAGAAAGGTAGAATTGACCACCGGAGGAGAACGAAGCGCCGGAATGCAAAACGGACAACGGGGAAAATGCTTGAATGCATGAGATGAACACGTATGCAAATGCAATGCACATGATGACATGATATGAGATGCATGACAACGACAACAACACACGGAGACAAAAACCCGAACCTGAGGAAATAAAATAACTTAAGGCCGGAAACAGCAAGAGTAGGAATACATATTGGGAAAATCATATCCGGGGTGTTACAACACTCCACCACTACGAAAGGATCTCGTCCCGAGATCTAGGACTGCAAGAACGCCGGGTACTTAGAACGGAGGTGATCCTCGCGTTCCCAGGTAGCTTCACGGTCGGAATGGTGTGACCACTTGACTTTGAGGAATTTGATTGACTTGTTGCGAGTCTTGCGTTCAGTCTCTTCAAGAATAGCAACTGGGTGCTCACGATAAGAGAGATCTTCTTGGAGCTCAATGTCCTCGAAGTTGACGGTGCGGTCAGGAGTCTTGAAGCACTTTCTTAGCTGAGAGACATGGAACACGTCATGAATATATGCAAAGTTTGAAGGAAGCTCGAGTTGATAGGCTAGATCGCCTCTCTTGCTGACAATCTTGAAAGGTCCCACGTATCTAGGGGCAAGCTTCCCTTTGATACGGAAGCGACGAGTACCTTTCATAGGAGAGACGCGGAGGTAAACATGATCTCCGATCTCGAAAGCCAAATCGCGGTGCTTACTATCATAGTAGCTCTTCTGTCGGGATTGGGCTGCTTTGAGGTTATCTCGAATGACTTTGCACATTTTCTCTGCCTCTGTGATTAAGTCATTTCCGAGAAGCTGATGTTCACCGGTTTCGGACCAGTTGAGAGGGGTACCGCACTTCCTGCCATACAGAATTTCAAATGGGGCCTTGCCCGAACTTGCTTGAAAACTGTTGTTGTAGGAGAATTCAGCATATGGAAGACAATCCTCCCACTTCATGCCGAAGGAGATCACACAAGCTCTGAGCATATCTTCAAGAATCTGGTTGACACGCTCGACTTGACCGCTAGTTTGAGGATGGAAAGTTGTGCTGAAGTGGATGTTGGTGCCCATGGCCTTCTGAAAGAATCCCAAAACTTGGAGGTAAAGATGCTGCCACGGTCTGAAGAGATCACTTGTGGAATACCGTGCAGAGAGACAATTCGAGAGGTATAGAGTTCCGCCAATTGAGCTGTAGTGATTGACTCTTTGATAGGCAGAAAGTGAGCCACTTTGGTGAGTTTGTCGATGACAACGAATATAGCATCATTGCCACGCTTGGACTTTGGAAACCCAGTCACGAAGTCCATTTCAATGTGGTCAAACTTCCATTCTGGAATGGCAAGAGGTTGGAGGAGACCCGCTGGCCTTTGGTGTTCTGCCTTCACTCTTCTACAGACATCACATTCATTCACGAATTGAGCAATCTCGCGCTTCATTCGAGTCCACCAATAAGCCTTCTTGAGGTCCTGCTACATCTTCATGCTCCCATGGTGGATGGAGAGGAGAGAATTGTCAGCCTATTCATGATCACTTTACGAAGGTCACCTTTGGGCACAACAATAGGATCCTCGAAGAAGAGAGTATCCTTGTCATTAAGGCGGTAGCACTTGTACTTGGGTTGACTCTTGGCAATCCCAATCTTCACCTTTTTCACCATAGCATCAAGAAGCTGAGCTTGGCGAATCTGGTCTTCCAAGGTAGGAGAGACTTGAAGGTTGGCGAGGAAACCTTGAGGAACAACTTGCAGATTAAGTTTGCGGAAAGCTTCACAAAGCTCGGGTTGATAAGGCTTGAGAATCAGGCTGTTGCAGTAAGCCTTTCTGCTCAATGCGTCAACAATCACATTGGCCTTGCCTGGATTATACTCGATACTCAGATTATACTCTTGAATCATTTCGACCCATCGAGTTTTCCTGAGGTTGAGATTAGGCTGAGTGAAGATGTACTTGAGACTCTTGTGATCAGTGAAAATGTCCACTTTTCTTCCCAATAAGAGATGTCTCCAAGTCAAAAGAGCATGCACAACTGCCGCCAACTCGAGATCATGAGTGGGGTAGTTCTTCTCATTGGGCTTCAACTAGCGAGAGGTATAAGCAACAACTTTCTTCTCTTGCATCAACACTACGCCAAGACCTTGGAGAGAGGCATCACAAAAGACCTCGTACGGCTTGGATTCATCAGGCGGAGTCAGAACTGGAGTAGTGACCAATTTTCTCTTTCAAAGTGTTGAAAGCAATGTCACACTCCGGAGACCAAACGTACTTGACGTGCTTCTGGAGAAGATTTGAGAGAGGCTTCGCGATCTTAGAAAAGTTTTCAATGAATCTTCGGCAGTAGCTTGCGAGACTGAGGAAGCTACGGAGTTGCTTCACGTTCTGAGGAGGTTCCCAATTCACAATTGCAGACACCTTCTCAGGATTCACCGCAATGCCCTTGGTAGAGATGATATGACCAAGATAAAGAACCTCATCGAGCCAAAATTCGCACTTGGAGAACTTGGCGTAGAACTGGTGTTCTCTGAGCTTATCGAGTACCGAACGCAAGTGCTTGGCATGATCTTCCTTGTTCTTCGAGAAAACCAGAATGTCGTCGAGATAGACCAAAACAAAGTCATTAGTGTAGGCGTTGAAGATGAAGTTCATCATGCGAGAGAAAGTCGGAGGAGCGTTGACGAGGCCAAAAGACATGACAGTGTATTCATATGAACCATAGCTTGTCCTGAAAGCCGTCTTGGGAATATCTTGCTCACGGATTCGAATCTGATGATAACCCATACGGAGATCAAGCTTGGAGAATACTTGGGCACCTTTGAGTTGTTCAAACAGCTCATTGATGTTGGGAAGTGGGTATTTGTTCTTGATGGTCTTCTTGTTCAATGGACGGTAATCAACACAAAGTTGGTCCGTTCCATCCTTCTTCTTCACAAAAAGAACACCACAACCCCACGGAGAAGAACTAGGCCGGATGAGACCCAATCTCTCTTGAATATCGAGTTGCTTCTTCAGCTCCTTCAACTCTTCAGGTCCGAGCTTGTAAGGACGCTTGCACACAGGTTCCGTGCCGGGCTCAAGATCAATGACGAATTTAACTAGCCGGTGCGGAGGCATTCCTGGAAGCTCTTCTGGAAAGACGTCTTGATAATCGCAAATGACTGGAATTTGCGAGATAGCATCTAGTTCACCCTTCTCATTGAGAGAAAACAGACGGATGGTATCGTCACGAGCGGCAAAGACAATTACATCCTCAGACGAATGAGTCAATTGAATCTGCCTGGCTGCACCGTCAAGATGTGCCTCGTGCTTAGAAAGCCAATCCATCCCGAGAATAAGATCAATATCCGAGTTACCAAGAACCACCGGAGAAGAAAGAAACTTGTAATCGCCCAACGTGATAGAGATATCGGGAGCAACCAAACTAGAAGTCAAAAGCTTGCCGGGAGAAACAACTTGCATGACTTTGGGCATGATCTCAGTATCAACATTGTGCTTCGATGCAAAAGGGCATGACAAGAAAGAATGCGATGCACCAGTATCAAAAAGTACTTTTGCAGGAACATCGTTAACAGGAAGGTTACCCATGATGACATCTGATGAGTCCTCTACCTGAGCTGCATTCATCAAGTTGACCTTGGCGTGCTTGGGGTTATGCTTGACCATAGCTGTACTTGCCGATCTCACAGGAGGAGGAGGAAGACGCCTCTGATTGAAGAACTTGTTGGCATAGTGACTCTTCTGTTGGCACTTGTTGCACGTGACCTCTGAAAGCGGACGGTGATACGGAGCACTTGATCTTGGAGCTTGAGACGAAGTCTTGTTCTGAAAGCCAGGGTTGGGTGGGTGGGAAGATCCACTGCCACCTTTGCTCTTCTGCTGATACGGCTGACGGAACAGAGGAGGAGGAAGCCAATACTTCTGCTGCTTGGCCACTTGAGTAGAGGAAGAAGGAGTAGTGTCTCTGACTCACTTCTTGGAAGCATCACACCTCAGTTGAGCGGCCTCTTTCTTCAGTGCCATGTTGTAGAACTCATCGTACCTCAAGGGCTCAAAGAGAACAAGAGCTAGCTGAATTTCTTCTCTGAGACCACCCCTGAACTGGTATATCATGCTCTTCTCATCAGGGACGTCCTGCTTGGCAAAGCGGGCGAGCTTCTGAAACAACTTGTTGTAGTCATAGACAGACAAAGAGCCTTGCTTCAGGTTGCGGAATTCCTCACGCTTGCTTTCAACCACACTTTGAGGGATATGGTGAGCTTTGAAGTCTTGATGGAATTCATCCCAGGTAATAACACGTCCACCTCTGGAATCCTTGTACTGCTGGAACCATTCTGCAGCTTGATCTTTGAGTTGGAAGGAAGCGAACTTGACGAAGTCCTCAGGCCTGACGTTACTGCACTCGAAATGCTTGCACACATCCATGAGCCAATCGTCAGCATCAGTTGCCTCAACACAATTGCTGAAAGTTTTTGGCCCGTTAGCAAGGAACTGGTTGAGTGTAGCATAGTGATTCTGATTGTTGCCTTGGTTCCCTTGGTTGCCTTGATTGCGCTCTTGAAGAATTTGCATGATCAACTGTGTGTTTGCATTGGTTGCGGCCATCACAGCTTGCCATGCCTCCGGAGGAGGTGGAGGTGGTGGTGAATCCTGATTCTGATTCTGATTGGTGCTCTTAGCGGGAGCCATCCTGAAGAGGTTGACCACCGTTAGCACATTGACAGATAAAATGAAGCTGAATCCAACGGAATGAAAATTGCAACATAAAGTCTTCACATCCGAACAAAATGAACGAATGCATTCCTCTTGAAATGGTCACATATCCATAAATTGAGAAGCCACTTAGAATTTAGGTAGAGAAATAAATCAACAAGGTACGGATCAAGAACGAATACTCGGTAAGAAATCCCAATCTCAAACCAAATATCCGTGGAAGAAGAACTAGAGCTACAAGAATTCCCACCTATGAAACTCCTGAACCTTTCCGGTTATGCAATCAGGTGTTGGGGGTACAGGGGAAGCATAATATCTCACCCAAATCTAGCAAATCCTACATCCAGCTGTATCCATCCTTCAACACATAACCGAGAAAAACTTCGGAAACCATCTACCTCAACCTTCGAAAAGCATCCGTTATACTAGTTATGGCGATACTCCCGAACTCCCACCCCAGTACTGGGTGGCGTCGAGGTTATCTCACCAACGAACTGCATAAAAGAGATTTTTGATGTCGGCGTACTTAACTCAGGTATTCCAGAACTGCAACGATAAAATTATGACGACAACACCTCAGAGCTCAACTCCCCGGGACACTTCCATAAAACCCCTGACAGGAGGCACCAAGACAATGTTCTTGTCATAAAACCATTGGAATGATTCCAAGATACCCACGTGATCCTAAAAAAAATTTAGTGAAATTTGAGAAGAGAAGAGTCAAAACTCTACGTCAAGATGCCTTACCAGAGTGATGAGGAGACTGGGAAGTAAAAAGAATTCCTAAACTCTCCGATATATAATTCCTAAATGACTCAAAACATTTTTCTAGACATAACTCGGCTGCTAAAAACGATCAATCAGTGGGGCTCCTAAGGTCGGGGAAGGCTCTGATTACCAACTTGTAACGCCCTCGATGCGGCTATAGCTCCCACGTGTCGAAGCACGACTTAGAGACATAACCGCATTGAAAGCAATGTCGCAAGTTAGGCAATCTTCACAACATCCCATGTAATATAAATAATAAAGGGGAGATAACATAGTTGGCTTACACTCGCCACGTCAATCAAGGTACATGAATAATATTACATCATCCAAACACTCATGGCCCGACTACGGTGCCAAAATAAAAGATAACCCAACATGCGACACGGTCCCGATCACCCCCAACTGGGCACCACTACTGATCATCAGGGAAAGACACGTAGTATCATTGAGAGTCCTCGTCGAACTCCCACTTGAGCTCAAGTGCGTCACCTGGAGTGGAATCATCAGGCCCTGCATCTGGTTTGGAAGTAACCTGTGAGCCACAGGGACTCAGCAATCTCGCACCCTCGCGATCAAGACTATTTAAGCTTAATGGGAAAGGCAAGGTAAATAGGTGGAGCTGCAGCAAGCGACTAGCATATATGGTGGCTATCCTGTTCGCAAAAGAGAGTGAGAAGAGGAGGCAAAGCGCGATCGAGAAACTAGAGAACAACCTGCGCAAGCATTACTCCAACACCGTGTTCACTTCCCGGACTCCGCCGAGAAGAGACCATCACGGTAACTCACACTATTGATTCATTTTAATTAAATTACGGTTCAAGTTATCTACAACCGGACATTAACAAATTCCCATCTGCCCATAACCACGGGCACGGATTTTGAAAGTTCAAATCCCTGCAGGGGAGTCCCAACTTAGCCCATGACAAGCTCTCACGGTCAACGAAGGAATAGACCTCCTCCCGAGACGTACCGATCAGACTCGGTACCTCGGTTCTTCAAGACACTTCGACAGGTTAAAACAAATCCAGCAACACCGCCCGAATGTGCCGACAAACCCCGATAGGAGCTGCACATATGTCGTTCTCAGGGCACACTCAGATGAGACATCCTACGAGTAAAACCAACCCTCAAGTTGCCCCGAGGTGGCCCCACAGTCTACTCGGTCGGACCAACACTCAGAGGAGCACTGGCCCGGGGGGTTTAAATAAGATGACCCTCGGGCTCCGAAAACCCAAGGGAAAAAGAGGCTAGGTGGCAAATGGTAAGACCAAGGTTGGGCATTGCTGGAAAAGCTTTAATCAAGGCGAACTATCAAGGGGTTCCCATTATAACCCAACTGCGTAAGGAACGCAAAATCTGGGAACATAACACCGATATGACGGAAACTAGCGCGGCAAGAGTGGAACAAAACACTAGGCGAGAGGCCGAGCCTTCCACCCTTTACCAAGTATATAGATGCATTAAGATAACATGGCAATATAATGATATCCCAACAAGTAAATAATGTTCCAACAAGGAACGGTCTCCAATCTTCACCTGCAACTAGCAACGCTATAAGAGGGGCTGAGCAAAGCGGTAACATAGCCAATCAACGGTTTGCTAGGACATGGTGGGTTAGAGGTTTGATATGGCAATTTGGGAGGCTTGAAAGCAAGTGGTAGGCATCGTAGCATAGGCATAGCAAAAGAGCGAGCAGCTAGCAAAGCAAAGATAGTAGTGATTTCGAGGGTATGATCATCTTGCCTACAAAGCTGTCAGAGTTGACTGGATCCTCGAAAGCAAACTCAACGGGCTCCTCGTTAGCGAACTCGTCTCCCGGCTCTACCCAAACAAGACAAGCAAGCAACAAGGACAGAACTTGGAAATGCATGAACTTGGCCTCAACTTGGAAATCCAAGTGTGCCACTGGAAAGATGAGATGAAATCGCTTGAAAACGATATAAAGAACGCCGGAATCAGACTTACGGTTTGGAAAAGGCAAGCAATTCAAATATGACCACGTTCTGCGATTTACAACAAGTAGCCATCTAAATGCAACGAGATGAACATGCTACAGCACTCAAACATGGCATAAAAATACATGGCTGGAACCCATTCAAGATGCTTAACAAACGTCTAGCACTGAGCTCCGGCCAATTCATCCATTAACAGGTTCAAACAAGCATGGCAAAAATGCTATTGTAAACAGATCTCAGACTTAGTGAAATTAACACTTGTCTGGAATTTCAGATCAGATAGCACTCTTCGGAGCATGAAAACTATATGCTACAGCACCTGAAAATGGCAAATTAAAGCATGGCATGGAGCTACTCAAAGAGCTTAACAAAAGTCCCTTAGTGACCTTGAGCCAAAAGGGATCAGAAAATACATTTGCAAGCATGTGAACATAGCGAATACATAATCAGATCACAGACTTAGTGAAAACTGGAGCATGCTGAAACAGATATCAAGTAGGCATGTTTACGAGCTCGATGCACTCACTACAGAGCAAGTCATGACCATATAAACATACACCCATCAAAAATACACAAAATACAATCTAGACATGGCAAGAACTTTAGCATAGCATGAAAGGATCAACTATAACATCACCGGCAAAATCGCTAACAAGTAGACAATCTGCCCAGATTCACGAAATAGCAAAAGTAGAGCTCGATTGACTCAAGCTAGGGTGCTCCATAATTGCAAACAAAGACAGGTATGGATAGAGCACTACAAGATTAACAAAACATCCTTACTGATCATCCTCAAAAGAGGCACGGATCACTAGGAAACAACATGAACATATGGCATATTGAGATAAACAGCTCAAGGACTTTGTGGAAATGCTAAGTCCCTGAAATCAGCATTACCAAGTGCCTCACTTTGCGAGCTTGTGCTAGTCATCACACACATCACAAAAATATATGGGTTGCACCTCTAGAAAGATGGCAAAACCCTTAACAAAACATATGTAGAGCTCATGGGCATATCATGCACATAATAATCATGGCAAAAATGACAGATATCTAAATGGAGCAGCAGATCTCACAATTATCTCAAGTAGCACTCTTCCAACAGCATTTCGGGCATCAAGATGAACTCAAATAAAAATGATGCAATGAGATGAAATGATGTACTTTCTAAGGTGAACATTTGGATATGCTATATGTCCAAAACGGAGCTACGGATGCAAAGTTACGGCATGATTAAATATGCAAAATGTTTAGGGTTTCGGGAGGAAAAGTCAACCAAGATCAACTCCCAGATCTGGATCCGGCCTGGAACACTATAGCGCGGCGGCGAGCTTGCCAGAAACGACGAAGAAGACGGCGGTGGAGGTGGCCGGAGCGGGCGCGGCTTGGCCGGCGACGGTGAGGTGGCGTGACGCCGGCGCGGGGAAGAGGCGGAGCAAGGCGGGGACGGAGCGGCGATGTCGGCGGTGGTGGCCGGAGCGGTGCCGGCGAGCGGAGGAGGGCGGGGCGGTGGCGATGTCGGCGGCGGTGGCCGGAGCGGCGCCGGCGAGCGGATGAGGGCGGCGGTGCTCGCGGGATGGCGGCGCGCGGGCGACGTGGGCTCGGGGGCCGGCCACGGGCTCTTCGGGCCGCAGCGCGGGGGCAGCTGCGCTCGCCACGTGGCGCTCTGCCAGTGGCCACGGGTGGCGGCGGGGCTAGCCGGACATGTCCGTCAGTGGCAGTTTTTGTCCGCCGGCGGCGGACGAAGTAGATCTAGGGTTTGGACGAGGGATCCGCGAATTTAGAGGAGGGGGTCTTTATATAGGCATAGAGGGAGCTAGGAGAGTCCAAATGAGGTGCGGTTTTCGGCCACGCGATCGTGATCGAACGCTCTAGATGATGGAGAGGGTTATGGTGGGTTTTGGGCCAACTTGGAGGGGTGTTGGGCTGCAACACACACGAGGCCTTTTCGGTCCCTCTGTTAACCGTTGGAGCATCAAACGAAGTCCAAATGGTACGAAACTTGACAGGCGGTCTACCGGTAGTAAACCAAGGCCGCTTGGCAAGTCTCGGTCCAATCCGGAAATGTTTAATCCCCACACACGAAAGAAAGGTAGAATTGACCACCGGAGGAGAACGAAGCGCCGGAATGCAAAACGGACAACGGGGAAAATGCTTGAATGCATGAGATGAACACGTATGAAAATGCAATGCACATGATGACATGATATGAGATGCATGACAACGACAACAACACACGGAGACAAAAACCCGAACCTGAGGAAATAAAATAACTTAAGGCCGGAAACAGCAAGAGTAGGAATACATATTGGGAAAATCATATCCGGGGTGTTACAACACTCCACCACTACGAAAGGATCTCGTCCCGAGATCTAGGACTGCAAGAACGCCGGGTACTTAGAACGGAGGTGATCCTCGCGTTCCCAGGTAGCTTCACGGTCGGAATGGTGTGACCACTTGACTTTGAGGAATTTGATTGACTTGTTGCGAGTCTTGCGTTCAGTCTCTTCAAGAATAGCAACTGGGTGCTCACGATAAGAGAGATCTTCTTGGAGCTCAATGTCCTCGAAGTTGACGGTGCGGTCAGGAGTCTTGAAGCACTTTCTTAGCTGAGAGACATGGAACACGTCATGAATATATGCAAAGTTTGAAGGAAGCTCGAGTTGATAGGCTAGATCGCCTCTCTTGCTGACAATCTTGAAAGGTCCCACGTATCTAGGGGCAAGCTTCCCTTTGATACGGAAGCGACGAGTACCTTTCATAGGAGAGACGCGGAGGTAAACATGAGCGCCGGAATGCAAAACAGACAACGGGGAAAATGCTCGAATGCATGAGATGAACACGTATGCAAATGCAATGCACATGATGGCATGATATGAGATGCATGAAAACGACAACAACACACGGAGACAAAACCCGAACCCGAGGAGATAAAATAACTGAAGGCCGGAAACGGCAAGAGTAGGAATACATATTGGGAAAATTATATTCGGGGTGTTATAGACAAGCAAGAAACAATCTCGAGGGCTAGACACAACTAGAGGAGAGCCGGTTTACGGCGACTCCCTCGTGATGATAATGAGATCTAGCCTCAAACAGCATGTAGGGTTGTTACCGGATGATGTTTCCCGGGGACCGGAGCTGTCTAAACCCTTGTCTTGTATTGCGTCTCTCGATTCCGCTCAACCCCTCTCAAGCTACCACATAGATGCGTTGGCCTCGCGACTAAGTCCTTACACTAAGGACATCTAACGTGTTAATTCCACGACAGTTGGTGCCCACCGTGGGGCTCGCGCACGGTGGTGTCGAGTTCTTGGAGGGATTTCTTCAGGGATCAAGAAATTCGCGAATTACCGGATGGAAAAGAACCGGCGCGGAAGATAATGTCATCGACGAGCAATCAAAGTGACATCAAGAGAAAATTAAGATTGCGTTTATGCGCCAGCACGCACGATGAGATGATCCGTCGAGGCCGGGTTAGTTTGCATTGTCGCTGCAGGTCGGGGTCTCGCCGAAATCAGTCGATATGGGGGACAAATCGCCGAGATCAACAGAGTATTTCTTTTACTACAGCCAAGACATCAATTGTTTATTACGATGGATCAAGTCCCGAAGCCACGTCAGGATCATGCTGCTTCTATATCCATCAAATCAATAAATAGTACTCCCTCTATTTTTGTATTCAAGGCCACAAACTCGGATTACAGGTACCAATGTAAAATTTAATGCCTGCTTTAAAAGTCAACTTCTCTTCTTGTTTACTGAGATCATTAATACTTCGCATGCATGGAAAGAAACTGAATGGAGGAAGTAGCCGACTGTCATTATGATGTCATGCATGCAAGTATTAAACAGGTTGTTAGTACGAGAAAATATCATTAACTTCGCCTCAATTACTGTTGGTGGCTTTATATAGATGCAAAATGTATATTCCATAATAGTCTTGTATATAAAAATGGAGGGAGTACAAAGGTGTTATATATCAAGATACACGGAGCGGGATGGAAAAATCAGTTACAAACTTCCTCCACCTTCGATTCTGCGTCGGGACGCTGGCCTTTCCGAGTCGCCAACTCCGAGAAACCAGCCATCAGCCAACGACGTTTTCCATGCTCCTCTCTATACCGTATCCGCCTCGGACTCGCCGGGTCACGCGTGCTTCGCATCGCCCGCAAAATCCCTCTGTTTCTTCAAGCGGATCGTGAAATACTCAAACTGTTAAACCGGACGCAGCTCACCAACCCGCCGCGCCAGGTCGCCCCGTTTTCAACACCAAGTTTCACTGGTCACCACACCACTGAGCCGAATCCAAGTCGGCCTGCCTCGACTCATCCCGAGTCGCCTGCGCCCTAAATCTGAGTCACCGAGGTGTAACCCGAAGAAGAGGCAAGTCTGCCAGTTTAACTCGCCTCGCCTCTGTCGTGGTTTACTACTGCCGCCAAGTCGCCACTTGTGACAAGTTTCCAAGTCGCCCTGGCTTCAAACCGCAGCGCCGGTTTTTACTTCTGCAGCAGCCTGTCTCGATAAATCGCCGCCTGAGAGCCGGCCTCATTCGGTCAGGTGGTCAAATGAGTACTACGGACTAGTACTCTCAGTTTCGCACATGTGATGATCTGAGTCAGAATAAGAAAAAAGAAGAAAAGTCCAAGCAAAATACGACCCGGCAAGAACGTGGAGGGAGTTCTGGATTCGGACTCTGCCGCTTGCGGCCGGGTTGGGACGCCCTGTCGCAGTGTTTCTGGTAGTCCAAGACAAAAAGAAGAGCAGAAAAAGAAGAAGAGACAGTTCACGAACAGTTAACGAGACGGAACCAGATTTGGCTATGATTCGGAAAGTGGAGATGGACGTGGGCTTCGCTGTTACAGCCTCGCCTCACAGGCATCTCTCCGCCGCCGCGCCAGGCCTGAACCGCCCCGACTCCGAGCCGCCCTCTCCACGATGGCCTGAGGTGCCCTCGCCAGTCTGTTTCTGCAGCAAGCCGTTTCCTCCATGACCGAGCCACCGTTTCGCCTCCAAACCGTCCTTGCTGGAGCGGCATCGGCCACCGTCGCCTCGGTCTCATTCCTCCTTGACCGTGTCCGAGCCGCCGCCGAGGCATGCCGCAGTTGATGTTGTCGGAGCTGCGGCCCTTGCACGAGCCGCCAGTCATCTTCATTGGCTGTAACGACTAACGAATCGCCACTACCGCAGCCTCGAGACGCCGCCCAGGTCCGGCCTGCCCACGCTGCAACATACGGTTTCAAACCATCGTCGTCAAATCGCCGCTTCCGCCGAGTCCCGCCGGATCAAACCAGCCTCTGCGGCCAAAGCTTCCACGGACTTGTGCTGGTTAAACCGCAATTTCTTCAAAGACATCGCGCCGGTTCTCTCTATTATGCCTCCTGCGGGGTTAAACTGCCGTTCGCAAGAGTCACCGATGCCGCCGGGGTTGGCCTCGTTTCCGCCTTAGCCGCAAGCCGTAACGAAAGCCTTCCTCCGCGACCGGCCTCCCTTTGCGCAAGATCCCACTTCTCGGGCCGCCAGCCAGGTCAACAACTGCGCGTTGAGCCGCCGCCGCTCGGTTTCTGTCGCCGGGTCGACCCCGCCCTGTTTCCACCGGTGTTCATCGTTCGCCGGGTTGAGCCACCACCGCCGTCGCTTCATGGGTCATCGTGGCCTCGAGGTCCGCCGTCGTCGTGTCAAGCCAGCCGCGCCTAAGCTACCACGACTTGCCCGTGCTCTGTCGCTCTCGAGCTGCCTCCGTACTTGCTTCTTCAAAGCCGTCCGCACCGCAAGTTGTTGTTGAGCCGTCCCGTGGTCGGCCCTCCGCTCCTTCCACCTTCAGGCCCCTGACCTTGGTGACCCCGCACCATTTTTACAGCGGGAGAGCTGCCGCTGCTAATCCGCCGTCTGCTTACACCAGTCATGCCGCGCGACCTTGCTTCGCCTAACCCGCCGCTGCTGTAGCGTATCTTGTTAGTCGTCACCTCCGAGTCAAACCACCCTGGCCATGATTCCAAATCGTCGTCGCTTCAATGAGGGAGCCGTCATGCTGTCATCCTCCGCCTCGCCGCTGCGCTTGCACAACTCCAAGTGGGAGTCGCCGGATTTTTTCCCGCACCATGGAGAGACCTCTGCTCCGGGCTGTTCGATGAGTTACCGTCACCGACCGCTGCCACCATTGAATCGCCAGCTCACCTCTGCTCGAGCCGCCGTCGAGCTGCCGTCCCGGTGTTGAACCGCCGCGCCGGATCAAATTGACCCGGCCTCACCACCGCCACTACGGTTGCCAGGTGACCCACCGCCGGGTCAAGTTGTTTATCAGAAAAGGAAAGGCAGAAGCAGATCAGTCAAAGAAACGACCGACTCGGGAGTCTTTTCTGGTGCACTTGATAAAATATCATATCAATTGAAGTGTGTGGAGATTATTCTTGCGTAAGGACCAAGACCGTGGACCAAGTTCCGACAGCATACAAGGATCAATTGTATTGAAAAAGTATCTACGGATGGCACTTGTCGATCATCGATTATCCGAACAAATCAGTATATTTTACACAGGACAAAGTCCACTACAAAGGTGGCATCGTCCCATAGACAGAAGGCTCGCACTGGTTTAAATGTTGTGGCTAATTCTTGCGCCTGCGCCGGTTTAAATGTCGTGGCCAACTCTCGCGCCTGCACTGACTACTGCTGCCACGCCCGAATCATTAGTCCGCACCGGCTTACAAATGTCGCGGCCGACTCTTCCGTCTGCACCGGCTTACAAATGCCACGGCCGAGTCTCCCGCCCGTGCCGGCTTATAACGTCGTGGCTGATTCATCTGTCTGTGCCGCCTCTGATGTTGCGGTCGTCTTGACTGTCTATCTTTCGTGGTCTGGTCTACATCAACACACCGAGCCGCACCTGTTTGCATGAGCTATTTATTGAGTATGAGCAAGTCACTGCTTGGGTAGCCCGGTTTTTCTTCCACCAAATTGGACGCAAATTATCATTCAGCCGCCGTTTGCGTTGGATGGCTCAATGGACATGCACACAAGTCGCTGCCATTACAGTTTGGTTAAACTTCAAAACAGCCAGTTGGAAGGAACCATTGGCCGAGTTGCTGACACGGTTCATATGGGATCATTTATAACCCGCCGCAGTCACCTCAACCTTCTGTGGATTTACATCGCGTTATTAACACCGATGATATATAACTTCTGCTATGGTCAAGTACGGAGAATCTCAAGACAACTCCTTGAGTCATCTTAAGACTCGAGGGCTACGATGATATGACACAGCAAGTTTTGCCAGTTTCAGCAAATTCAAGTGCCCCAGAATGTTGAAGGGAAACCCGATCCCGGAGGCTACGGTTATATTGGTGCAAATTTAAAGGCCGTCAGAAAATTTCCGGCTTAAAAGGAAAGATTCCGGTTTGAAATCTGGTTCAAGGGAAAGATGTCTCCCATAAAGCTTTGAAGCTCTCAATATCCGGTTTAAAATCCCGGTTCAAGAAGAATTTATCTTTTGCAAAAAGTTAAAAGTTGTCGAAGAGGACCTGTTGCCATGATGTACGGTTCAAACATGGGTATCCCGCCTTATAGGCTTATCATATTATTGATTACATGGGGGCTTCAGCTGACAAAGCGGAAGTTCTGTCCATTAATCTGGCTATCACGCCACAACAAAGCTCGGGAGCTTCACACCCAAGGGGCCAAAGAGAGTATTGTTGCTATGCACAGCTCAAACATAGGCACCCATTGAGCACAGCTCACAAAGTTACTTGGGGGCTCTTTGTGTAAAGTAACAAAGAGCTTGAAAGGACCCTTGTAATTGGGTATCGACCCACGGCTTGGAAGCCTAGTGTATTCACCTAAAACCCCGGGTTAACCTGCCTTCATCAAGTAAGCCACTCCTATCCACGTAATCCTGGCATGACCCGCCGAACGTTTGACAGTTACTCTCATTGAGACCCTGAACTTGTCAAATTTAAAACGACGATTGGTTAGTTGGAGGCCCATCTTAAAAGGCTTTGTCAAATGGTTGAAATCAGCGGCCTGGCAGCCCATGAAAAGCCTCGAATTTGGGCCTGGCAGCCCTTGAAACGCATCGACTACACGGTTTTATTTGCCTTTGTCAAGATTTTTCTCTTTTGATAAATTTTATGTTGAACCGGTGTCTATTGACCCGGCATGACTATCAGTCATCAAATTAACCCGGTGTTCGTTAACCCGGCTCGACTTTCAACTACAAGTTGTCAGTACATAATCACTTATAATCCGGTGTTTATTGACCCGGCCTGGCTTTGGACTATAAGTCGCCAGTATATATTTGGATTGTGCCATTGGAATTATGCGCTTATAAATCATTGGGTATATTATTCAAATAGCCAACATGGCTGGATTTTGATTATGGTTATCAATAACCAGTATTATGATTAAAGTTTCCAAAGTCGCTTTTGCGCAATGGCTATCATATTATCAATAGATATGATTTATTCTACAATTGAAGGAATAGTCCCGAGTTACTGCAGGCTTACGACCCGGCACTTGGGGCCACATTATTTCAGTTGAAGTTACATCAAATACACAAGTCTCATGTCGCTGCAAGCATGCACCATGACACTTGGGGGCTAACGCAAAGTCATTTTTTGCTCACCTTATTGAAGACCCGACTCATCACATCATAATGAGACGGCCCTTGGAGGCTACCAATTGCTCTTGTCAACAATTCAAGGTACACAAATTTTCATTTATCATTGAAGGGTCCACTGCTCAGTTGGTAAAGCACAAGGCTCTTAACCTTGTGGACATGGATTCAAGCCCCATGATGGGGGTTACATCATATGATGTTATTTTCATTGAAGTATATATCAAAGTCCCAGCTCAATATTATCTTACTTAGCCGGCCCTTGGGGGCTACACGTTGCTTTTCAAAGTTTACATGATTATATTTACAAAGTCCCTGCTCATTATTGCATAATGACCCGGCCTTTGGGGGCTACACTGGTTGAAGTTTTTATGAGCATCAGGAAATTACGAGTCCCAGGTTGCTGCAAGCATGACAACCCGTCCCTTGGGGGCTACATATGTGGAATACTCAATTCTGACTAGTGATTGAGATGAACAACCTGGTTTTCTTCAAGATTGTGATATTTATATTGAAGCAAGTCTTAAGCTGTTGCTATGCTACCTTCTTAAGACTTAAGGGCTACAGGTGATAGTCATATAAGAGGTATATTTTCAAGCTGGATGTTAACTACAAGTATGACCTGGTGCTATCAATATTTATAAACCTGCAAGTTCTACATTCTTAAACCGGCTGAAGATCATATGAGGATTTCAAGGACCATTATTTTTGTTAAGTCATTGGGAGCTAAGTCAAAGAAGTTATTCTTCACAATATTTCTCTGTGCAAACCAATGTCAACAAATTGATTATGAAGCTGGCCTATTAAACCGGATTTTCTAGAAGAAGGAAGTGACAAGGACTTAAGGATGATTAGAGTCAGTTTAACATGGATAAATCCAAATGAAAACTGGGGGCTAATGTCGGGGATATACCCCGCGGTATGACCCGGCTGGAGTTGTAAACCGGTTGGGACTTGGTAAACCGGCTGGTGGTCAACCGGCGGAGAGTCGAGACAGATGGCTAAGACAGACGGTAAACCGGCTGGTGGTAAACTGGCGGAGAGTCAAGACAGATGGCTAAGACAGACGGTAAAGCGGCTGGTGGTAAACCGGCAGACAGTTAAGATAGATGTCTAAAACAGACGGTAAACCAGTGAGTGTTAAACCGGCAGACAATGTTAAACCAGCAGATGTTAAGAAGCCCAGGAAAGGAAGTCAAAATAGTTTAAGTTAAAGTCCGAGTTGGACTCCACATGTAACCCGCCCCTTCAACATATATAAGGAGGGGCAGGGCTCCTCAAAGGGGGACAAGCAAGAAACAATCTCGAGGGCTAGACACAACTAGAGTAGAGCCGGTTTATGGCGACTCCCTTGTGATGATAATGAGATCTAGCCTCAAACAGCATGTTGGGTTGTTACCGGATGATGGTTCCCGGGGCCCGAAGCTGTCTAAACCCTTGTCTTGTCTTGCGTCTCTCGATTCCGCTCAACCCCTCTCAAGCTACCACATAGATGCGTTGGCCTCGCGACTAAGTCCTCACACTAAGGACATCTGACGTGTTAATTCCAAGACAGTACTGAAATGATCATGTTCATTGCAAAGTTCACAAGTATGGCTAAGAAAGTTTAAATTTTCAGCACACGCATCTAGCCTTTCTTGCAACCATTTAGTTTCTAAATGCTTATGCCTCATGCAATATCTATCTTCCCTATTTGGTGTGTACATGCAAACCCAATGTACTCCACAGAAATTGACATGTTTATAGGAGACATTATCATCATGACTAGTGCAATCATCATTAGTACCATGGATAGTCAAGGAATTCATACTAACAACATTGAAATCATGCTCATCATTCAAAGATTTAGTGCCAAACATTTTAATGCATTCCTCTACTAGCATTTGAGGACAATTTTACTTTCCATCATACTTACGAAAGAAATTAAAAAGATGAAGCGTATGAGGCAAAGTTAATTCCATTTTTTTGTAATTTTATTTTATAAACTAAACTAGTGATAAAAAAGAAACTAAAAGACTCGACTGCAAGATATAAACATATACCTTCAAGCACTCACCTCCCCGGCAACGGAGCCAGAAAAGAGCATGATGTCTACTACACAACCTTCTTCTTGTAGATGTTGTTGGGCCTCCAAGTGCAAAGGTTTGTAGGGTAGTAGAAAATTTCCCTCAAGTGGATGACCTAAGGTTTATCAATCCGTAGGAGGCGTAGGATGAAGATGGTCTCTCTCAAGCAACCATGCAACCAAATAACAAAGAGTCTCTTGTGTCCCCAACACACCCAATACAATGGTAAATTGTATAGGTGCACTAGTTCGGCGAAGAGATGGTGATACAAGTGGTATATGGATAGTAGATAATGGTTTTTGTAATCTGAAAATATAAAAACAACAAGGTAACTAATGATAAAAGTGAGCGTAAACGGTATTGCAATGTGTTGAAACAAGGCCTAGGGTTCATGCTTTCACTAGTGCAAGTTCTCTCAACAATAATAACATAATTGGATCACATAACTATCCCTCAACATGCAACAAAGAGTCACTCCAAAGTCACTAATAGCGGAGAACAAACGAAGAGATTATGGTAGGGTATGAAACCACCTCAAAGTTATTCTTTCCAATCAATCCGTTGGGCTATTCCTATAAGTGTCACAAACAGCCCTAGAGTTCATACTAGAATAACACCTTAAGACACAAATCAACCAAAACCCTAATGTCACCTAGATACTCCAATGTCACCTCAAGTATCTGTGGGTATGATTATACGATATGCATCACACAATCTCAGATTCATCTATTCAACCAACACATAGGACCTCAAAGAGTGCCCCAAAGTTTCTACCGGAGAATCACGACGAAAACGTGTGCCAACCCCTATGCATAGGTTCATGGGCGGAACCCGCAAGTTGATCAGCAAAATATACATCAAGTGAATCACGTGATATCCCATTGTCACCACAGATACGCACGGCAAGACATACATCAAGTGTTCTCAAATATTTAAAGACTCAATCCAATAAGATAACTTCAAAGGGGAACTCAATCCATTACAAGAGAGTAGAGGGGGGAAGAAACATCATAGGATCCAAATATAATAGCAAAGCAAGCGATACATCAAGATCGTATCACCTCAAGAACATGAGAGAGAGACAAAGATCAAACACATAGCTACAGGTACATACCCTCAGCCCCGAGGGAGAACTACTCCCTCCTCATCATGGAGAGCACCGGGATGATGAAGATGGCCACCGGAGAGGGATTCCCCCACCGGCAGGGTGCCG
Source organism: Triticum aestivum (assembly GCF_018294505.1). Classification (NCBI taxonomy): domain Eukaryota; kingdom Viridiplantae; phylum Streptophyta; class Magnoliopsida; order Poales; family Poaceae; genus Triticum; species Triticum aestivum. The sequence goes on from NC_057806.1 coordinate 562,844,838, forward strand.
GAACCAGTCTAGATTGGCTTTTGGTGGCTATGGAGGCTTCTGGCGGCGGAACTCCCGATCTATTGTGCTCCCCGATAGTTTTAGGGTATATGGGTATATATAGGAGGAAGAAGTACGTCAGGGGAGCCATGAGGGGCCCATGAGGGTGGAGGGCACGCCCCCTACCTCGTGGCTCCCTCGTTTCTTTCCTGACGTGCACTCCAAGTTTATCAGGTTGCTTTCCTTCCAAAAATAACTTCTCCAGAAGGTTTCATTCCGTTTCAACTCCGTTTGATATTCCTTTTTTCAAAACACTGAAACAAGGGGAAAACAGGAACTGGCACTGGGCTCTGGGTCAATAGGTTAGTCCCAAAAATAATATAAAAGTGGATAATAAAGCCCAATAACGTCCAAAACAGAAGATAATGTAGCATGGAGCAATCAAAAATTATAGATACATTGGAGACGTATCAACCAGATCACCTCGAAGGGGGGGGGGCGGGGGTTGCCACAATGGTGCGGTATAGGGATCGAGTGGAGAAGCGGCCCGAGGCCTCAAGGCGCCAGGAGACCCGATCAGGCGTAGGTGAGAGGGCCGGTTCATGGAGGGCCACAATGTCAAGGAGCTCGTGCCAGGCTGCTAGTTCCGCAGCCCCAAATGGGCGGCGGAAGGCGAGACGCCCTAAGTCAAGAAGGGCCGTCTCGACCGAGACCCGAGGGTCAACGGCAATGAAGAATAAATCTGGGAAGCGGGCCGCGAAAGGGACCTCGCCGGCCCACCGGTCAAAATAGAAGAGAGTGGCCGTGCCCGAGCCCACTGAAATTGAGGTGCCAACGCGCAGGAAAGGCAAAAGCGGAATGAGAGATTGCCATAACTGAGAGCCGCCGAACCATTGACAGAACGCAAGGGGCCGGCCGCCGAGGTATTTATTTTGGATTATTTGCAGCCACAGGCCGCCCTTGCCATTGGCAATGCGCCAAAGCCAGCGGGTCAAGAGGGCAATGTTCATCTGCTTGGATGACACGATGCCCAGGCCGCCCTGATCCTTGGGCTTGCAGATTTCAGACCACCGAACCATGTGGTATTTCTGCTTATCTCCCTCACCCGCCCAAAAGAAGCGGGCTTGGATCGTACCAACCTCATGGTGTAGAGTCTCAGGCAGACTATAGAAGCTCATGATGAAAAGCAGGAGGTTGGTCAGGGAGGAGTTGATCAGGATGCAGCGTGCCACCTTGGAGAGCCATCGGCCCTGCCACGGCTCAATGTGGAAGCTGAGTTTGCCCACAGCGGGGCGCAGGTCAGCGACTGTGAGGAGGGAGTCGCTAATGGGGATTCCTAGGTAGGAGGTGGGGAAGGAGCAGTTAAGGCGGTTGGCAATCCCTTGAGATTCATCGGGAGAATATCCCAAAACCATCACTTCGCTCTTAGCAAAGTTAATCTTTAGCCCCGATAGCTCTTGAAAGCAGAGGAGGAGGAACTTGACATTCGCGACATCACTGCTGGAGCCTTCCATCATAATGATGGTGTCATCGGCATACTGGAGGAGGGAGACACCGTTACCGCCCACCAAGTGGGGAACGATCCCTCGAATGTGTCAGGCCACTTTGGCTTTTTCCAGAATAGAGGCCAAAGCATCAACCACCATGTTAAATAGGAACGGGGAGAAGGGGTCACCCTGGCGCACCCCACAGAAGGTGGGAAAGTAGGGACCGATCTCGCCGTTGATATTAACCGCGGTCTGACCTGAGCACACCATATGCATGACCCTGGTTACCCAGCGGGCATCAAATCCCTTCCGCAGAAGGACTTCCTGAAGGAAGGGCCAGCTCACCGTATCATATGCTTTGTGGAAGTCAATCTTCAGGAAGACGGTTTGGAGACCTCTAGAGCGGACCTCATGCAGCACCTCGTGGAGGACCAAGACGCCATCCAGGATGAAGCGGCCCTGGATGAAGGCAGACTAGTCCGGGTGGGTGATGCGGTCGGCCAACGAGGTCACCCTATTGGCTTCCCCTTGGCCAAGATGCAGAAGATCACATTAATCACCGTGATGGGCCGAAACTGACGGATATCAGTCGCCCCAGGAACCTTGGGGATAAGGGAGATGATCCCGAAATTAAGGCGTCGGAGATCAATGGACCCAACATAGAACTCCTCGAAGAGGGCCATGATCTCAGGCTTGCCTACATTCCAGAAGGTCTGGAAAAACTTGACTGGAAGGCCATCGAGGCCCGGAGCGGAGGATGGGTTCATGCCACTGATGGCTGACCATACCTCGGCTTTCGAGAAGGGGACCGTCAAGGCCGCGTTCTCGGCAGTAGAAACACGCTGGGGTTCCAGCCAGAAATCTGGAGCTAGAGAATAAGTCGTGGTAGAAGCCGTCGATGTGGGCGCGGATCTCAGGCGGCTGCGAGAGGAGAACATCGCCCTCCCAGAGGAGGAGGATGGTGTTCCGATGTCTTCTCCCATTGGCAATGGCCTGGAAGTAGGCCATATTGGCATCCCCCTTGAGGATCCATTTCTGGGTCCTGCGGAGATCCAATACACCTCCTCGTCTGTATATATGACCATTAGCTGGTCTTCAAGGTCATAGCGCCGGAGCCACTCATCCGGAGCAAGGCCAGCCGAGTCGGCCTGGAGGTCTAGAGCTTGAATGGCAACTAGGATGGACTTCTTCCGTTCTCGCAGATCATGCCCCAGATTGGCACCCCAGCCTTCCATGAACCGCCTGGCTCGCTTGGCACAGAAGTGCCAGTCGTCAACCGCCAAGATCGCCCGGTGGGGGGGCAAGACGAGCTTCCACCCAACAAGCACGGACCTCGTTGGCGAAGCCATTCTGGTTAAGCCAGAATGTCTCAAAGTGGAACCGAGGAGGGATGGGGGGCGCTCGTTCTCCGTCGAGAGGAGAAGCAGGATGTGGTCGGAGCCGATCCGGGTGATGGCCTGGAGAGAGGCCAGGGGGCACTGGAGTTCCCATTCCGGGGAGACCAGGATGCGGTCCAAAACTGAACACATAGGATCAGCTTGGCGATTAATCCAGGTAAATCGCGCCCCCACTCGGTCCAACTCACGCAGGTCAAGGTCGGCAATGCAATCGTTAAACATTTGCATGCGGAGGAAGTTGACCAAGTCATTATTCTTATCTTCGGCAAACCGAAGGAGGTTGAAGTCTCTGCCCACTACAACTGGGAGCTGGGCCAAGGAGACTTTCAAAGGAATGTCGCCGACCGACTATGGTCGGCAGGTTCGTATATGATGATGATCTCCCATTTGAAGTTAATTGCATGCTTGAGAAGTTCCATGCTGACGAAGAATTCGCCCCGGTCCATGCTACCAGCCTCAAAGGTGGCATCATTTACGCCTAAAAGGATGCCACTGGAGTGGCCGGCAATCCCACTAGAAGGGTGCCAATGCCATGAGAACAGGTGCGAACTCAACCGCTCGAGCTCCGCCAGGGAAAACTCGGTTCGCATGGTTTCCTGAATGGCGACTATGTCAATGTGTTTGTCACTCATGTATTCAATGAGCTGGCGGCGTCGGCCGTCTTGGATGAACCTGCGGATGTTTCAGAAGAGGGTCCGCATTAAGCAACCATCGAGGGGCTGCTTGAAACCCGAACGCGAGACGCGCTGAGAGCATGGATGGCCGTGGTACGGGAACGGTGAGGCCGCGGATCACACCATCGACCCCAGAAGGAGGGTTGGGTCCCGCGGCCTGGGTAATCGGCGCACTAGGGGAGGGGGCAGACATGCGGGTGCGGGCCTCGGACAACCGACCCTCAAGGATCTCGCGCGCCCAAATGGCCACAATTTGAACTAGGGGAGGGGCTACCTCCCCACGGAACACAATAGCAGAGTCGGCGGCCACCTTAGCGAGGTGGGTAAGAGGCGCCGACTCAAGAGAAGAAAACGAGCATGTAGATGAAGAGGTCGGGATGACAGCGGTACCTGACTCGAGGTTCGGGGCAGTGGCCCGAAGCGCAGCCCTCTCCGGGATGGGCAGGGCCGGGCTAACCACGGGCCGAGTAGCGTCGATCCGAGAACTGCGACGCGACGCGGTCACCGAAGAGGAGGCCGACTGCCCATGCAATACATGAGCGTGAGCCATGGATATAGCACTATGGGTGGAATAGAATATGATGATGGGGGTTATGTGGAGAAGACAAAAAGGAGAAAGTCTCACATCAACGAGGCTAATCAATGAGCTATGGAGATGCCCATTGATTGATGTTAATGCAAGGAGTAGGGATTGCCATGCAACGGATGCACTAGAGCTATAAATGTATGAAAGATCAACAAAAGAAACTAAGTGGGTGTGCATCCAACTTGCTTGCTCATGAAGACCTAGGGCACTTGAGGAGGCCCATTGTTGGAATATACAAGCCAAGTTCTATAATGAAAAATTCCCATTAGTATATGAAAGTGAGAAAACAAGAGGCTCTCTATCATGAGGATTATTGTGCTACTTTGAAGCACAAGTGTGGCAAAGGATAGTAGCATTGTCCCTTCTCTCTTTTTCTCTCATTTTTTGGGGGGCCTTCTCTCTGTTTTTTTATGGCCTTTCTCTTTTTTGGGGGCCTTCTCTTTTATTTTTATGGCCTTTTTTTATTCCTCACTTGGGACAAGAAAATGATGATCATCACACTTCTATTTATTTACAACTCAATGATTACAACTCGATACTAGAACAAAGTATGACTCTATATGAATGCCTCTGGCGGTGTACCGGGATTGCGATGAATCAAGAGTGACATGTATGAAAAATTATGAACGGTGGCTTTTCCACAAATACGATGTCAACTACATGATCATGCAAAGCAATATGACAATGATGATGCGTGTCATAATAAACGGAACGGTGGAAAGTTGCATGGCAATATATCTCGGAATGGCAATGGAAATGCCATAATAGGTAGGTATGGTGGCTGTTTTGAGGAAGATATAAGGAGGTTTATGTGTGAAAGAGTGTATCATCACTATTAGAAAAGGGGGCAAAGCTCCAGGCCGGGTAAGCCCATTAGTCCCGGTTCGGTCCAGAACCGGGACGAATGGGGGCATTGGACCCGGTTCGTGAGCCCAGGGGGCGGCCGGGCCACGTGGGCCATTGGTCCCGGTTCGTCTGGACCTTTTGGTCCCGGTTGGTGGGACGAACCAGGACCAATGGGCCTCGCTCCTGGCCCACCACCATTGGTCCTGGTTGGTGGCTTGAACCGGGACCAAAGGCTCCCCTTTAGTCCCGGTTCATGCCATCAACCGGGACCAATGAGGTGCCTATATATACCCCCTCGTGTAAGAGCAGAGCACACTGCTCTATTTTTTCTCGCCGAGGGGGAGAGGGCTTGGTGGTGCTCTAGCTCACCTCCTATGCACACAAGGTGTTCGATGGAATGCCCGAGCCACACTACTTAAGCTTTCTCCTCTCCAAGCTCGACCTCCAAGCTCCATTTTCCTCAATATTTGTCTAGGTTTAGCGGTCCGTCACGCCCCGTCCCCGTCTTCACCGCCGTCGATCACCCGCGCCGAGCTCATCGCCGGCACCACCATGGTGAGCCTCTTGTTCTTATCTTCTTTCTGAAAGGAAAAAATATTCTTACTTGTATGTTTACATAGATACTTGTATTATTTTCTTACTTTTATTATTGCATCTTATATAGTGCGATGGTTTTGGTATCCGCCCCCGTCGGCCCTCGTCCTGTCTACGATTCGGATGTGGTATATATATTATCTTTATAACTATTGGTTCATTTATTGTTTATGAAAATTATGCCGACCAACGTGACATAGATTTTATTTATGTAGGATGTATGTGAATCAGAAATTCCAACCGACCCTATTGTCGAGAGGTTAAATTTAGTTGAAGAAGAAAACAATTTGTTGAAGGAAAAAATAAAAAAATTGAGGAGGAGAAGATGATATTGGAGTTGCATGTTGCGGATCTCGGCGATGATCACAAGATCAAGATGGATGCAATGCGCTTGCAGATTAGAAAGATTAGAAAATATGCCATTCATACCAAGGCTTGGTATCATTATGCTGTTGGATCAATTTTTACCTTGGTTGCGATTATGATCGTATTAGTTTTCGCATTGAAATGTTTTACATAGTTTCAATGTATGGTTTAACTAATTAGATGCTCTGGAGAGCTATATGTTTTTAGATGAGAACTATGTATGTACTTTGGTTTTAATGTGATGATGAACTTCCATTAATTTGGACACTTAATTATATATAATGCACGCAGATGTACCGGAAATGAATGTACGGTGACAGACACACCTCCGAGTACATTAAGGGCGTGCATAAGTTTCTCGATGCGGCTGAGGCAAACAAGCAGAATGGTTTTATGTGTTGTCCATGCACTGAATGTGGGAATACAAGGTCTTACTCTAACCGGAAAATCCTTCACTCCCACCTACTTTACAAGGGTTTCATGCCACACTATAATGTTTGGACGAGGCACGGAGAAATAGGGGTTATGATGGAAGACGGCAAAGAAGAAGAGTACGATGACAACTATGTGCCCCTTGAATACGGTGATGCTGCAATGGAGGGAGCTGGTGAAGATCAAGAGGAACCAGACGATGTGCCCAATGATGCTGCAACGGGTGAAGCTGCTGAAGATCAAGAGGAACCAGACGATGTGCCCGATGATGATGATCTCCGCCGGGTCATTGTCGATGCAAGGACGCAATGCGAAAGTCAAAAGGAGAAGCTGAAGTTCGATCGCATGTTAGAGGATCACAAAAAAGGGTTGTACCCCAATTGCAAAGATGGCAACACAAAGCTCGGTACCGTACTGGAATTGCTGCAGTGGAAGGCAGAGAATGCTGTGCCTGACAAAGGATTTGAGAAGCTACTGAAAATATTGAAGAAGAAGCTTCCAAAGGATAACGAATTGTCCGACAGTACATACATAGCAAAGAAGGTCATATGCCCTCTAGGATTGGAGGTGGAGAAGATACATGCATGCCCTAATGACTGCATCCTCTACCGCGGTGCATACAAGGATCTGAACGCATGCCCGGTATGCGGTGCATTGCGGTATAAGATCAGACGAGATGACCCTGGTGATGTTGACGGCGAGCCCCCCAGGAAGAGGGTTCTTGCGAAGGTGATGTGGTATGCTCCTATAATACCACGGTTGAAACGTCTGTTCAGAAACGAAGAGCATGCCAAGTTGATGCGATGGCACAGTGAGGACCATAAGAAAGATGGGAAGTTGAGAGCACCCGCTGATGGGTCGCAGTGGAGAAAAAACGAGAGAAAGTACTGGGATGAGTTTGCAAAGGACCCAAGGAATGTATGGTTTGCTTTAAGCGCGGATGGCATTAATCCTTTCGGGGAGCAGAGCAGCAATCACAGCACCTGGCCCGTGACTCTATGTATGTATAACCTTCCTCCTTGGATGTGCATGAAGCGGAAGTTCATTATGATGCCAGTTCTCATCCAAGGCCCTAAGCAACCCGGCAATGACATTGATGTGTACCTAAGGCCATTAGTTGAAGAACTTTTACAGCTATGGAATGGAAACGGTGTACGTATGTGGGATGAGCACAGACAGGAGAAATTTAACATAAAGGCATTGCTGTTCGTGACCATCAATGATTGGCCCGCTCTCAGTAACCTTTAAGGATAGACAAACAAAGGATACCACGCATGCACGCACTGTTTAGATGACACTGAAAGTATATACCTGGACAAATGCAGGAAGAATGTGTACCGGGGCCATCGTCGATTTCTTCCGACCAACCATCAATGTCGAAAGAAAGGCAAGCATTTCAAAGGCGAGGCAGATCACCGGAAGAAGCCCGCCATGCGTACCGGTGATCACGTACTTGCTATGGTCAATGATTTACACCTAGTCTTTGGAAAGGGTCCCGGCGGACTAGCTGTTCCGAATGACGCTGAGGGACACGCACCCATGTGGAAGAAGAAATCTATATTTTGGGACCTACCCTACTGGAAAGACCTAGAGGTCCGCTCTTCAATCGACGTGATGCACGTGACGAAGAACCTTTGCGTGAACCTGCTAGGCTTCTTGGGCGTGTATGGGAAGACAAAAGATACACCTGAGGCACGGGAGGACCTGCAACGTTTGCACGGAAAAGACGGCATGCCTCCGAAGCAGTATAAAGGTCCTGCCAGCTACGCTCTTACGAAAGAAGAGAAAGAAATCTTCTTTGAGTGCCTGCTCAGTATGAAGGTCACGACTGGCTTCTCGTCGAATATAAAGGGAATAATAAATATGCCAGAGAAAAAGTTTCAGAACCTAAAGTCTCATGACTGCCACGTGATTATGACGCAACTGCTTCCGGTTGCATTGAGGGGGCTTCTACCGGAAAACGTCCGATTAGCCATTGTGAATCTATGTGCATTCCTCAATGCAATCTCTTAGAAGGTGATCGATCCAGAAATCGTACCAAGGCTAAGGAGTGATGTGGCGCAATGTCTTGTCAGTTTCGAGCTGGTGTTCCTAATGAATCTATGTACCTAGGGTAGGGTCATGGACCTGTCCCAACTGCCCTACCCAAGGACATCTCTAGAAGGAACCACCTTTCAATCGACTTGGAGGTGTTCCACTCGACAGACTCGAAGACACTCGACCAAGAAGCAATCACTCGACCAAGACCAAACCACTCGACGGCTAGGAGACCTAAAGGCACTCCGCACGCTAATGATCGGTTATTAAGTAGCTTTTATGGTCATTATAGCACTTTATTAGGGGCGTTACCAGTAACGCCCGACCTTAATGTATTTAAAACCCTGCACAACTGAGGGCCGGAGGGGTCCGGTGAACTCTATATAAGCCACCCCCCTCCTCAGTGTAAAGGGTTCGCACCCCTGTAATTCATACACGCATAATCCAGTCGACCGCCTCCGGGCTCCGAGACGTAGGGCTATTACTTCCTCCGAGAAGGGCCTGATCTCGTAAACCTCGTGTGTTTACAACTTCGCCATAGCTAAGATCTTGCCTCTCCATACCTATCCCCCTACATTACTGTCAGACTTAGAACCATGACAGTTGGCGCCCACCGTGGGGCAGGTGTTTTAGCGATTTGTTGGAGGAGTTGCGATTTTTTCCTATCCAAATCATCATGGTTTCTGGCGGAGTTTTGGTGGAGGGCCGCGAGATCCGTCTCGGCGCGCTCACGTTCATCGCCGACGACTCCGCTTGGCTTCAGGAGGCTCCGCTCGACGTGGACGCACTCCCTGTCCGCGGGGCAACGCACTTTAGCGCGTGCGTCCGTGGAGTTCTCTTGCGGCAACCGTCGACCCCCTACCGGTCGGCTCCTGTGCTGTCCTCCCTCCCTGTTTCCCGCCGGCGCAAGCGCTCCAGTCGGTCGAGACTTCAGCGGTGGGTGAGACACGCGGTGGCACGCCAGTCGGCCACCCCTCAAGTCGCGGCGATCGAGCCCGACGAATCCCTCTACGGCCTGTTCGACCTGTCGACTGGCTCCACAGAGACCGCATCCGAGTGCGACAGCAGTGATCTGGCGGCGGAGGTTCTGATGGTCGACGGACCACCCAGTCCTCCCGGTTTTCCCCGCACCGACGGAGGCGCCGGTGGAGGCGACCCGTTGTGTCCCCATGAGGAATATCTCCCCGAGCCTCTCACGTCGCTGCAGAGAGAAGAACTGCGTCGCCGGAACATGGATGCACTGCACACTCCTATCGTTGGAGTGCCTTGGAGGACGCGCGCCTGGCAAACTTGGCCGAGCGCACTCGACTGGAGAACCTCCAGCGAGCACTCGACGAGCGTGCGCGACAACGGGTTCGAGAATCCAGTTGACGTCAGCTCTTTCCGCCCCCCAGGTATATCGAACTCCGATTCAGAATTTAGCAGCTGCAGCCCGTATAGCAGAGTCGATTCGGCCTTCCCAGTCGGAGGCTGGCAGAGGCTTGCTGCAGATCAGAGCGTTACTCCGGGGAGCAGGAGACCAGAATTCCATTGTTTCTCAGTCGCGGAACAGGATTCATAGCAGATCCGTTGCTACAGACACAGTTCATTCGGCTCATAGCCCAAGATCGCCCCCGAGGCGTGAGGGACGTGGGGACCGGCGTAATCAGTACGGGAACCGTGAGCAGTATGATCACCGATTCGATCGTGACGATCGACGTCGAGTGCCCACCCCTCCCCCGAGGAGCGGGTCGTATGCGCCTCGACAGCAAGATGACAGGCGCCCTCATAGTGTTGGGCGAAGGATTCCAGTCGACCCCAGGGAACCAGGCTTTGATGCGAGATCCATTCTCGTTCAAGGTTTGGTCGATAGGAACAGGGCTCACCGAGAAGGTCACGACAGAGATGCACCTACCAGCAGCAGAGTACATGTTTCGGGGCCAGAGTGCTTTAGTAGAGCCATCAGGGCCGCTGTGATTCCTCCCAACTTCAGGTTGGCGACTGGAGTCAGTAAGTTCACTGGTGAGTCCAAACCCGATACTTGGCTTGAAGACTACCGAGTGGCCGTCCAGATTGGCGGCGGCAATGATGAAGTGGCCATGAAGCACCTGCCTCTCATGTTGGAGGGCTCGGCCAGAGCGTGGCTGAATCAGTTAGCACCCAGCAGCATTTACACTTGGGAAGATCTCGCCCGAGTGTTTGTCACCACATTTGAAGGAACATGCAAGCGACCGGCAGGGCTGACGGAACTGCGGTCTTGCGTGCAGAAGCCGAATGAAACTTTGAGGGATTACATCCAGAGATGGATCACGTTACATCACACAGTAGAGAATGTGCCTGACCACCAAGCAGTCTGTGCCTTCAAAGAAGGCGTCAAGTACAGAGAACTGAATCTGAAATTCGGTCGAACCGGAGATATGTCTTTGAATCGGATGATGGAGATTGCCACCAAGTACGCTAATGGTGAAGATGAGGATCGACTCAGGAGTGGCAAGCTCAAGTCAGTCGCTCAAGAAACCGGAGGAAATTCCAATCGGAAATAGAAGCGGAAAGCTGAGCCAGCTGCTCCTGGGAAAGCCTTGGCTGTGACTCAAGGAAAGTTTAAGGAGAAACCCAAAGGACCTTGGAACCCCAAGAAAGTTAAAGACCAGGACGGAAATGATGTGTTGGATTTGCCATGTCACATCCACACCAAGAAAGATGAAGAGGGTAATTTCATTTACCCGAAACATACCACTCGACAGTGTCGACTCTTGATCCAGCAGTTCCAGGGCAAGCAGCCCAAAGATAAGGAAAAGGAGTCGGACAAAGTTGAGGACAAGGAAGATAGTGATGATGGATACCCCCAGGTCAATTCCACCCTGATGATTTTTGCTGATGTTGAAAGCAAAAGTCGACTGAAAGTTATCAACCGAGAGGTGAATATGGTTGCTCCGGCGACACCTAGTTATCTGAAGTGGTCTCAGACTGCCATCACATCCGATCGGTCCGATCACCCAACGCACATTGCCACCCCTGGGAGGCAAGCTTTGGTGGTCGACCCAGTTGTTTAAGGCACTCGACTGACCAAAGTCTTCATGGATGGTGGCAGTGGTTTGAACATACTATATGCTGAGACGTTGAAAGGGATGGGCATTCCGATGTCCAGACTCAGTACCAGCAACATGAGTTTCCATGGAGTCATTCCTGGGAAGAAGGCTGAATCACTCGGCCAGATTGCTCTTGATGTGGTTTTCGGTGATTCCAAGAATTACCGCAAAGAAAAGTTGACGTTTGAAGTTGTAGACTTCCAGAGTGCCTATCACGCTATTTTGGGCAGGCCGGCTTATGCACGCTTCATGGCCCGACCATGTTATGTGTATCTCAAATTGAAGATGCCTGGCCCCAAAGGTGTGATCACTATTACGGGCAATCGGAAGAAAGCAGAAGAATGTTTTCAGAAAGGTTCAAAGATCGCTGATGCTCAGATGGCAGTGGTGGAGCTGCAGGAATACCAGAAGACTGCAGACCCGAGTGATTTGTTGCGAGCCAAGAAGCCCGCTACAGAATCAGCTTTTCAGTCGTCTGGCGAAACGAAGACAGCTCACATCCACCCGACCGATCCCAGCGCTGCTCCAACTCATATCTCAACAACACTCGACTCCAAATAGGAAGAAGCGCTCATCCAGTTCCTCCGTGAGAACTGGGACATTTTCGCATGGAAGCCTTCTGACATGCCAGGTGTTCCCAGGGAGCTGGCTGAGCATCGCCTACGAGTCGACTCAAAAATAAAACCTGTCAAAGAACATCTCCGACGGTCCGCCGTCCAGAAGAGAAAGGCTATTGGCGAGGAGGTGGCTCGGCTCTTAGCAGCGGAGTTCATCCGAGAGATCTACCACTCCGAGTGGCTCGCCAACGTTGTCATGGTCCCCAAGAAGGACAAGTCACTTCGCATGTGCATTGACTTTAAACATATCAATCGGGCCTGCCCGAAAGATCATTTTCCTCTCCCCCGCATCGACCAGATAGTCGACTCGACTGCGGGATGTGAGCGACTGTCTTTTTTAGACGCCTATTCCGGGTACCATCAGATCCGTCTGTATGGACCTGACGAGATCAAAACAGCTTTCATCACTCCATTCGGGTGCTTCTGTTATGTTACCATGCCGTTCGGCCTCAAGAATGCCGGAGCCACATTCATGAGGATGATTCAGAAGTGTTTGCTCACTCAAATCAGTCGGAATGTGGAAGCATACATGGATGATATTGTGGTCAAGTCACGGAAGGGTTCCGACCTGCTGACTGACCTTGCTGAAACCTTTGCCAACCTCAGGAGGTATGATATCAAGCTTAATCCATCAAAGTGCACATTCGGAGTTCCTGGCGGAAAATTACTCGGTTTTCTCGTTTCCGAACGGGGAATCGACGCCAATCCAGAAAAAGTCGGTACTATACTCCGAATGAAAAGTCCTGTGCGAGTGCACGACGTCCAGAAGCTTACTGGTTGCTTGGCCGCTTTAAGTCGATTCATATCTCGTCTCGGTGAAAAGGCATTGCCTCTTTACCGATTGATGAAGAAGTCCGACAAGTTCGAGTGGACTCCCGAAGCTGATGCAGCGTTTGCAGAGCTCAAAGCTCTGCTCTCCACCCAGCCGGTGCTTGCTGCCCCAATCAGCAAGGAGCCTTTGCTGCTTTACATCGCAGCCACGGGACAAGTCGTCAGTACGGTACTTACGGTCGAGCGGGAAGAAGAAGGAAAAGCCTTCAAAGTTCAGCGCCCAGTATATTATATTTCTGAAGTTTTGACCCCGTCGAAGCAAAGATATCCTCATTATCAGAAGCTTGTATATGGGATTTATATGACCACAAAGAAAGTTGCTCACTACTTCTCTGATCATTCCATTACAGTCGTCAGCGACGCTCCATTGTCAGAGATCCTGCATAACAGAGATGCAACTGGTCGAGTGGCAAAATGGGCGATTGAACTCCTTCCTCTAGATATCAAGTTTGAGGCAAAGAAAGCTATCAAGTCCCAGGCAATAGCAGATTTCGTCGCCGAGTGGATTGAACAGCAACTGCCGACTCAGGTTCACTCGGAGCATTGGACCATGTTCTTCGACGGTTCCAAAATGCTGAATGGTTCCGGTGCCGGGGTGGTGTTGGTCTCCCCCGAGGAGATAAGCTCAGATATGTTCTTCAAATCCACTTTGATTCCTCCAATAACGAGGCAGAATATGAAGCACTTTTATATGGGTTGCGCATGGCCATTTCACTCGGCGTCCGTCGCCTCATGGTCTATGGCGACTCAGATTTGGTGGTTAATCAGGTGATGAAGGAGTGGGACGTCAGAAGTCCAGCCATGACTGGTTATTGCAATGCAGTGAGAAAGCTGGAGAAGAAATTCGAGGGGTTAGAGCTTCATCACATACCCCGACTGAAAAATCAAGCAGCTGATGATTTGGCAAAAATAGGTTCCAAAAGAGAAGCCATTCCCAGCAATGTGTTTTTGGAACACATCCACACACCATCAGTTCAGGAGGATCCCTTCACTGAAGAGGCCCCGCAGCCAAAAAGTGCCACGGATCCGACTGAAGTTGAAGTTCCAGCTGTGGTCGACCTGATCATGGAAGTCTTGGTCATCACTCCCGACTGGACAATACCGTACATCGCGTACATCCTAAGGAAAGAACTCCCAGAGGACGAAGAAGAGGCTCGACAGATCGTCCGTCGATCCAAGGCCTTTACAGTCATAAAGGGACAGTTGTATAGAGAAAGCGCGACTGGAGTCAGTCAGAAGTGTATAACACCAGAAGAAGGTCAGATGATCCTTGATGATATCCACTCGGGGACCTGTGGTCATCATGCGTCCTCTCGGACCATTGTGGCTAAAGCATACCGAGCGGGATTCTACTGGCCAAGAGCGAATGAAATGGCGAAAGAGATAGTCGACAAATGTGAAGGATGTCAGTATTACTCCAATATGTCGCACAAGCCCGCGTCAGCCCTGAAAACCATTCCACTCGTCTGGCCCTTCGCTGTTTGGGGGCTGGACATGGTTGGACCACTGAGAACGGGCAGGAGCGGCTTCACTCATGTGCTAGTAGCAGTCGACAAGTTCACCAAATGGATTGAAGCTAAGCCTATCAAGAATCTTGATGCTTGCACTGCTATCAGTTTCATCAGAGAGTTGATATTCAGATATGGAGTTCCGCACAGCATCATCACTGACAATGGGTCAAACTTCGATTCCGACAAATTCAGGGCCTTTTGCGCCTCTCAGGGCACACGAGTCGACTACGCTTCGGTCGCTCACCCCCAGTCGAATGGACAAGCGGAAAGAGCAAACGGCCTAATTCTCAAAGGACTGAAACCTCGATTGATGCGCGATCTCAAGCACGCAGCAGGTGCATGGGTCGACGAGCTTCCATCAGTTCTTTGGGGATTGAGGACAACCCCGAACCGATCGACCGGAAGAACCCCATTCTTTCTGGTCTACGGAGCCGAAGCAGTCTTGCCGAGTGACCTGCTTCACAACGCCCCCCGAGTCGAGCTCTACTCTGAAGATGAAGCAGAACAAGCCTGGCAGGACGCAGTCGACCTCCTAGAAGAAGAAAGAGAAATGGCCATGATCCGATCGGCCATCTATCAGCAAGACTTGCGTCGATTCCACGCCAGAAATGTGAAGAGTCGAGCCTTTCAAGAAGGAGACTTAGTCCTCCGAGTGGATCAGCAGAAACCACACAAACTCGCTCCTACTTGGGAAGGCCCCTTCATAGTCACCAGAGTCCTCCACAATGGAGTGTACCACCTCTATAATGTCGATCGCCAGATTGATGAGCCACGAGCCTGGAATGCGGAGCTACTCCGCCCCTTTTATACTTGAATTCTCACACGGATGAGATGTAATAAGAAAAACTCATGTAGTTTATTTATCAAAGACAAGAGCGTTATAATTATCCCAGTGATTGTTATTGTTTTTGTTTGCATGAGAAATCCCCCAGTGGGTGGCTTAGCTGCGAATCCGTTTTGCCTAAGTTTGTAAAAATAATTTCCTACCGAGTGGTGAGCCAGCCTCCCACTCGAGCGCTTAGCTATGAACCCGTTTCGCCTAAGTATTAGAAAATCCTACCGAGTGTTGAGCCAACCTCCCACTCGGGGGCTTAGCTGCAGTCCAGTACTCGCCTAAGTATTTGAAAATCCTACCGAGTGGTGAGCGACCCTCCGACTCAGGGGCTTAGCTGCAGTCCAGTATTCGCCTAAGTTCGTAAAAATAATTTCATACCGAGTGGTGAGCCAGCCTCCCACTCGGGGGCTTAGCTGCAGTCTAGTACTCGCCTAAGTATTTGAAAATCCTACCAAGTGGTGAGCTAGCCTCCCACTCGGGGGCTTAGCTGCAGTCCAGTACTCGCCTAAGTATTTGAAAATCCTACCGAGTGGTGAGCGCCCCTCCCACTCGGGGGCTTAGCCGCAGTCCAGTACTCTCCGAAGTATTTGAAAATCCTACCGAGTGGTGAGCGACCCTCCACTCGGGGGCTTAGCTGCAGTCCAGTACTCGCCTAAGTATTTGAGAATCCTACCGAGTGGTGAGCCAGCCTCCCACTCGGGGGCCTAGCTGCAGTCCAGTACTCGCCTAAGTATTTGAAAATCCTACCGAGTGGTGAGCGACCCTCCCACTCGGGGGCTTAGCTGCAGTCCAGTACTCACCTAAGTATTTGAAAATCCTACCGAGTGGTGAGCGACCCTCCCACTCAGGGGCTTAGCTGCAATCCAGTACTCGCCTAAGTATTTGAAAATCCTACCGAGTGGTGAGCGACCCTCCCGCTCGGGGGCTTAGCTGCAGTCCAGTACTCGCCTAAGTATTTGAAGATCCTACCGAGTGGTGAGCCGGCCTCCCACTCGGGGGCTTAGCTGCAGTCCAGTACTCGCCTAAGTACGAAACACATCTGAATCCTCAAGGACAACAAGGTGCAGGTCGACTGCCACCTTCTCCTTGGGAGCTTCACCACAAATACAACGTGCGCTCCATCCCACTCTGCAGTAACGAGGTGCAGGTCGACTGCCACCTTCTCCTTGGGAGCTTCGCCACAAATACAACGTGCGCTCCATCCTGCTCTGCAGTAACGAGGTGCAGGTCGACTGCCACCTTCTCCTTGGGAGCTTCGCCACAAATACAACATGCGCTCCATCCCACTCCGCAAGGACGACGAGGTGCAGGACTACTGCCACCTTCTCCTGGGGAGCTTCGCCACAAATACAATGCGCACTCCATCACTGACCCGCAAGGATGACGAGGTGTAGGTCGACTGCTTCCTTCTCCTTCGGAGCTGCGCCACAAATACAAAAGTTGTCTCGAATGAAGAACGAGTTCCACTCGACGGGGGATTCATGAAGATATTCAACGATAAACTAAGTTCAGATAAATCCTTAAGGTTCCGGACCACAGATTGAAGTGCTTGGGCATCCAGCCCGAAAGAGTTTAATGGTTACAAAAACCACTCGGCATTCCGAGGCAAATTTAAGGTGAGGCATAAAAGTTTGTTCACTCCGCGGGAGGAGGACTAATAGGCTCGACGAACTTGTCTAGGTTGACACCGTCAGCGATCCGAGTGGCTGCAGCGATGAAAGTCTTCATAAAAGATCGGAAGTCATGCTTCTGGGTGTTGGCGACCTTGATTGCTGCCAGCTTATCTTGTCGCACCTCCTTGCAATGGACACGAACCAAAGACAGAGCCACATCAGCACCACACCAGGCAGAAGATTTCTTCCACTCCTGCACTCGGTCAGGGATCTCGTTAAGTCGAGTCATTAGGGACTCAAGATCATTCTGGAACGTGGCCTCTGGCCAAACTGCCGGGTTGATCCGTGACGTGGCGACCTTCAGTCGAGCCAAGTAGTCAACAACACCGTCGATGCGGGATTCCAGTCGGAGCATATTCATGGCAGTTTGATCTTTCAGGGGAGAATTGATTGGGTCCAAACCTGGCTCAATCCGCCCAGTCTCCTCCTCAAAGTTCTGGCAAAACTCTGCATTAACGATCCAAAGATAAGTTAATTTTCGTATGCTGAGTCGACAAAAAAATCAGTCGGAACAAAATGTGTACCTTCAAGCTTGATGAACAACTTCTTGGCAAGGCTCCTCAGATAGCTCTCCAGATCGTCCCTCTTGCGAGCGATGCCTTCCATCTTCTCGTACAGATTGAGATTGTCCTTCTTCAAGCGCGTGCACTCCTTGTTGGCTTCGTTCAGAGCATATTTCATCTTGGTATTCTCTTCTTCCAACTGGCCGACCGAAGCCAGTTTCTGTTCAGCCAGAGCGGTTCTGTCGTCAGCTTCCTTTCGAGTAGCAGCCAAATCCTGGTCCTTCTTCGCCAGAGCTTCTCTCAGTTTTTCTGCAAAGAAATGATGCTTGATTCAGAAAGAGCAGAAGGGTACTCAAGCCTAAGACAAACCAGTTGACAAACTCGTCTTACCATTGGCGCCGTCCTTGGCCTTTTGCAGCTCTGTCTTGGCCAGCTCCAGGTCAAGGTTCAGTTGGATCTGCTATTTCTCCAAGTCAACAAAGCGAGCTCCAAGATCACAAGATTTCTGCAATCAAAGAGGAGAAGTTATTTTACAGCGAAAAACGACAAAGACAATAAGCACTAAGACTACGGTCGACTGCCCGCAGTCCACCATAGTCTCGGGGACTACACCCAGTGGGTGCACTTTGCGTGCCCCCATCGGTTCTGATCCCACTCGACTTGCCCGCCAGAGTCGAGTGCAGGGAGTAAAAAAAAGGGGGGAGAGAAAGAACTCAAACCACAGTCGACTACCAGCAGTCGACCGCGGTCTCGGGGACTACACCCAGTGGGTGCACTTTGCGTGCCCCCACCGGTTCTGATCCCACTCGACCAGACCGAGTGGAAGAGACAAACTACCAGTTCGGTATACACTCGACAAAATACAAAGACTACAGTCGACTACCAGCAGTCCACCGTAGTCTCGGAGACTACACCCAGTGGGTGCACTCAGCGTGCCCCCACTAGTTCAAAAATTCAATCGACGCACCCAGTGGGTGTACAGATGCAAAGATTTTCCGAAAGAGTCTTCAGATAGCATATCCTAACAGAACAAGCGGTGACCAACTAACCTGAACGTTGCTTTGGAGAGCCGAGCTGGCGTCGTAGGCGGCCTGACTGGCGTCCCGCACCGTCTTCATCTTCTCCATCATGATGCCCGCCTGGCGTATGGCTTCCTTGGCAGCATTCACTTTGTCCTCTGGGACATGATGGGTCGCAAAAACTGAAGGTGGGTCGACAGGGGCCTGAGCAGTCGACGAAGAAGGCAAGGCACTCGACAGTGGCACGGAAGGTAACAGAACCCCGATTGGCGTCGCCAGTGTCCTGAACGACTGGTTCCGCCCTCGGCGTCGACTGTGGCACCTTGCTTGCAGGAGCTTGCCTACTCTTCCTCATCAAAGGCCTCTCAGGCTCTTCATCATCATCGGGGAGGTCGATAATGTTGGGAGCTGTGCAAAGTTCAATCACTAAAATCACATCACCCAATGGTGCACATTGCAGTTGAGTCGACCAAATAAAGACAGAATGGCAGAAATCATACCCAGATTGGAAGTGACCACATCCTCCATTACCTCATCCTCGTCCCTGTAAGCTGAGGTCCCGGAAGTAGCGGCGCTGCCACTTCCAAAGTTCGCCTGGTTAAAACAAGAAAAACAAACAGCACGGGACGTCGAGTGAATACAAAGGGAGACACTCACGCAGAAGCGACGGGGATGTCTATCTTAATCTTCAGCAACGCCTTCCGAGTCTTCGGCTCTACAACTTTGGGATGCTTTGGCGCCTTTTCGGTCAGGGTTGGTGAAGAGATCCGAGGACGCTTTGAAGACTGACCAGCCTGAGCAGTCGCCTTTTTGCGGGCGCTCGGTCGTTCTTGGTCGAGCTTGGATCGCCTCTCCCTACGAGGAGGCGACTCGACTTCTTCTTCGTCACTTGAGTCGTCGCTTTCTCCGTCCCCTTCACCGTTAGAAGTCGATTCGCCACTGTCGCCGCCGCTCGCTTCTCCTTCCAGATCTTGCTCTTGCTCTCTGTTGGGCATTGAGTACATTTCGATAAGGGCCTGAAAGAAAGCAGGAAGAATAAAGTCAGTCGACGCGGTATAGACAGTTGCGCGAGTGAATTCAGATTACAATCAAAAGCTCGGAATCGGACCTTCTCTGGTACATGGGACTGGTCGAATGGAGGAACTCTCCTGGCTCCCCTGGGGTTATCCTTGTTTCCAGTCATGCTCGACAGCCACTTCTCCAGTGTGTCGTCATCGACCTCCTCCGGGTGAATCCGAGTGGAGTCATCAAGACCCGAATACATCCACATCGGATGGTCTCGGGCTTGAAGAGGCTGGATGCGCCGCTGGAGGAAGACCTCCAAGAGATCCATACCGGTGACCTCGTCACGGATAAGCTGGACCACTCGCTCGACCAGCACCCTCACCTACGCCTTCTCCGCCAGGAGCACCTTCAAAGAGGAGGGTTTCCTCACTTGGTCCATGGTAAAAGGAGGGAGGCTAGTCGACTGCCCTGACGTCGACTAGTCTTTGCAGTAAAACCAGGTCGACTGCCATCCGCGGACCGAGTCGGGAAGAATCATGGCCGGAAAGGAACATTTCCCTCTCATCTGAACACCGAGACCCCCACACATCTGAATCACTTGAGTTCTCTCGTCACTCGGATTGGCCTTTTTCACCGTCTGAGAGCGACAAGTGAAAATGTGCTTGAAAAGACCCCAGTGGGGCCGACAACCCAGGAAATTCTCACACAAAGAAACGAAAGCGGCGAGATAAATGATTGTGTTGGGAGTGAAGTGGTGGAGTTGTGCCCCAAAGAAGTTCAGAAATCCCCAAAAGAAAGGGTGAGGAGGCAAGGAAAATCCACGGTCGACGTGGGTGGCAAGGAGAACGCGCTCACCCTCCCGAGGTTGCGGCTCGGATTCCTTCCCCAGAAGCCACGCCGATTCATGGGGGATCGGCCCTCCTTCGGCTAGGTCGTCGAGATCCTCTTGGGTGATCATCGAGCGGATCCAGTCGCCCTGGATCCAGCCCTTCGGCAGGCCGGTTCGTGAGGAAGATCCACCCCGACTGGTCGCCTTCCCCTTCGCCTTTGCCATCGCCTTCTTCGCCCGCTCCAGAGCCACCGTCTTCTCCTTCCCCATCATCGCCGGCGAGACGCGTACGGAGCGGTGGCGCTGGGGCGAGAGCGAGCGCGGCAAAGGAACCTGAAGAGGAGAAGAGATAATGGGGACGCACTATTCGAGAGACCCCGATCTGACGCCTTATATGAGGCCGCTTCCGAGTGGCTGACTGGTAGGCCCGGGCGGTCCTGTCAAATCCCGTAACAATCGCGCGCGTGATACGTGGCGAAAAAGGTGGCGTGGGGATCGAGGTGGCTCTGCCCTATCCCATACGATTATTGCGGCCTCCCCCATCCCGCACGCTTCCCAAAATTCGGATCCCGCGAAATCTGCGGGCAACAGAACAACTTGCCAGACCAAAGATCTCCTCTGCACCGTCACTCGGAGCCTTTCAAGTAAAGAAACTCACTCGACAAAAAAACTGAGAATGGATCAAGGCGACTGAAAAGGAAGTTGCTGTCATCACTCAGGTTCATTGATCCGAAACAAGATATGCTCATGACATGAAAAATGAGTCGGAGAAGTGCTCAACCCCTTCCCCACTCAAACCTCGATCCATTCGGGGGCTAATGATGAAGCTATGTACCTAGGGTAGGGTCATGGACCTGTCCCAACTGCCCTACCCAAGGACATCTCTAGAAGGAATCACCTTTCAATCAACTTGGAGGTGTTCCACTCGACAGACTCGAAGACACTCGACCAAAAAGCAATCACTCAACCAAGACCAAACCACTCGACGGCTAGGAGACCTAAAGGCACTTCGCACGCTAATGGTCGGTTATTAAGTAGCTTTTATGGTCATTATAGCACTTTATTAGGGGCGTTACCAGTAACGCCCGACCTTAATGTATTTAAAACCATGCACAACTGAGGGCCGGAGGGGTCCGGTGAACTCTATATAAGCCACCCCCCTCCTCAGTGTAAAGGGTTCGCACCCCTGTAATTCATACACGCATAATCCAGTCGACCGCCTCCGGGCTCCAAGACGTAGGGCTATTACTTCCTCCGAGAAGGGCCTGAACTCGTAAACCTCGTGTATTTACAACTTCTCCATAGCTAAGATCTTGCCTCTCCATACCTACCCCCCTACATTACTGACAGACTTAGAACCACGACAGTTCCCACCATCCTTCTTCAATGTCATGACGCACGTCCTAGTTCATCTAGTCGACGAGATTGTCATTCTGGGGCCCATATTTCTACACAATATGTTCCCCGTTGAGAGGTTCATGGGAGTCCTAAATAAAAATGTCCGTAACCGCGCTAGGCTAGAAGGAAGCATCTCCATGGGCCATCAAACAGAAGATGTTATCAGGTTTTGTGTTGACTTCATTCCTGGCCTTAAGAAGATAGGTCTCCCTAAATCGCGGTATAAGGGGAGACTGACTGGAAAAGGCACTCTTGGAAGTGACTCAATAATATGTAGGGATGGATATTCTTGGTCTCAAGCACACTACACAGTTCTACAGAACTCTACCTTGGTGACCCCGTATGTCGATGAACACAAGAGCAGTCTGCGCTGCAAACACCCGGAGCAGTGCGACGACTGGATTACATGTGAACACATCAGGACTTTCAGCAGTTGGTTGGAAACACGTCTCAGAGGTGACAACACTGTTTGTGATGAGTTGTACTTGTTGTCCAGGGGACCATCTTTGCCTGTATTGACTTACAAAGGATACGAGATAAATGGGAATACATTTTGCATGATCGCCCAAGATCAAAAGAGCACCAACCAAAACAGCGGTGTCCGCTTTGATGCAGCAACCGAGAGCGAAAAGGACACATATTATGGTTACATAGTGGACATATGGGAACTTGACTACGGACATGATTTTAAGGTCCCTTTGTTTAAGTGCAAATGGGTCAATCTGTCAGGAGGCGGGGTACAGGTAGACCCACAGTACGGAATGACAACAGTGGATCTGAAAAATCTTGGGTACACTGACGAACCGTTCGTCCTAGCCAATGATTTGGCACAAGTTATCTATGTGAAGGACATGTCTACCAAACCGAGAAAAAAAAGATAAGGAAGCGAATACATCATACGATGAGCCAAAGCGCCACACAGTTCTTTCAGGAAAAAGGGACATCCTGGGAGTGGAGGGCAAGACAGACATGTCCGAAGATTATGAAAAGTTTCATGAAATTCCTCCCTTCAATGTCAAGGCTGACCGAAGCATCCTGATAAACGATGAAGATTATCCATGGTTACGGCGCAATAAGCAAATGACACAAGTGAAGAAAAAGTGAAGACTTTCTCCCGCAACTATTATGATGATACCATGCCAACTTTGTAACACACGAGTATGCTATGCCAACTTTTTCAGGGTTCATTTGAAAACTATGAATTTAGGTCGAATTTTCTCTATAGGTGCATCTATGTTCATTTTTTTAGTAAAGTTAATCACAAACTTGTGATTCACACAAATTTCAAAGAATTCAAATTTTAACTATTCAAATTTGAAAACTAATGGCACTAACAGAAAGTTTATAATTTTTCTAAAACTAATGGCACTAACATAAAGTTTATAATTTTGCTGACCTAAAAACAAAAAGAAATAAAAAAATAAAGCAAAAAACAAAAAAAAATAATGCAGAAAACAAAACCAAAAATCTAGGGAAAAAATAAAAATAGCAACAATAAGTATTTTTTTGTAAATAGAAACAAAATAAAATAAATAAAGCAACAAAGAAAACAAAAAAACTAAAAAAGTGTTTTCAAATTTGAAAACTAATGGCACTAACAGAAAGTTTATAATTTTTCTAAAACTAACACTGGTAGAAAAAGGGTCTGTTGTCCCGGTTCGTAAGGGCCTTTTGTCCTGGTTCTGGAACCGGGACTAAAGGGTCGGTACTAATGCCCTGTCCCTTTAGTCCCGGTTCAATCCAGAACCGGGACAGATGGGCCTCCACATGGCCTGTGCGCGGAGCCCAGGCAGGAGACCCTTTGGTCCCGGTTGGTGGCACCAACCGGGACCAATAGGCATCCACGCGTCAGCATTTCTGTGGTTGGGGTTTTTGTTTTTTTTAAGGGGGGGGGTTTGGGGGTTTGGGGGGTTAATTTAGGTGTTTCATATATTGTGTTAGCTAGCTATAATTAATAGAGAGAAGTGTCCTCTCTTATGTCCGTGCTTGGTCGATGCTACGTACTATACATACATATAGAGAGGACTAGACACGCTAGCTAGCTAGTAAGCAAACGAAGGAAACAGAAGATCGTCATGAACATATATGCATACAGAGAGAAGTGATATCGACCACCTCTCCTTCTCCGAGAGATTGGTCGAACAACAAGTTCTCGTATATCTATCCGACACTACCGGCTACATATATACAATAATTATCTCTTACAAATATAATCATACGGACTCAGGGTCCACATAGTATTCTCCGTCTTCAGGGATCATGTGGTCAAGAAAGAATGCCGCCAATTCCTCTTGAATTGCTCGCATGCGAGCTGGTGCTAGGAGTTCATCTCGCTTCCGAAACATCTAATTTAAAGAAGGGGGTCAATACATATATATATGAATGAATGAAACTCAACACAAATGATGGTAATAAAATAAAATTGTGAATGTTGTTATTTACGCACTTCATATTGTTCGTCAGAGTAGCCCCGCTCACAGGTCGTGTGGCGGATGGACTCGCAAACGTAGTATCCACAGAAATCATTCCCTTGTTCCTGCCACAACCACTTTACAAGAAATAGAGGTCAATCAAACTGATAAGCAACAATGCCAAATGGTATTGATGAAACTAGCGCTTGAATCACTAGGAGATGTGCGGAACATGCTACTATAGTACTTACTTTCGGGTGTCTAAATTGCAGCTTTTTCGGCAGTCCCGGAGCTTTTTTGGTGAATTTTCTCCAAACCCTGCCAGACAAAGAAAACAATTACTTGATATATCAGGAAATGAACAAAGTTGCTGATATGGTGGATAATGATTGATTTAACTTACTTCTCGAGTATTTGAGTCATGTCTGCATAGTCTTGGGGATCTTTTCGTCTTGAGTCTAAGACGGTTACTAGTCCCTGCTCAAGCTTAATCTCTAGGAGAATATATAGTGGAAACTGCACACGCATGCATAACTCATCAATTACATTACTATAACCTTGACTAATATATAAGGGAAACCGAATACGCACAAGACAGTAACACTCACTTGAAGTTGTAAGGAAAGAGTATTATATCTTTGTTTTCATTTATTACCAACGATCGTAGCAAGTTGGCCTCGGTAGCTGCGGCATGAAATTTAACCTGAGTTGCATCTATGAGATATGTGTTAATGAACCCAATATCACCGACTTGTCTTTTCTTCAATTCGGCGATCTTCAATCTGCATAATATAGTGAGGATGATTATAAATACATGCAATGAAAGAGCTGAGCTATATAGAGAGACTTAATGATAGAAGTAGTACTACTTACAGACAATAGCAGGCGACCGTTGTTTTATCGAGGGCCAATTGATTGAAAAACTGATAGAACTCCTCAAATGGAACAGGCAACAGTTCAATTCCAACGAGGTCATGCTCCTTTTTAACTTTCACATACAAAGTACTCCTCCAACCAGAGTCTCTGCAGATTTTTCAAGTACCAATCATGCAATCTTCGCATCATCGTTGATAGAGATCTTTCATCTTTGACGAGAGGCTTCCCATACTCGTATCTTTGTATCTGCACCTCCATGGGTTCATAATGTGCATCGTCGGGCAGGTAATCTGCAAGATTGCTATAACCGGGCACCATCCTCGGAGCATTAGCGACGTTGTGGCTAGGCACCTTGAGCGGGGGGCACGATTGCTTCGCTTGTTCGCCGAGCTGGGCAATTTGTTTCCCAGCTCGTCGTTCTTTCAGCCTTTGATCACTGACAGTACTTCCCGACCGCTCCACTTCGGCAAATTCCTTTCCAATAATGCGCTCATAGTTTCCTTTCGGCGGAGACTTGGGTGGTTCTGTCAGGGTAGCCAGAGTGCGCTTCGCTTTCACCGGATCTACCTTCTCCTCTGGAAGTGGATGTCTCTTTGCTTTCAACCCTTGAAACCAGTCATCCACTTCGGTTCGTGCGATCTCGGCGTTCTCCTCCGGGGTCCTCTCATATGGTAACTTCTCTGGAATCTGCAGAGAAGGACCGAATCTGTATGTCCTCCCGCCTCTGGCTGTACTGCTAGACGCCGGCCGAGCAGACGGAGCGGTTGTCTTCTTTACTTGCTTACGAGGCGGAGGAGAAGGACTACGACGCGCCGGAGCAGCCAGAGCGGCGACAGGTCTCTTCCGCCCTTGCTGACGAGGCGGAGAAGGAGGAGGCTGGCTGCTCGGGCGCGTCGGCGCAGGCGGAGAAGGAGGCGGAGTGCCGCCATGCGCTGGAGAAGGAGCCGGTCGAGTGCCCTGATCGTCACTCGCCGGAGGAGGAGGCGGTGGAGGAGGCGGAGTGCCCTGACTCGCCGGAGGAGGAGGCGGTGGAGGAGGCGGAGTGCCCTGACTTGCCGGAGGAGGAGGAGGAGGTGGAGGCGTCCAGTTCGGAAGGTTGATGGGCTCCTTCCGCCATAGGCATGGAGTCTTCAGAGCTGACCCCAGCCTAGTCTCCCCTTCACCGGTAGGGTGGTCAAGCTGGAGGTCCTCAAATCCATCCGTTATTTCATCCACCATCACCCTAGCATATCCTTCTGGAATCGGCCGGCAGTGAAAAGTTGCGCCGGGTTCAGTAGGATAAACAGAGCCAACAGCCGCCTTGACCTTCAAATTCATCCATTGCGTCATAAGGTGGCAATTTTGAGACTCCGTGATAGCATCCACGGGATAGCTGGCAGGAGCCGTCAAGGCATGCTCCAGCTGAAGCAGCTCGGTGGAAGCCATGCTGCTTCTCCGCTGAGATGGCGGGGTAGCTTCGGGGGAAGCTTCGGCAGTATATTTGCTGCGATTTGCTTCTCGTTCCTCTATCGCTTATACCCTTGCTTGCAGCGCCTGCATTTGGGTCTGCTGCATTTTTTTCCTCCTCTCATGGGATTTGCAACCGCCTGCGTCCGGAAACCCAACCTTCCACGGAATGGAGCCTGGCGTGCCTCGTCTCCGTCCAGGGTGCTCAGGATTCCCGAGGGCCATTGTGAGCTCGTCGTTCTCTCTGTCTGGAAAGAGCGTCCCTTGCTGTGCTGCTTCGATATAGTGCTGAAGCTTCCTGACTGGTATGTCCATTTGATCATTCGTCCAAATGCACTTCCCTGTTACAGGGTCCAAGGTTCCGCCAGCCTCGAAGAACCAAGTCCGGCAACGGTCTGGCCAGTTAATTGTCTCTGGTTCGATCCCTTTATCAACCAGATCATTCTCAGTCTTGGCCCACTTAGGCCGGGCTACGAGGTAGCCACCTGACCCCGTGCGATGGTGATGCTTCTTCTTCGCAGCATTTTGCTTGTTTGTCGCCGACATCTTCTTACTCTTTTCCGATGTCTTGTGGGTCACAAATGCGGGCCAGTGATCTCTGATCTTATCATATCTGCCCATGAATTCTGGTGTCTCATTATTTTCGACAAACTTATTCAGCTCTTTCTTCCACCTCCTGAATAGTTCTGCCATCCTCTTAAGAGCAAAAGACTTGATTAATTTCTCTTTAACTAGCTTCTCTGGATTATCCTCTGGCGGTAGGGTGAAATTTGACTTCAGCTCTGTCCAAAGATCATTTTTCTGCATATCATTGACATAAGACACCTCAGGGTCTTTTGTAGCCGGCTTAAACCATTGCTGGATGCTGATCGGGATCTTGTCCCTAACCAAAACCCCGCACTGAGCAACAAATGCGCTCTTTGTCCGGAGGGGTTCAATCGGTTGGCCGTCGGGCGCGATTGCTATGATCTCAAACTTTTCATCCGAGCTCAACTTTTTCTTCGGGCCTCGTCTCTTTACCAAAGTTGTGCTCGATCCAGAGGGCTAGAAAAAAGAACAAAGACTTAATTAATAGGTGTACATACCAAAACAATGAATGCATCAATTAGCTAGTCAGCAGAAGCTTAACTAATATATATACCTGGCCGGACTCGGTTCGGTCACCGGAGACGTCATCATGGTCTCCTTCTTACACCGGCATTGGGTCACCGGAGCCGTTCTCACGGTCTCCTTCTTGCACCGGCATTAGGTCACCGGAGCCATCATAATCAGCTGCTTCCAGACCATCGGTCTCGTTGAGAAACAACGAGCAGATGGCATCACTTCCTCGTGCGATTATGTCCCCCAACAACTCTTCTTGTACTTCGTCTCGGGCGGTGTCTATAGTTTCTACAAATATTGACAACATGGCAATTATTATTCAAACATGACAGATGGATATATTAGTGGCAAAAACGTAGAACTAATATTAATTAGTGGCCTCGACGCTGCTTCTCTAGGGTTTGGGGTGGCCTCGACGCTGCTTCTCTAGGGTTTGGGGTGGCCTCGACAACGCTTCAAGGATAAAAAAAGAAGAGGAAGAAGAAAAAAAGAGGAGAAGAAAGAATAGAGGAGTTCTTACTCTTTTTTTATCGGGAACGAGGGTCGTCGAGGGTCACCGAGCGATAGAGGAAACCCTAAATAGCAAGTATCGTGGGTGTGAGGTACATGTGGCCGTCGGTGTCCGACACTACATCCACATCCGACAAGTGACGTGGGCGTCGAAGCCCGCGCCACTTGTGGGACATGGATGTAGTGTCCGACACCGATGGCCACATGTATCTCACACCCACGATACTTGCTATTTAGGGTTTCCTCTACCGTTCAGCGACCCTGACCCTCGATGACCCTCGTTTCCGATAAAATAAAGAGGAATAAGAAAAAAAGAGAAGAAGAGAAGAAGAAAAAAAAGAGGAGATCTCACACCCACGATACTTGCTATTTAGGGTTTCCTCTACCGTTCGGCGACCCTCACCCTCGACGACCCTCGTTTCCGATAAAATAAAGAGGAAGAAGAAAAAAGAGAAGAAGAGAAGAAGAAGAAAAAAAAGAGGAGAGCAGGGTCGCCGAACGGTAGAGGAAACCCTAAATAGCAAGTATCGTGGGTGTGAGATACATGTGGCCGTCGGTGTCGGACACTACATCCACGTCCCACAAGTGACATGGGCGTCGAAGCCCGCGCCACTTGTGGGACGTGGATGTAGTGTCCGACACCGACGGTACATGTATCTCACACCGACGATACTTTCTATTTAGGGTTTCTCCTCTACCGCTCGGCGACCCTCGACGACCCTCGTTCCCGATAAAATAAAGAGGAAGAAGAAGAAAAAAAAGAGGAGAAGAAAGAATAGAGGAGATTCTCCTCTATTCTTTCTTCTCCTCTTTTTTTTCTTCTTCCTCTTCTTTTTTTATCCTCTTCTTCATCTCATGTTCGAGAGGATCGCCGAGGGGTCGGGAGGTTGCCTAGTGTCAAAGAATTCAACTAAACCATGTCTTCATCATTAGGCGAAAGTAACAGGTGCATGATGGTACGAAGCTCTCCAAAGTTATTTTGGAACGGAGTCCCAGATAAGATAATTCGCTTTTTGGTACAAAGTTTAGCAAGAACCTTCCAAATATCGTTATTTGGAAGGCCTTTGCTGAAATTCATACAAAAAGGCAAATTATCCTATCCGGGACACCATTCCAAAATAACTTTGGAGGACTTCGTCATGCCCTGGTTACTTCCGGCTAATGATGAAGCCATGGATTTCTTCAATACTTTGACACTAGGAAACCTCTCTCGACCCCTCGGCGATCCTCGGCCCCTCGAACCCTCGACGACCCTGGACCCCTCAACCCCTCGAACCCTCGACGACCCTAGACCCCCTCTCGACCCCCTCATGTCGAAGTTATCGGGTAGGGGGTATATCGACAACGACATACCCAATACATGCATACATACATACATATCACATGCATCCATACATATATGAACAAAATTAATATCTACTAATTAACAACCTAAATAAAAAAACTAATACATATAGGAAGAAGAAGAAAAAAGAAGAGAAGAAAGAATAGAGGAGAAGACTTCCTCTTCTTCCTCTCCTCTTCTTCTCCCTCTTCTTCTCCCTCTTCTTCCCCTTCTTCCCTCGACCCCCTAAACTAGTTCTCAACCCTCGACCCCCTAAACTAGTTCTCGACCCCCCTCATGTCGAAGTTATCAGGGAGGGGGTATATCGACCCCCCCTCATGTTGAAGTTATCGGGGAGGGTTATATCGACCCCCCCTCCTGTCGAAGTTAACGGGGAGGGGGTATATCGACAATGACATGCATACATGGAAAAAAATTTATCCATCTATACATACATAGCCACATACATATATACATGGAAATAATGCTATGAAAAAAATATGAACAAAAAATGCTATGAACAAAAAAATAATACACATAAACAAAAATACATATATGAACAAAAAATGCTCTGAACAAAAAAAATAATACACATATATGAACATCTATACATACATATAGCCACATACATATATACATTATATATATGTACAAAAAAATGAAAAAAAATGATAAACAGGTGGCGGCGGCTCACAGCAGCGAGGTTGACTGGCGAGGGCGACGACGGGGGCGGCGAGGGCGTCGGCGAGGGCGGCGGCGAGGGCGGCGGATGGCTCGGGGAGGAGGGCGGCGAGGGCGGCACGATCTCTGGGACGAGGGCTTGGGGACGACGGCGAGATCGGGGGCGGCGCGGGCTTGGGGAAGACGGCGAGGTCGAGGGGCGGCATGAGCTCGGGGAGGAGGGCTCGGGGACGATGGCGAGCTCCGGGGTGGCGCGGGCTCGAGGGCGGCAAGGGCTCGAAGGCGGCGCGGGCTCGAGGAGTGGGCGGCGGCGACGACGAGGAGCGGGCGGTGACGGCAACGGTGACCTCGGGGCGGTGACGGCAAGCACGGGCAGCCTGGCGGCAGCGTCGGGGCGGGATCGAAGAAACTGAACCAAAATTTTCACAAGTGAGGCTTATATAGACGGAGCATTGGTCACGGTTCGTGGCACAAACCGTGACCAATGCCCCCCTTTAGTCCCGGTTGGTGCCACCAACCAAGACCAAAGGCCTCTTTTCAGCAGCCCAAAGGGCGGGAAGCGGCGGCCTTTGGTCTCGGTTGGTGCCACCAACCGGGGCCAAAGGCCTTGTGCGGCTGCTGCGTCGAAAGTTTAGTACCACCTCGCTAGTTGAGAGGGGTGCGTAGTGGTTTATAAGCCCCACTGCCGCACCCCTCTCGAGCTCCTCTTCATTCCAGGCTTACGGGCCTAATTGTCACTGCTATGCTTGTGGGCCTACTGGGCCTCCTGCAGGCCTGAATCCTGGCCCTTGGATGGGTTTCTAGTCGTATTCAGGCCGTGGGGGCCCAGTAGGTGGCATTTTTTGTTTTTTTGTTGCTTTATTTATTTTCTTTTGTTTTTTGCTTTATTTTTAAATTCTTTATGCTTTTAGTTTTAGAAAAATTATAAACTTTTTGTTAATGCCATTAGTTTTCAAATTTGAAAACACTTTTTTTGTTTTTTTGTTTTCTTTGTTGCTTTATTTATTTATTTTGTTTCTACTTACAACAAAATACTTATTGTTGCTATTTTTCCAGTTTTTTTGTTTTGTTTTCTGCATTATTTATTTTCTTTTGTTTTTTGATTTATTTTTTTATTCTTTTTGCTTTTAGTTTTAGAAAAATTATAAACTTTCTGTTAGTGCCATTAGTTTTCAAATTTGAAAACACTTTTTTAGTTTTTTTGTTTTCTTTGTTGCTTTATTTATTTTATTTTGTGATTAACTTTACTATAAAAATAGTTTTTTCCTATTTTTTGAGTTTTTTTTTGCATTATTTATTTTCTTTTGTTTTTTGCTTTAATTTTTAATTCTGTTTGCTTTTAGGTTAGCAAAATTATAAACTTTCTGTTAGTGCCATTAGTTTTAGAAAAATTATAAACTTTCTGTTAGTGCCATTAGTTTTCAAATTTGAATAGTTAAAATTTGAATTCTTTAAAAATTGTTTGAATCACAAGTTTGTGATTAACTTACTAAAAAAATGAGAATAGATGCGCTTATAGAGAAAATTCAACCTAAATTCCTAGTAAATTTCTATGAATTTCAGAGAAATTCACTATGAATTTAGGTTAAACTTTTCTCTATTAGGGCATCTATTCTCACTTTGAGAGGAGCTCAACAAGGCAGAGAGGGAAGGGCTTATAAACCGGTGTGAGCCCCCTTCGGTTGGCGAGGTGGGACTAAACTCTGCCCACAACGAGGACCAACCCTTTAGTCCCGGTTTGTGGCACAAACCGGGACTAATGGTCATGGGCCAGGGGCGAGGAGCAAAATTATAAACTTTCTATTAGTGCCATTAGTTTTAGAAAGTTGAAAGTTAAAAGTTGGCATGGGCCAGGGGCGAGTTGTCCTGCCAGCTATGCTCTTTCTCTTCTTTCATAAGAGCGTAGCTGGCAGGACCTTTATACTGCTTCGGAGGCATGCCGTCTTTTTTGTGCAAACATTGCAGGTCCTCCCGTGCCTCAGGTGTATCTTTTGTCTTCCCATACACGCCCAAGAAGCCTAGCAGGTTCACGCAAAGGTTCTTCGTCACGTGCATCACGTCGATTGAGGAGCGGACCTCTAGGTCTTTCCAGTAGGGTAGGTCCCAAAATATAGATTTCTTCTTCCACATGGGTGCGTGTCCCTTAGTGTCATTCGGAACAGCTAGTCCACCGGGACCCTTTCCAAAGATTACATAGTGTAAATCATTGACCATAGCAAGCACGTGATCACTGGTGCGCATGGCGGGCTTCTTCCGGTGATCTGCCTCGCCTTTGAAATGCTTGCATTTCCTTCGACATTGATGGTTGGTCGGAAGAAATCGACGATGGCCCAGGTACACATTCTTCCTGCATTTATCCAGGTATATACTTTCAGTGTCATCTAAACAGTGCGTGCATGCGTGGTATCCTTTGTTTGTCTGTCCTGAAAGGTTACTGAGAGCGGGCCAATCGTTGATGGTCACGAACAGCAACGCCTTAAGGTTAAATTCCTCCTGTCTGTGCTCATCCCATGTACGTACACCATTTCCATTCCACAGCTGTAAAAGTTCTTCAACTAATGGCCTTAGGTACACATCAATTTCGTTGCCGGGTTGCTTAGGGCCTTGGATGAGAACTGGCATCATAATGAACTTCCGCTTCATGCACATCCAAGGAGGAAGGTTATACATACATAGAGTCATGGGCCAGGTGCTGTGATTGCTGCTCTGCTCCCCGAAAGGATTAATGCCATCCGCGCTAAAAGCAAACCATACATTCCTTGGGTCCTTTGCAAACTCATCCCAGTACTTTCTCTCGATTTTTCTCCACTGCGACCCGTCAGCGGGTGCTCTCAACTTCCCATCTTTCTTTCGGTTCTCACTGTGCCATCGCATCAACTTGGCATGCTCTTCGTTTCTGAACAGATGTTTCAACCGTGGTATTATAGGAGCATACCACATCACCTTCACAGGAACCCTCTTCCTGGGGGGCTCGCTGTCAACATCACCAGGGTCATCTCGTCTGATCTTATACCGCAATGCACCGCATACCGAGCATGCGTTCAGATCCTTGTATGCACCGTGGTAGAGGATGCAGTCATTAGGGCATGCATATATCTTCTCCACCTCCAATCCTAGAGGGCATATGACCTTCTTTGCTGCGTATGTACTGTCGGGCAATTCGTTATCCTTCGGAAGCTTCTTCTTCAATATTTTCAGTAGCTTCTCAAATCCTTTGTCAGCCACACCATTCTCTGCCTTCCACTTCAGCAATTCCAGTACGGTACCGAGCTTTGTGTTGCCATCTTCGCAATTGGGGTATAACCCTTTTTTGTGATCCTCTAACATGCGATCGAACTTCAGCTTCTCCTTTTGACTTTCGCATTGCGTACTTGCATCGACAATGACCCGGCGGAGATCATCATCATCGGGCACATCATCTGGTTCCTCTTGATCTTCAGCAGCTTCACCCGTTGCAGCATCATTGGGCACATCGTCTGGTTCCTCTTGATCTTCACCAGCTCCCCCCGTTGCAGCATCACCATATTCAGGGGGCACATAGTTGTCATTGTACTCTTCTTCTTCGCCATCTTCCACCATAACCCCTATTTCTCCGTGCCTCATCCAAACATTATAGTGTGGCATGAAACCCTTGTAAAGCAGGTGGGAGTGAAGGATTTTCCGGTTAGAGTAAGACCTCGTATTCCCACATTCAGTGCATGGACAACACATAAAACCATTCTACTTCTTTGCCTCAGCCGCATCGAGAAACTCATGCACGCCCTTAATGTACTCGCGGGTGTGTCTGTCACTGTACATCCATTGCCGGTTCATCTGCGTGCATTATATATAATTAAGTGTCCAAATTAATAGAAGTTCATCATCACATTAAAACCAAAGTGCATACATAGTTCTCATCTAACAACATATAGCTCTCCAGAGCATCTAATTAATTAAGCCATACATTGAAACTATGTAAAACATTTCAATGCGAAAACAAATGCGATCATAATCGCAACCAAGGTAACAATTGATCCAACGGCATAATGATACCAAGCCTCGCTATGAATGGCATATTTTCTAATCTTTCTAATCTTCAAGCGCATTGCATCCATCTTGATCTTGTGATCATCGACGACATCCGCAACATGCAACTCCAATATCATCTTCTCCTCCTCAATTTTTTTTATTTTTTCCTTCAACAAATTGTTTTCTTCTTCAACTAAATTTAACCTCTCGACAATAGGGTCGGTTGGCATTTCCTATTCACATACATCCTACATAAATAAAATCTATGTCACGTTGGTCGGCATAATTTTCATAAACAATAAATGAACCAATAGTTATAAAGATAATATATATACCACATCTGAATCATAGACAGGACGAGGGCCGACGTGGGCAGATACCAAAACCATCGCACTATATAAGATGCAATAATAAAAGTAAGAAAATAATACAAATATCTATGTAAACATACAAGTAAGAATATTTTTCCTTTCAGAAAGAAGATAAAACAAGAGGCTCACCACGGTGGTGCCGGCGATGAGCTCGGCGCGGGTGATTGACGGTGGTGAAGACGGGGACGGGGTGTGACGGACCGCTAAACCTAGACAAATATTATGGAAAATGGAGCTTGGAGGTCGAGCTTGGAGAGGAGAAAGCTTAAGTAGTGTGGCTCGGGCATTCCATCGAACACCTTGTGTGCATAGGAGGTGAGCTAGAGCACCACCAAGCCCTCTTCCCCTCGGCCAGAGAAAAACAGAGCACTGGGGTGCTCTACTCGCGAGCGAGGGGTATATATAGGCACCTCATTGGTCCCGGTTGGCGACATGAGCCGGGACTAAAGGGGAGCCTTTGGTCCCGGTTCAAGCCACCAACCGGGACCAATGGTGGTGGGCCAGGAGCGAGGCCCATTCGTCCCGGTTCATCCCACCAACCGGGACCAAAAGGTCCATATGAACCGGGACCAATGGCCCACGTGGTCCGGTCGGCCCCTGGGCTCACGAACCGGGACCAATGCCCACATTGGTCCCGGTTCTGGACTGAACCGGAACTAATGGGCTGACCCGGCCTGGACCAAAGCCCTGTTTTCTACTAGTGTAAAAGCAAAAAAGAATTAAAAAATAAAGCAAAAAACAAAAGAAAATAAATAATGCAGAAAACAAAACAAAAAAACTGGAAAAAATAGCAACAATAAGTATTTTGTTGTAAGTAGAAACAAAATAAAATAAATAAAGCAACAAAGAAAAAACAAAAAAAGTGTTTTCAAATTTGAAAACTAATGGCACTAACAGAAAGTTCATAATTTTTCTAAAACTAAAAGCAAAAAAGAATTAAAAATAAAGCAAAAAACAAAAGAAAATAAATAATGCAGAAAACAAAACAAAAAAACTAGAAAAAAATAGCAACAATAAGTATTTTGTTGTAAGTAGAAACAAAATAAAATAAATAAAGCAACAAAGAAAAAAAGTGCCACCTACTGGGCCCCCACGGCCTGAATACGACTAGAAACCCTACCATGGGCTAGGATTCAGGCCCGCATAAGGCCCAGTAGGCCCACAGGCACACAGCGTAGGGTTAGGCCCGAAAGCCTGCATTTGAGAGGAGCTCGAGAGGGGAGGCGCAGCAGCGCTTATAAACCACTCTCGAGCTCTCTCAACTAGCAAGGTGGGACTAAAGTTTTGGCGCGGGGCAGCACAAGGCCTTTGGTCCCGGTTGGTGCCAGCAACCGGGTCTAAAGGGGGCATTGGTCCCTGTTTGTGGCACAAACCGGGACCAATGCCCCCAGAGGGAGTCCTGGATTAGGGGGTGTCCGGATGGCCGGACTATACCTTCAGCCGGACTCCAGGACTATGAAGATACAAGATTGAAGACTCCGTCCCGTGTCCGGAAGGGACTTTCCTTGGCGTGGAAGGCAAGCTTGGCGATACGGATGTTCAGATCTCCTACCATTGTAACCGACTCTATGTACCCCTAACCCTCTCTGATGTCTATATAAACCGGAGGGTTTTAGTCCGTAGGCCAACATACACATCAACAATCATACCATAGGCTAGCTTCATTGAGAGTTCCTCTGTGTCGTCGCCATCAGGAAGGATGCCTCGCCCCGTCTTTAAAGACGGCACCGTTGCTAAGGGAGCTTTGGCTGTCGGCCAAACCCTCCGGCTAGGTGGTTTTCTTATGACCGCATGTTCGGCTTCTGCGCCGACGATGACCTCTCGAGCCATCGAAAACAATCTTCATGTCAGTTCCAAACTCGCTGAGCAGTTAGATCCAATGGAGCTTTCATTCATAAATGAGCTCTTGGATCGCTTCGCTGCCCTGGGAGTCACTACGGATTACGACCAGATTGGGCCTAAAACCGATCTGAGAGAGATTAACTCTCCCCAAGTCACCCACCATGTTGTCGTGGTAGAGGGACAGTGCGGCGACCCTTCGTCTATCTTAAGGACTCGCTACGTCCAGATTCACAATCCCTCCAAGCCGGATACCCGCGGAGGGGAGAATACCACTCAAGACCTGAACTTAGAGTCAGGTGACGGGCTGGATTCATTGGACAACACCCAGGGATCCAAATTTTCGAGTTCAGAAATTCCTCAGCCTCTGAGCCTCAGACGGGGTGAGGCTTCGGATTTAAATCCACCCACCCACACCAACATAAGCGATCTATCCAAAATCAGGTAAGAGCCCGACGAAACAGTACATCATTACTGGGCTAGATTCCTCCTGGTTAAGAACAGGCTAAGGGACTGCCGCGAGAAAGACGCAATCTTAATCTTCTGCAATAATTGCACGGACAAGGGAATACTCAACGCCATAAGTCGCCGTGATATCACACGCTTCGCTGACTTGGCATACATTTTACAAAAGTATTGTGCGATGGAAAGCGCCTGGAAAACCAAAATAAAATTTTGGGACAATCCGGCCCTAAATACAAACCCAGTCCGAAATAAAAGGGTGCAACATAACCAGACACCCAGGTCAAATACCAAAAAGCAAAAACCCTTTATAGGGCATGGAACCGTACTGGAAGGATGACTTAACGGACCCTGTAAAATTCACAGTACAGAGGACACCACACCAACTCACAGCCTTAGAGCATGTTGGATACTCCGGCAGGTGGCCAAAATTGGCGAAAACCTCCTAATTCCGGAGGCCACAGAAAGCCACCCCAGAGACACCCATACGGTATTAACAGTCTTCGAGACTTTCGCATCAAATAATATGCGAAAAAGGACACTCCGCAGCCTTGCCGAAGTCTACCAAGTAGCAACAATAAACCCATGGAGTGACACGGCTATTACCTTTAACGCCAGTGATGAACCTAAATTCCGAACAGCCCGAGCACCAGTCGCATTGGTCCTCAGCCCAATAGTGGACGGCTTTCATCTTACCAAGGTACTCATGGACGGCGGCAGCGGATTGAGCCTCATTTACGAGGAAACCCTTCAAAAAATGGAAATAGACTGGAACCACATTGAGCGAAGCAGCACAACCTTTAGATGAATAATACCCAGTTGGGAAGTGCGATGTACAGGAAAAATCACACTAGATGTGGTGTTCGGCACGCCAGATAATTACAGGTCCGAAGAGATCACGTTCCATGTGGCTCCGTTTAGCAGCAGTTATCACGCTCTGTTAGGCGGGAAGCGTTTACAATCTTCCAAGCAATACCCCATTACGGGTACATGAAGCTCGAAATGCCCGGGCCTAACGGGATCATCACTCTCGCTAGTGATCCGGACATAGCACTCCGCACCGAAAACAAGACAGCCGCACTGGCCCTCGAGGCACTATCCGAAGCCCTAGCGGCTGAGGACTGACTGCGCTGCGCTCTACGGTGAATAGGGACGATGTGGTACATGACAAAAGATCCAAGTCCACCTCCTTTAAACCGGCGGATGAAATAGTCAAATTCCAAGTCCATCCAACGGACCCAAATAAAACAGCTTCCATCGGGGCACAGTTAAACCCTGATGTAGACGTCGCACTGCGAGAGTTCCTACGAGAAAACTGGGACATTTTCACCTAGCACCCTTCAGACATGCCAGGAATCCCATGCAGGTTGGCCGAGCATAGCTTAAATATCCAAACGGGATTCAAACCTGTCAAACAGGCTCTTCGGCGTTTTTCTGAACCTAAGAGACAGGCTATGGGAGAGGAGCTAGCAAAGCTATTGGAGGCCGGATTCATCATAGATATAAAACATCTGGACTGGCTAGCAAACCTGGTGATGGTACCAAAGAAGGACAAATCCTGGCGCCTGTGCGTTGATTTTAAAGACCTTAACAAGGCTTGCCCAAAGGATCCCTTCCCCCTCCCCCGCATCGATCAAATTATTGACGCTACCGCAGGACACGATTCGTTGTGTTTCCTCGACGCATATTCTGTCCACCATCAAATCAAGATGGCAGAATCTGACCAATCCGCAACGGCATTTATCACACCATACGGCCCATTCTGCTTCAACACAATGCCCTTCGGGCTCAAAAACGCCAGCGCAACATATCAGCGCATGATTCAGACATGTCTGGCAAGCTAGATCGGCAAAACAGTGGAGGCATATGTAGATGATGTGGTCGTCAAAATAGGACATGTCGAATCTCTAGTAGACGACTTAAGGCTCACATTTGATAACCTTCGAACATACGACATCAAGCTCAACCCAGAAAAATGCGTTTTCGGTGTTCCAGCCGGAAAGCTCTTGGGCTTCATTCTATCCGGTAGAGGAATCGAAGCAAATCCGGCCAAGATCCGAGCTCTATCGCAACTGGATATCCCAAAGGACCTCAAACAAATACAAAAGTTAACCGGATGTGTGGCGGCTCTAAGCCGCTTCATCTCCCGCTTGGGAGAAAAGGCCCTACCCCTTTACCGCCTCCTTCGGCGCACCGAACACTTCGAATGGACGGATGCAGCCACGGCCGGACTCGAGGAGATAAAAGCCATACTTGCAACAAACCCAGTCTTGGCCGTGCCAAATATTGGTGAACCAATGCTATTATACATTGCAGCAACACATCAGGTTGTAAGCGCAGTGCTCGTCGTCGAACGAGAAGTGAACGGACACAGATTCCCCCTTCAAAAGCCGGTCTATTATGTGTCCACTGTTCTCACTCCTTGCAAATCACGATACCCGCATTATGAAAAGATCGCGTACGCGGTATTCATGGCATCCCGGAAGCTACGACACTACTTTCAAGAGTGTTCAATAACAGTAGCCTCGGAAGTACCACTTAACGATATTATAAACAACCGTGACGCAACGGGCCGGATTGCAAAATGGGCCATTGAGCTCCTCCCGTTCGACATAACTTATAAGCCATGGCGAGCCATCAAGTCACAAGTCTTGGCCGACTTCATCGCAGAATGGACGGAGGCCGAACTCCCTAAAGAGTACGGCACATATTCAAATTGGATCATGCATTTCGACGGCTCCAAGATGCTGGCCGGACTGGGGGCTGGCATCGTTTTGACGTCCCCCACAGGAGACACAGTTCAATACGTACTCCAGATTATGTACACAGACTCCAACAACGCAGCCGAATATGAGGCCCTTTTACATGGTCTCCGGATGGCAGTATCCATGGGCATTCAACGCCTAGAGGTGCGCGGGGACTCGAACCTCGCTATATCCCAAATAAATGGAGACTTCAATGCCAAGGATCCAAAAATGGCAGCTTACCGCAACGCCGTCCTAAAAATGTCAGCTCGGTTTGAGGGGCTTGAATTTCACCATATAGCCCAGGAAAATAATCAGGCGGCAAATGTCCTGGCATGCATCGGTGCAAAATGCGATGTAGTCCCCCCCAACATCTTCCTGGAAAGGTTGTTCAAGCCATCCGTAGTATGGGAAGGGGAGCCGAACAATAACACCCCGGACCCAACCGCACTGCCCGACACCGAACATTCTGACACAGTCGAAGGCTCTGCCAATGAAATAACACCTTCAGCCCACGTAATAATGGCCGTCATCGCCCCGTGGACAGAACCATTCCTCGCCTACCTCACTAGGCAGGAACTCCCCGAGGACCAAAATGAGGCACGCTGCATAGTGCGGCGATCCAAAGCCTACAGAGTCCACGAGGGAGAGCTTTATAAGAAAAGCACTACCGGAGTCCTTCAAAGGTGCATCTCCGAAGAGGAGGGGCGGAACCTCCTGGCTGAAATTCATGCTGGACTGGGCGGTCATCACGCTGCAGCTCGGTCCCTCGTAAGAAAGGCCTTCCGTATAGGCTTTTATTGGCCGACGGCCCGGGCAGACGCTCAGGACTTAGTCCAACGATGCACCGGTTGCCAGCTCTTTGCAAACCAAAGACATATGCCACCCACCGCCCTCTGAACCATCCCCATCACTTGGCCCTTCGCGTTCTGGGGGCTTGACATGGTTGGACCCCTTAAAGGCAGAACCCACAAGCAAAAATACTTACTGGTCATGGTGGATAAATTCACCAAATGGATAGAAGCCAAGCCTGTTAAGACGGCCGAATCCGGACCGGTGATAGACTTTATATCCGGGGTCGTACACCGTTACAGCGTTCCCCGCAGCATCATCACCGATAATGGCACGAACTTCACGGCCGACGAGGTAAAACTCTGGTGCAAAAACATGGGCATCAAGCTCGACTATGCTTCCGTCTATCACCCACAAACTAACGGCCAGGTCGAACGTGCAAATGGTCTTATCATGAGTGGCATTAAACCCAGATTAGTGCGGTCCCTCAAGGAATCTAACACGCACTGGGTAGAGGAGCTCGACTCCGTACTCTGGGGGCTGCGGACCACACCGAATCGCACCACCGGATACACACCATTCTTTATGGTGTACGGCGCAGAGGCAGTTTTGCCCTGCGACATAATTCATGACTCACCTCGAGTGCGCATGTACGAAGAAAGAGAAGCTGAGCTCGATCGGCAGGATAGCTTAGACACATTGGAGGAGGAGCGTGACGTGGCAAAAGCCCGTTCCGCATTCTATCAACAGCAGGCTTGAAGATACCAAAGCAGAGAAGTACGGGCCAAAAATTACAACGTTGGCGAATTAGTTCTACGACTACCGGACAAGAAAAAGGACAAACTCAAGCCCAAGTGGGAAGGTCCCTTCATAATTGACCAAGTCCTGACTGGTGGAGCATACCGCCTGCGAGATGCATCAGATAACCGACTCGAGCCGAACCCATGGAACGCAGCCCATCTCCGAAGATTCTATGCCTAGCGCCGGACTCTATGTTCGTCCCCTTCCTCTATCCATTTTTTATATATTTTCTGTCTTGCATTTCTTTTCTTCTTTTCTCTCTCTCTCTCTCTTATAGCCCTTAAAGGCTCATACAGTGACGCGCCATCCGCGCTCATTCAACCTGGGGGCTTATTTAAAACAGAAGCTTATTCACACGGGCTTCATGCCCAACGCATGCATCACACTTCCGCATGTACCTTTTATTCACCATTATATGCATCGATATGACTTAAGTTTTGGCCAAGCTGGGTTGCCTGGCTCCTATGCTTACCCCTACATTCCCGATTGTTCGGCTAGGTGGTAAAGGGAGCACCTCTGCGATTGTTACTACCGGGTCAGCCGGACGTGTACCTCAGATTGGGTGAAGCCGAAAGCTAGCGTTCTTAAGGGAATATTCGGTCGGTGAACTAAATATGATCTTTTTTATTTTTATCTACACGCCCCCAGATGTTTTTCCTGCGTTTCTTTTCGCAGCATGGACATGCACCTTAGGGCATGCCTCCCAGGGAAAGGAACCCCTAACGAAACTATTCTCCCTGGAAGATGTTTCTTACTAACCATGTAATATAACATAACTAGTCGGGCACTTGTCTGTTCACGCACTAATGACCCCTACGCCTGGTCTCCATGTATTCCTTGGTTCCTATATAACCGCATGGGAATTCGGACACACTCCGGACCATCAGGTCCCGAGGCTGAAGCGAAAAGATCGGCCATGACAAATGATCTACAATCCGGCTAGAAGGCATTATAAATGTCAATTAAATTACATAGTCATCTTGACTGCTCGTATTCCTCTTCAATACCATCTAACAGGCTGTCTAATTTACAGTCCTGCTGGGAATACTTTGCGGCCAACTCTACTTGGTCGTATACTAAGCTTACAGGGATCTCCTTCCCATCGGGCCCTATAGGACCGACCTCGGCCATGTGGTTGGGGTCAGCCTTTGCGTACCGCGTCTTCACCATGGCCCAGGCCTCCCTAGCGCCTTGACGGCAGGCTGATATCTTCCACAATCGGAAGCGCCGCCGTGCTCCTTTTAACTTCTCCGCAAGCTCTCCAAGACCTTCGGGCATGGAGACGGATGGCCACAGGGCCTGGGCGACGCCTCGCATCGCCTGTCGAACTCGATCGAGCAGTTGCGAGAGCTCGGGAAGAAGGTCACCTGTAGAACCGGGCATCTCCTCTGCAGGACGGCCTGTCAGCACACCTACAGATATTGCTTTGTTAATCAACTTCCTCGCCGAACTTTCTTTCAAAAGGTTTGTTCAAGCACTTACTAAATATGCCGCGCCGAAGCCGCTGATTCTCCTTCACGGAGTCTGACAACTGGGCACGAACATCTTTCAGCTTGATGCCCAGCTTGGTGTTGGCATCTCGGAGATCGTTCTTCTCCCCCATCACCTTTAACAGCACCCTCTCACCAGCCTTTAGCTGGCATAGGAGGTGTTGCCTTTCTAGATCCAGTCCGGCGCCATCTGCAATTTCATTTGTCAGATTCGCACCAACGCCGTGCTTCGCAAAATACTTATCTTTCGAAGTGTATATTACCAGAAGGGGCCTCCTTAGGCTCCCCTGCCGCGGCTAGTGCGGCCTCAAGTTGGACTTTGCACTCTTCCAGCTCCTTGGACAGTAGGGAATTCTTTTCTGTAAGAACCTGCATAACAAATGATCCTTAAATCAGTTATTTTAACTGTTTCAAGTCTCGGGGGCTACTGGTATATATATAATTACCAAAATTTTCTTACCCGTATGTCTTTTACATATTGCTCCGTGGCTCTAGTTAGACCATTTTGAGCGGCACGGAGGTACGCATCTCCCGACTTAAAGGCATCTAACGCCTCTTGGGAGAAACAAGCGTCGCGAAGAATTGTCCGGCGACGCATGTGGTTCATGGCACTCTCCACCTCAGAGTTGGTGGCAGACAACCTGTCCACATCCTCCGTCGGAGGAGCGTCCGGTGCGCGCC
This sequence comes from Triticum aestivum, assembly GCF_018294505.1. NCBI lineage: Eukaryota > Viridiplantae > Streptophyta > Magnoliopsida > Poales > Poaceae > Triticum > Triticum aestivum. The sequence continues at coordinate 562,888,062 of NC_057806.1, forward strand.
TTGTGTTCGGCCCCGCTTCCGGGCCAGGCTTTGGAGCCTGGCTGGTGGAGGCGCGATTGGCGGTCTCTCCGAATATAGTTCGGCGAGGTCTCTTTTTCCTGAAGAGGGCGCAAGTGTTAATACGCCCTGAAGGTACGACACCTGGGATAAGGGGGCGCCATACCTTTGCGCTGACGCCCCGGTCCGGACTGCGCCTCTTTTCTGCCCACGGGGCCCTGCGGCCCCTCGTTGGCTTGTTGCCGCAGGTTCGGCCTCCCGTTTCTGGGAGGCCGGGATTAGCCCTGGATAATTGGTCGTAATGGCCACCAGGGCGTTATCCTTGCTCAATTGATGGAACACTCCATCAATCAGATCCACCGAAAGCTCCAGATCCTCTTGCAAGTCCGGATCGAGGGACCGTCCTGGGTCCTCGGGTTGTGGAGGAGGGCTGTTTATTTCTTTAACAGCCTGGCGCAGTTCCTGCATCGAAATCACTAAGATTAAATACTTAACAATGGGGATATAAAACGGATGGGCAAGATGTGATCACTCACTCAGCTTGGAGGATTATACATGGAAAATCCACCCTTTGGGTTAACACGGAGAAAATCCTCCTCTTCTCGCTTGTACAAAGCGGACAAGGTCTTTATTAGAGCCGCAGTCGAATCCGACCCCTTACGGCCGTAGCGGGTGGTGTCGTCCTCCCCGTTGAAATCCCACATGGGGTGGCTTCTATACTGTAGCGGCTGCACCCCTCGCATGATGCATGCGGCCATGACCCCGATCATGGTTAGTCCGGAATGAGCTAACAATCTTATCCGGTGCATCAGGTAAACAACGTCCCTGTCACTTTCCCTCTGAGGGCTCCGTGGGCGCCAGCTTAGGCGCTTCTTTAAGGGAGCATTGTTGAATTCAGGGAGGCCGATCCGGCCAGGATCCGGTAGCGGAACGTCTTCTATGTAAAACCATTCCGAGGGCTAGTCTTCGGACACCTTCTTTGGGGTTCCGGACAGATAGCCTGTCCCGGCGATGCGCCATACGTCGGCTCCGCCCACTTGATACATAGACCCCTTCTTGGAACGGGGCACGAGGCAAAATAGCTCCCTCCATAGTCCGAAATGGGCTTCAACACCCAAGAACAGCTCACAGAGGGCTACAAAGCCCGCGATATGCAATACTGAGGCAGGCGTGAGATGATGTAGCTGGAGGCCGTAGAACTCCGGCAGCCCCCGGAGAAATGGATGGATGGGAAATCTGAGCCTCCTTATTAAATAAGGGACGAGGCACACCCGCTCTCCTTTGGAGGGATTAGGGGCACTCTCCACTTGCCCTCCGCCGGTATAGACGGCAAGACCGGCTCGAACCGGGATCATATAGGCCGGGGGGAGAAATCCCTTGGTCTGGAGCGTCACTAACTCGCTATGCGGGATGGAGCATCTTTCCCAATGTCCAGGCTTAGGGCTGGAAGGGAGGGAGGAGGAGTCGTGACGGCTGGCCATGGTGGAATGGATCTTTGTCGAATGCGCTCTGATGAACACTCGCGAAGGGGGAAGGTGTGGATTGGATCTAAATCCTCGTCTCCTTAAATAGGTCAACTTGTTTACACGGCTAGGGGTGTGAATGTAAAAACACTCAGACCTTTCATATTCGTTTGACACGTGGGGAGCAGCCATTATTGGGCGCAGAAGCCAAGGAGCGCAACATCTATAAGAAACCGTACTTTATTCAACAGGTACATGGAATTTGGAGGAGAACCCGCCTTGCAATGCCGAAGACAATCTGCGCGCCAGACTCATCGTCATTGAAGCCTGGTTCGGGGGCTACTGAGGGAGTCCTGGATTAGGGGGTGTCCGGATGGCCGGACTATACCTTCAGCCGGACTCCAGGACTATGAAGATACAAGATTGAAGACTCCGTCCCGTGTCCAGAAGGGACTTTCCTTGGCGTGGAAGGCAAGCTTGGCGATACGGATGTTCAGATCTCCTACCATTGTAACCGACTCTATGTAACCCTAACCCTCTCCGGTGTCTATATAAACCGGAGGGTTTTAGTCCATAGGCCAACATACACATCAACAATCATACCGTAGGCTAGCTTCTAGGGTTTAGCCTCTCTGATCTCGTGGTAGATCTACTCTTGTACTACCCATATCATCAATATTAATCAAGCGGGACGTAGGGTTTTACCTCCATCGAGAGGGCCCGAACCTGGGTAAAACTTCGTGTCCCTTGCCTCCTGTTACCATCTGGCCTAGACGCACAGTTCGGGACCCCCTACCCGAGATCCGCCGGTTTTGACACCGACACCCCCCTTTAGTCCCGGTTGGTGCCACTAACCGGGACCAAAGGCCGCAGGACTGAATGGGGCATTGGTCCCGGTTTGAGCCACGAACCGGGACCAATGCCTTTGCTATATAAGCCAGCACTTAGGAAATTTTCACATTTCCCTGGCAGTTGCCCCCGACGACGCCGAGCACATCGACGCCACCAGGCTGCCCGACGCCGCCCGCCGGCCCCGTCATCGCCGTCGCACGTGCCCGTCATCGCCGTCGCCCGCGCCCTCGCCGGCCGTCGCCCTCGCCCCCGCCGTCGCCATCCCCCGCGCCCGTCGTCGCCCGCCCCCGCCCGCGCCCGTTGTCGCCGTTGCCCGCGCCCTCGCCCCCACTGTCGCCGTCGCCCGCGCCCGTCGTCGCCGTCGCTCGCGCGTCTGCTGCCGCCGCCGTGCAATTTTTTCAATTATACATGCTGTTTTTTACATGTTTTTAGATTTTTGTATATATATGTATGTATGTATTTTTTAGATATATGTATTTTTGATGTATGTTCATATATGTATGTATGTATTTTTTACATGTTTTTTGTATGTATGTATGTATTTTTCAATTGTAATGATGTTTTAAAAATACATATATGCAAAAGTTAGATTTTTAATTAGAAAAGTTTTATCTATATATGTTCTCTGATTTAGTACATTTTAGGTTAGTTTCATTTTTTAAAAAGTTTTATATATTTAGGAAGAAGGAATAGAAGGAAGAAGGAAGAAAAGGTTTTATATATGAGGGTCGAGAGGGGGTCGAGGTTGCCGAGGGGTTGAGGGTCGAGAGGGGGTCTAGGGTCGCCGAGGGGTCGAGGGTCGTCGAACATGAGAGGAAGAAGAGGATAAAAAAGAAGAGGAAGAAGAAAAAAAGAGGAGAAGAAAGAATAGAGGAGTAACTCCTCTATTCTTTCTTCTCCTCTTTTTTTTCTTCTTCTTCCTCTTTTTTTATCGGGAACGAGAGTCGTCGAGGGTCGCCGAGCGGTAGAGGAAACCCTAAATAGCAAGTATCGTCGGTGTGAGATACATGTGGCCGTCGATGTCGGACACTACATCCACGTCCCATAAGTGATGCGGGCTTCGATGCCCACGTCACTTGTGGGACGTGGATATAGTGTCCGACACCGACGGCCACATGTATCTCACACCCACGATACTTGCTATTTAGGATTTCCTCTACCGCTCGGCGACCCTCGACGACCAATAGAGGAGTTCTCCTCTATTCTTTCTTCTCCTGTTTTTTTTCTTCTTCTTCCTCTTTTTTTTATCGGGAATGAGGGTCGTCGAGGGTCTTCTCCTCTACCGCTCGGCGACCCTCGACGACCCTTGTTCCCTCCTCTATTCTTTCTTCTCCTCTTTTTTTTCTTCTTCTTCCTCTTTTTTTTATCGGGAACGAGGGTCGTCAAGGGCTCCTCTATTCTTTCTTCTCCTCTTTTTTTTCTTCTTCTTCCTCTTTTTTTTATCGGGAACGAGGGTCGTCGAGAGTCGCCGAGCGGTAGAGGAAACCCTAAATAGCAAGTATCGTCGGTGTGAGATACATGTGGTCGTCGGTGTCAGACACTACATCCACGTCCCACAAGTGACGTGGGCATCGAAGCCCGCGTCACTTGTGGGACGTGGATGTAGTGTCCGACACCGACGGCCACATGTATCTCACACCCACGATACTTGCTATTTAGGGTTTCCTCTACCGCTCGGCGACCCTCGACGACCCTCGTTCCCGATAAAAAAAGAGGAAGAAGAAGAAAAAAAGAGGAGAAGAAAGAATAGAGGAGAAGAACTCCTCTATTCTTTCTTCTCCTCTTTTTTTTTCTTCTTCCTCTTCTTTTTTTATCCTTGAAGCGTTGTCGAGGCCACCCCAAACCCTAGAGAAGCAGCGTCGAGGCCACTAATTAATATTAGTTCTACATTTGCCACTAATATATCCATCTGTCATGTTTGAATAATAATTTTCATGTTGTAAATATTTGTAGAAACTATGGACACCGCCCGAGACGAAGTACAAGAAGAGTTGTTGGGGGACATAATCGCACGAGGAAGTGATGCTGTCTGCTTGTTGTTTCTCAACGACACCGATGGTCTGGAAGCAGCTGGCTATGATTATGATGGCTTCGGTGACCCAATGCCGGTGCAAGAAGGAGACCATGAGGACGGCTCCGATAACCAAATGTCGGTGCAAGAAGGAGACTGTGATGACGTCTCCAGTGACCGAACCGAGTTCGGCCAGTTATATATATTAGTTAAGCCTGTGCTGACTAGCTAATTGATGCATTCATTGTTTTGGTATGTACACATATTAATTAAGTCTTTGTTCTTTTTTCTAGCCCTCCGGATCGAGCACAACTTCGGTAAAGAGACGAGGCCCAAAGAAAAAGTTGAGCTCGGGTGAAAGGTTTGAGATCATAGCAATTGCGCCCGATGGCCAACCGATTGAACCCATCGGGATAAAGAGCGCATTTGTTGCTCAGTGCGGGGTTCTAGTTAGGGACAAGATCCCGATCAGCATCTAGCAATGGTTAAAGCTGGCTAAAGAAGACCCTGAGGTGTCTTATGTCAATGATATGCAGAAAAATGATCTTTGGACTGAGCTGAAGTCAAATTTCACCCTACCGCCAGAGGATGATCCGGAGAAGCCAGTTAAAGAGAAATTAATCAAGTCTTTTGCTCTTAAGAGGATGGCAGAACTATTCAGGAGGTGGAAGAAAGAGCTGAATAAGTTTGTCGATAAAAAAGAGACACCAGAATTCAAGGGCAGATATGAGAAGATCAGAGATCACTGGCCCGCATTTGTGGCCCACAAGACATTGGAAAAGAGTAAGAAGATGTCGGCAACAAACAAGCGAAATGTTGCCAAGAAGAAGCATCACCATCACACGGGGTCAGGTGGCTACCTTGTAGCCCGGCCTAAGTGGGCCAAGACTGATAATGATCCGGTTGATAAAGGGATCGAACCAGAGACAATTAACTGGCCAGACAGTTGTCGGACTTGGTTCTTCCGGGCTGGCGGAACCTTAGACCCTGTATCAGGGAAGTGCATTTGGACGGACGAGCAAATGGAAATACTAGTCAAGAGGCTTAAGCACTATATCGAAGCAGCGCAGCAAGGGACGTTCATTCCACACAGATAGAACGACGAGCTCACAATGGCCCTCGGGAATCCTGAGCACCCTGGACGGACACAAGGCACGCCAGGCTCCATTCCATGGAAGGCTGGGTTTCCGAACGCAGGCGGTTACAAATGCCACGAGAGGAGGAAGAAAGTGGAGCAGACCCAACTGCAGGCGCTGCACGCTAGGGTACAAGCGATAGAGGAACGAGAAGCAAATCGCAGCAAACGAACTGCCGAAGCTTCCCCCGAAGCTACCCCGCCATCTCAGCGGAGAAGCAGCATGGCTTCCACCGAGCTGCTTCAGCCGAAGCATGTCTTGACGGCTCCTGCCAACTATCCCGTGGATGCTATCACAGAGTCTGAAAATTGCCACCTTATGACGCAATGGATTAATATGAAGGTCAAAGCGGCTGTTGGCTCTGTATTTCCTACTGAACCCGGCGCAACTTTTCACTGCCAGCCGATTCCAGAAGGATATGCTAGGGTGATGGTCGATGAAATAACGGAGGGATTTGAGGACCTCCAGCTTGACCACCCTACCGGTGAAGGGGAGACTCGGCTGGCTTCTGCTCTGAAGACTCCATGCCTATGGCGGAAGGAGCTCATCAACCTTCCGAACTGGACGCCTCCGCCTCCTCCTCCTCCTCCGGCGAGTCAGGGCACTCCGCCTCCTCCACCGCCTCCTCCTCCGGCGAGTGACAATTATGGCACTCGGCCGGCTCCTTCTTTGGCGCGTGGCGGCACTCCGCCTCCTTCTCCGCCTGCACCGGCGCGCCCGAGCAGCCAGCCTCCTCCTTCTCCGCCTCGTCAGCAAGGGCGGAAGAGACCCGCCGTCGCTTCGGCTGCTCCGGCGTGTCGTAGTCCTTCTCCTCGGCCTCATAAGCAAGTAAAGAAGATAGCCGCTCTGTCTGCTCTGCCAGCATCTAGCAGTACAACCAAAGGCGGGAGGACATACAGATTCGGTCCTTCTTTGAAGACTCCAGAGAAGTTACCATACGAGAGGACCCCGGAGGAGAACGCCGAGATCGTGCGAGAAGAAGTGAGGAACTTCTTTGAAGGGGTGAAAGCAAATAAACGTCCGGAGGAGAAGGTAGATCCGGTGAAAGCGAAGCGCACTCTAGCTGCCCTGACAAAACCACCCAAGTCTCCTCCAAAAGGCAACTATGAGCGCATTATTGGAAAGGCATTTGCCGAAGCGGAGCAGTCGGGAAGTACTGTCAGTGATCAAAGGCTGAAAGAACGACGAGATGGGAAACAAATTGCCCAGCTCGGCGAACAAGCGAAGCAATCATGCCCCCCGCTCAAGGTGCCTAGCGACATCGTCGCTAATGATCCGAGGATGGTGCCCGGTTATAGCAATCTTGGAGATTACCTGCCCGACGATGTACATTATGATTTCATGGAGGTGCATATACAAAGATACGAGTACGGGAAGCCTCTAGTCAAAGATGAAAGATCTCTATCAACGATGATGCGAAGATTGCAGGATTGGTACTTGAAAATCTACAGAGAGTCTAGGGGAGGAGTACTTTGTATGTGAGAGTTAAAAAGGAGCATGAACTCGTTGGAATTGAACTGTTGCCTGTTCCATTTGAGGAGTTCTTTCAGTTTTTCAATCAATTGGCCCTCGATAAAGCAACGGTCACCTGCTACTGTCTGTAAGTAGTACTACTTCTATCATTAAGTCTCTCTATATAGCTCAGCTCTTTCATTGCATGTATTTATAATTATCCTCACTATATTATGCAGATTGAAGATCGTCGAATTGAAGAAAAGACAAATCGGTGATATTGGGTTCATTAACACAAATCTCATAGATGCAACTCAGGTTAAATTTCATGCCGCGGATACCGAGGCCAACTTGCTACGATCGTTGGTAATAAATGGAAACAAAGATATAATACTCTTTCCTTACAACTTCAAGTGAGTGTTACTGTCTTGTGCATATTCGGTTTCCCTTATATATTAGTCAAGGTTATAGTAATGTAATTGATGAGTTATGCATGTGTGTGCAGTTTCCACTATATTCTCCTAGAGATTAAGCTTGAGCAGGGACTAGTAACCGTCTTAGACTCGAGACGAAAAGATCCCCAGGACTATGCGGACATGACTCAAATGCTTGAGAAGTAAGTTAAATCGATCATTATCCACCATATCAGCAACTTTGTTCATTTCCTGATATATCAAGTAATTGTTTTCTTTGTCTGGCAGGGTTTGGAGAAAATTCACCAAAAAAGCTCTGGGACTGCCGAAAAAGCTGCAATTTAGACACCCGAAAGTAAGTACTATAGTAGCATGTTCCGCACATCTCCTAGTGATTCAAGCGCTAGTTTCATCAATACCATTTGGCATTGTTGCTTATCAGTTTGATTGACCTCTATTTCTTGTAAAGTGGTTGTGGCAGGAACAAGGGAATGATTTCTGTGGATACTACGTTTGCGAGTCCATCCGCCACACGACCTGTGAGCGGGGCTACTCTGACGAACAATATGAAGTGCGTAAATAACAACATTCACAATTTTATTTTATTACCATCATTTGTGTTGAGTTTCATTCATTCATATATATATATTTTTTTTGACCCCCTTCTTCAAATTAGATGTTTCGGAAGCGGGATGAACTCCTAGCACCAGCTGGCATGCGAGCAATTCAAAAGGAATTGGCGGCATTCTTTCTTGACCACGTGATCACTGAAGACGGAGAATACTATGTGGACCATGCGTCCGTATGTTAGGAGATTATATTTGTAAGAGATAATTATTGTATATATGTAGCCGGTAGTGTCGGATAGATATACGAGAACTTGTTGTTCGACCAATCTCTCGGAGAAGGAGAGGTGGTCGATATCACTTCTCTCTGTATGCATATATGTTCATGATGATCTTCTGTTTCCTTCGTTTGCTTACTAGCTAGCTAGCGTGTCTAGTCCTCTCTATACGTATGTATAGTACGTAGCGTCGACCAAGCACGGACATAAGAGAGGACACTTCTCTCTATTAATTATAGCTAGCTAACACAATATATGAAACACTTAAATTAACCCCCCAAAACCCCCAAACCCCCCCCCCCTTCAAAAAAAACAAAAACCCAGCCACAGAAATGCTGATGCGTGGATGCCTATTGGTCCCGGTTGGTGCCACCAACCGGGACCAAAGGCCCTCCTGCCTGGGCTCCGCGCACAGGCCACGTGGAGGCCAATCTGTCCCGGTTCGGGACTGAACCAGGACTAAAGGGACAGGGCATTAGTACCGACCCTTTAGTCCCGATTCAGGAACTGGGACAAAAGGCCCTTACGAACCGGGACAATAGGCCCGTTTTCTACTAGTGCATATCACGGGGTTTGGATGCACCGGCGAAGTTTGCACCAACTCTCAATGTGAGAAAGGGCAATGCACAGTACCGAAGAGGCTAGCAATGATGGAAGGGTGAGAGTGCGTATAATCCATGGACTCAACATTAGTCATAAAGAACTCACATACTTATTGAAAAAATCTACAAGTCATAAAAAACCAAGCACTACACGCATGCTCCTAGGGGAATAGATTGCTAGGAAAAGACCATCGCTCGTCCTCGACCGCCACTCATAAGGAAGAGAATCAAATAACACCTCATGTTTCAAATTTGTTACACAACATTTACCATACGTGCATGATACGGGACTTGCAAACTTCAACACAAGTATTCCTCAAATTCACAACTACTCAACTAGCACAACTTTGATATCACTATATCCATATCTCAAAACAATCATCAAGTATCAAACTTCTCTTAATATTCAATGCACTTATATGAAAGTTTTTATTATATCCCTCTTGGATGCCCATCATATTAGGACTAGTTTCATAACCAAAGCAAATTACAATGCTGTTTAGGACTCTCAAAATAATATAAGTGACGCATGAGAGTTCATCTATTTCTATAAAATAAAACCACCACCATGCTCTAAAAGGATATAAGTGAAGCACTAGAGCAACGACAAACTACTCCGAAAGATGTAAGTGAAGATCAATGAGTAGTTGAATAATTATGCAACTATGTGAAGACTCTCTAACATTTAAGAATTTCAGATCTTGGTATTTTATTCAAACATCAATCAAAACAATAAGAAAATAAAATGACGCTCCAAGCAAAACACATATCATGTGGTAAATAAAAATATAGCTCCAAGTAAAGTTACCGATGAACGAAGACGAAACAGGGGATGCCTTCCGGGGCATCCCCAAGCTTAGGCTCTTGGTTGTCCTTGAATATTACCTTGGGGTGCCTTGGGCATCCCCAAGCTTAGGCTCTTGCCACTTCTTATTCCATAGTCCATCGAATCTTTACCCAAAACTTGAAAACTTCACAACACAAAACTTAACAGAAAACTCGTAAGCTCCGTTAGTATAAGAAAGCAAAATCACCATCATAAGGTACTGTAATTAACTCATTCTAAATTCATATTGGCGTAATATCTACTGTATTACAACTTATCTATGATTCATACCCTCCGATACTACTCATAGATTCATCAAAATAAGCAAACAACACGATGAAAACAGAATCTGTCAAAAACAGAACAGTCTATAGTAATCTGAATCAAACGTATTCTTATGGAACTCATAAAATTCTCAAATAAATTTCTGTAAGTGAGTAATTTGTCTATTAATCATATGCAAAAATAATTAACTAAATATCACTCTCCAAATAAAAATGGCAGCAGTTCTCGTGAGCGCTAAAGTTTCTGTTTTTTACAGCAAGATTAAAAAGACTTTCCCCAAGTCTTCCCAACTGTTCTACTTGGCACAAACACTAATTAAACACAAAAAACACAACCAAAACATAAGCTATATAAATTGTTTATTACTAAACAGGAGCAAAAAGCAAGGTACAAAAATAAAATTGGGTTGCCTCCCAACAAGCGCTATCGTTTAACGCCCCTAGCTAGGCATGATGATTTCAATGATGCTCACATATAGGATAGGAATTGAAACATAAAGAGAGCATCATGAAGAATATGACTAGCACATTTAAATCTAACCCACTTCCTATGCATAGGTATTTTGTGAGCAAACAATTTATGGGAACAATAATCAACTAGCATAGGAAAGCAAAACAAGCATAACTTTAAAACTTTAAACACATAGAGAGGGAACTTGATATTATTGCAATTCCTACAAGCATATATTCCTCCCTCATAATACTTTTCAGTAGCATCATGAATGAATTCAACAATATAACCAGCACCTAGAGCATTCTTTTCATGATCTACAAGCATATAGAATTTATTATTCTCAACATAAGCAAAATTCTTCTCAATCGGAATAGTGGGAGTATCATAAGAGACTCGAATACTATAAATTGTTTCCACATTAAAAGAGTAATGTTCAGAGAAAGGGTAATCATAATCATGACCAGTTTTATAAATATAACCATCACTACTTTTTATAGCATAATTTTCATCACAATAATCATCATAAGTAGGAGGCATGCTATCATCATTATAAATTTGCATATCAAAACTTGGGAGACTAAAAATATCATCTTTATTAAACGTAGCATCCCCAAGCTTGGGACAAACATTAATTGCAGCAAATATATTCTCAAAAACATCATCTTCATTAAACATAGCATCCCCAAGCTTGGGCCTTTTCATATCATAAGCATAATCACTCTCATCATTAATAGTATGGATAGCACCAATAGTATAGCAATTATCATATTCTTCCAAGCAAGTGCCAAAAAGATTTTCAAGATCATAAGAAGTATCATTATCTTCCACAATTATATTTTCATGAGGCACAATAGTAATAGGAGCAACATTATTTTGGGAGATATCTTTTTACCTCTCTTCCTTTTTCTTTTCTTCTTCTTCATCACATCGTGTGTGGGTTCAATCCTATTTTTGGAGCTCCTTATTAATGAGATTGGTTGAATAGGAGGCTCTTCCTCATTACCTGATTCATCATAAGAAATAATAGGAGGGTATTGGGAAGTATCTTCCCTTTCATTAGTATTCTCTTCATCTTCTATTTGTTTTCTTTTCGTTATGTAATTGGCAATATAAGGATTTTCAATGCAATTCACCGCACAATACATATAAATTTACTCTAGATCAAAATGAAGAACTCTATCAAGGGCAAATTTTGGAATATCCTTAGTTATACGTTTCATTTCTTCATAACCCAAGAGCAAACTAAGTTCATTATGATGTGCAAGGGAAATCAAGTCATCACAATTTTTGGACACGATGCGATCATGAAACAATTTGCATTGGGTACTGAAATGATCATGTTCATTGCAAAGTTCACAAGTATGGCTAAGAAAGTTTAAATTTTCAGCACACGCATCTAGCCTTTCTTGCAACCATTTAGTTTCTAAATGCTTATGCCTCTTGCAATATCTATCTTCCCTGTTTAGTGTGTACTTGCAAACCCAATGTACTCCACAAAAATTGACATGTTTATAGGAGACATTATCATCATGACTAGTGCAATCATCATTAGTACCATGGATAGACAAGGAATTCATACTAACAACATTGCAATCATGCTCATCATTCAAAGATTTAGTGCCAAACATTTAATGCATTCTTCTTCTAGCATTTTAGCACAATTTTCCTTTCCGTCATACTCACGAAAGATATTAAAAAGATGAAGCGTATGAGACAAAGTTAATTCCATTTTTTGTAATTTTATTTTATAAACTAAACTAGTGATAAAACAAGAAACTAAAAGACTCGACTGCAAGATATAAACATATACCTTCAAGCACTCACCTCCCCGGCAAAGGCGCCAGAAAAGAGCTTGATGTCTACCACACAACCTTCTTCTTGTAGACGTTGTTGGGCCTCCAAGTGCAAAGGTTTCTAGGGAAGTAGAAAATTTCCCTCAAGTGGATGACCTAAGGTTTATCAATCCGTAGGAGGCGTAGGATGAAGATGGTCTCTCCCAAGCAACCCTGCAACCAAATAACAAAGAGTCTCTTGTGTCCCCAACACACCCAATACAATGGTAAATTGTATAGGTGCACTAGTTCGGCGAAGAGATGGCGATACAAGTGGTATATGGATAGTAGATAATGGTTTTTGTAATCTGAAAATATAAAAACAGCAAGGTAACTAATGATAAAAGTGAGCATAAACGGTATTGCAATGTGTTGAAACAAGGCCTAGGGTTCATAGTTTCACTAGTGCAAGTTCTCTCAACAATAATAACATAATTGGATCACATAACTATCCCTCAACATGCAACAAAGAGTCACTCCAAAGTCACTAATAGTGGAGAACAAATGAAGAGAATATGGTAGGGTACGAAACCACCTCAAAGTTATTCTTTCCAATCAATCCGTTGGGCTATTCCTATAAGTGTCACAAACAGCCCTAGAGTTCATACTAGAATAACACCTTAAGACACAAATCAACCAAAACCCTAATGTCACCTAGATACTCCAATGTCACCTCAAGTATCCGTGGGTATGATTATACGATATGCATCACACAATCTCAGATTCACCTATTCAACCAACACATAGGACCTCAAGGAGTGCCCCAAAGTTTCTACCAGAGAATCACGACAAAAACGTGTGCCAACCCCTATGCATAGGTTCATGGGCGGAACCCGCAAGTTGATCACCAAAACATACATCAAGTGAATCACGTGATATCCCATTGTCACCACAAATACGCACGACAAGACAAACATCAAGTTTTCTCAAATCTTTAAAGACTCAATCCGATAAGATAACTTCAAAGGGGAAACTCAATCCATTACAAGAGAGTAGAGGGGGGAAGAAACATCATAGGATCCAAATATAATAGCAAAGCTCGCGATACATCAAGATCGTATCACCTCAAGAACAGGAGAGAGAGAGAGAGAGATAGAGATCAAACACATAGCTACTGGTACATACCCTCAGCCCCGAGGGAGAACTACTCCCACCTCGTCATGGAGAGCACCGGGATGATGAATATGGCCACCGGAGAGGGATTCCCCCTCCGGCAGGGTGCCGGAACGGGTCTAGATTGGCTTTCGGTGGCTACGGAGGCTTCTGGCGACGGAACTCCTGATCTATTGTGCTCCGTGATAGTTTTAGGGTATATGGGTATATATAGGAGGAAGAAGTACGTCAGGGGAGCCATGAGGGGCCCACGAGGCTGGAGGGCGCGCCCTAGGGGAGTGGGCGCGCCCCCTACCTCGTGGCTCCCTCATTTCTTTCCTGGCGTGCACTCCAAGTTTATCAGGATGCTTTCCTTCCAAAAATAACTTCTCCAGAAGGTTTCATTCCGTTTCGACTCCGTTTGATATTCCTTTTCTTCAAAACACTGAAACAAGGGGGAAAACATGAACTAGCAGTGGGCTCTGGGTTAGTAGGTTAGTCCCAAAAATAATATAAAAGTGGAAAATAAAGCCCAATAATGTCCAAAACAGAAGATAATATAGCATGGAGCAATCAAAAATTATAGATACATTGGAGACATATCAACCAGATCACCTTGAAGGGGGGCAGGGCGGGGGTTGCCACAATGGTGCGGTATAGGGATCGAGTGGAGAAGCGGCCCGAGGCCTCAAGGCGCTAGGAGACCCGATCAGGCGCAGGTGAGAGGGCCGGTTCATGGAGGACCACAACATCAAGGAGCTCGTGCCAGGCTGCTAGTTCTGCAGCCCCAAACGGGCGGCGGAAGGAGAGACGCCCTAAGTCAAGAAGGGCCGTCTCGACCGAGACCCGAGGGTCAACCACAACAGAGAATAAATCTAGGAAGCGGGCCGCGAAAGGGACCTCGCCGGCCCACCGGTCAAACCGGAAGAGAGTGGCAGTGCCCGAGCCCATCGAAATTGAGGTGCCAACGTGCAGGACAGGCAAAAGCGGAATGAGAGATTGCCAGAACTGAGAGCCACCGGACCGTTGACAGAACGCAAGGGGCCAGCCACCGAGGTATTTATTTCAGATTATTTGCAGCCACAGGCCGCCCTTGCCATTGGCAATGCACCAAAGCCAGCGGGTCAAGAGGGTAATGTTCATCCGCTTGGATGACGCGATGCCCAGGCCGCCCTGATCTTGGGCTTGCAGATTTCAGACCACCGAACAATGTGGTATTTCTACTTATCTCCCTCGCCCGCCCAAAAGAAGCGGGCTTGGATCGTACCAACCTCATGGTGTAGAGTCTCAGGCAGACTATAGAAGCTCATGATGAAAAGCAGGAGGCTGGTCAGGGAGGAGTTGATCAGGATGCTGCGTGCCGCCTTGGAGAGCCACCGGCCCTGCCACGGCTCAATGCAGAGGCTGAGTTTGCCCACAGCGGGGCGCAGGTCAGCGACCATGAGGCGGGAGTCGCTAATGGGGATCCCCGGGTAGGAGGTGGGGAAGGAGCAGTTAAGGCGGTTGGCAATCCCTTGAGATTCATCCGGAGAATATCCCAAAACCGTCACTTCCCTCTTAGCAAAGTTAATCTTTAGCCCCGATAGCTCTTCAAAGCAGAGGAGGGGGAACTTGACATTCGCGACGTCACTGCTGGAGCCTTCCATCATAATGATGGTTTCATCGGCATACTGGAGGAGGGAGACACCGTTATCGCCCACCAAGTGGGGAACGATCCCTCGAATGTGTCCGGCCACTTTGGCTTTATCCAGAATAGAGGCCAAAGCGTCAACCACCATGTTAAATAGGAACGGGGAGAAGGGGTCACCCTGGCGCACCCCACAGAAGGTGGGAAAGTAGGGACCGATCTCTCCGTTGATATTAACCGTGGTCTGACCTGAGCACACCATCTGCATGACCCTGGTTACCCAGCGGTCATCAAATCCCTTTCGCGGAAGGACTTCCTGAAGGAAGGGCCAGCTCACCGTATCATAGGCTTTGTGGAAGTCAATCTTCAGGAAGACGGTCTGGAGACCTCTAGAGCGGACCTCATGCAGCACCTTGTGGAGGACCAAGACGCCATCCAGGATGAAGCGGCCCTGGATGAAGGCAGACTGGTCCGGGTGGGTGATGCAGTCGGCCAACGAGGTCACCCTATTGGCGTTCCCCTTGGCCAAGATGTGGAAGATCACATTAATCACCGTGATGGGCCAAAACTGACGGATATTAGTCGCCCCAGGAACCTTGGGGATAAGGGAGATGATCCCGAAATTAAGGCGCCGGAGATCAATGGACCCAACATAGAACTCCTCAAAGAGGGCCATGATCTCAGGCTTGCCTACATTCCAGAAGGTCTGGAAAAACTTGACCGGAAGTCCATCGGGGCCTGAAGCGGAGGATGGGTTCATGCCACTGATGGCCGACCATACCTCGGCTTTCGAGAAGGGGACCGTCAAGGCCGCATTCTCGGCAGCAGAAACACGTTGGGGTTCCAGCCAGAAATCCGGAGCTAGGGAAAGGCCACCCCGAGGGGTGGACGAGAATAAGTCGCGGTAGAAGCCGTCGATGTGGGCGCGGATCTCAGGCGGCCGCGACAGGAGAACGTCACCCTCCCAGAGGAGGGGGATGGTGTTCCGACGTCTTCTCCCGTTGGCAATGGCCTGGAAGTGGGCCATATTGGCATCCCCCTTGAGGATCCATTTCAGGGCCCTGCGGAGATGCCAATACGCCTCCTTGTCCGTATATATGACCATGAGCTGGTCTTCAAGGTCATAGCGCTGGAGCCACTCATCCGGAGCAAGGCCAGCTGAGTCGGCCCGGAGGTCTAGAGCCTGAATGGCAACTAGGATGGACTTCTTCCGTTCTCACAGATCATGCCCCAGATTGGCACCCCCAGCCTTTCATGAACCGCCTGGCCCGCTTGGCACAGAAGTGCCAGTCGTCAACCGCCAAGATCGCCTGGTGGGGGGCAAGACGAGCTTCCACCCAACGAGCACGGACCTTGTTGGCGAAGCCATTCTGGTTAAGCCAGAATGTCTCAAAGCGGAACGGAGGAGGGATGGGGGCGCTCGTTCTCCGACGAGAGGAGAAGCGGGACATGGTCGGAGCCGATCCGGGTGATGGCCCGGAGAGACGCCAGGGGGCACTGGAGTTCCCATTCCGGGGAGACCAGGACACGGTCCAGAACCGAACGCGTAGGATCAGCTTGGCGATTAGTCTAGGTAAACCGCGCCCCCACCCGGTCCAACTCCCACAGGCCAAGGTCGGCAATGCAATCGTTGAACATTTGCATGCGGGGGAAGTTGACCAAGTCATTATTCTTATCTTCGGCGAATTAAAGGAGGTTGAAGTCTCCGCCCACTACAACTGGGAGCTGGGCCGAGGAGACTTTCCTAGAAAGCTGGGAAAGGAACGTCGCCGACCAACTATGGTCGGCAGGTTCGTATATGATGATGATTTCCCATTTGAAGTTAATTGCATGCTCGAGAAGTTCCATGCTGACGAAGAATTCGCCCCGGTCCATGCTACCATCCTCGAAGGTGGCATCATTTACGCCTAAAAGGATGCCACTGGAGTGGCCGGCAATCCCACTAGAAGGGTGCCAATGCCACGAGAACAGGTGCGAACTCAACCGCTCGAGCTCCGCCAGGGAAAACTCGGTTCGCATGGTTTCCTGAATGGCAACTATGTCAATGTGTTTGTCACGCATGTACTCAATGAGCTGGCGGCGTCGGCCGTCTTGGCTGAACCTGCGGATGTTCCAGAAGAGGGTCCGCATTAAGCAACCATCGAGGGGCTGCTTGAACCCCGAACTCGATACGCGCTGAGAGCGCAGATGGCCGTGGTACGGGAACGCGTGAGGCCGCGGATCACACCATCGACCCCATAAGGGGGGTTGGGTCCCGCAGCCTGGGTAAGCGGCGCACTAGGGGAGGGGGCGGACATGCGGGTGCGGGCCTCGGCCAACCGACCCTCAAGGATCTCGTGCGCCCGAATGGCCGTGATCTGAACTAGGGGAGGGGCTACCTCCCCACGGAACACAATAGCAGAGTCGGCGGCCACCTTAGCGAGGTGGGTAAGAGGCGCCGACTTAAGAGCAGAAAACGAGCATGTAGATGAAGAGGTCGGGATGACAGCGGTACCTGTCTCGAGGTTCTGAACAGCGGCCCGAAGTGCAGCCCTCTCCGGGATGGGCAGGGTCGGGCTAACCGCGGGCCGAGCAGCGTCGATCCGAGAACTGCGACGCAAAGTGGTCACCGAAGAGGAGGTCGACCGCCCACGCCGCGCATAGGCCACCGAACGCGGGGGGAGCGGGTGAGCGCCCGCGGAGGGGAAACCACCGCAGATAGCTGAGCCGATGGGTCCTTAGAAGTGCCGACCGGGAGTGCCGCCGGCGGCACAGGGTCCGCCATGGAGGGGGAGAGCCGCAGCTGAGTGTCTCCACCGGGGTAGGGTCCGGCCCAGCCGAGGGGGCCAGCTGGGTGGCCGCAGGCGGGGAGACCGGCCTAGCCGAGGAGGCCAGCAGGGTGGCCGCAGGCGGAGAGAGGGCGGGGCCGGGGTCTGGTGACGGGGCGATGGCGTCGGTCACAACGCCGGGGGAGCCGGGCGAGGAAGTGGGCCGAACAAGGAGACTCAAGCTCGGTGAGTCACCTCCCGAGGACGCACCCCCAGGCGAAGCAGGCGGGGACAGAGCGGAGGGGGCAGGAGGCACCTCGACGGTGGGGATGGGCGCAGTAGGGGAGGACCCGGGCAAGAGGAGGGGCCGAGAGTGGGTGTCGGCAGCCCCACCCCTCCCAAGCTCCCCATCACGGGGCACGTTGTCGTCATCGTCCTCGGAGTCATCGTCTTCATGATTAGAGGTGTGGGAGTGGCGGGGGCCGCGACGGTGATGACGAGATGGGCCATCCTCCCCTGGGCCACCACCCCTGAAGAAGTTGTCGTCGAAGAAGCGGGGGCGACCCACGTGGTTAGGTGGCTCGGGGCGGATCTTGAGGTCATAGCCTTGGTCATTGAAGAAAACCCTGACGGTGGCGCACAGCTGAGAGGAGTCGAGAGCCTTGACCTTGACACGGACCTCTTCCTCCTTCCGGAGAGAGAGCTTGTCGACCACCACGACCTTGCCAAGAATCCATGCCATGTTGCGGATCACGCGCTCAGATCTAGCAATGTCCGGTAGTCCGGCGATGAGGATCCAGGCCGTGTCGAGGACAGCCACCGCACGAGGATCACGAGCCGGCTCCGAGATGTCCACCACCAGCTGGTTGAGGGCGAGGGTGATGTCGCCACTCTGGGTGCCATAGCCGTGGCTGACTGCGTCAATCACCGTGAACTCTTTGCTTGCAGAAGGGGTAACCTGCCAGTCCCACTTGCATTGATAGAGATGGTTAAGCTCCACCTCGAGCATCGCGGGAGAAGCCACCGCCTCGCCGCGGACGGTCACAACCGCCAAGAGTGAGGGAGTGGGAGGGGGACATCCGGTACCTCGATGTGGAAGATGGCCTGCCCCTCGATGGCGTGGCCATGCATCATCAACTCCTCGGATGTCGGCCGGTCCAGGCACAGGAGAGCAGGATGATCGGTGGACTTGCAAATGTAGCAGTATTGGGGGTTGGAGCAGGCGACTTGCGAGTGGCCGGCAAGACCACAGTTGAAGTAGGTGACATCGGACGACGTGGCAGCCGAGACAGGGGCCAGAGGGGCGCTGGGGGGAGCCGGAGCAGCAGCTGACCCCCGAGTCTGGCCACGACGCTTTTTCTTCTTGGCCCCTTGGCGGCCCCGGTTGGGTCCCGCACCCGCCACGGTCGGAGCAGTCGCACGGTGAGGGGGTTGGTACCGTCCAACCGCAGGCACCGGGCCAAAGGGAGCGTGCGGGCTGGGGAGGAGGGGCCGCGGTGAGGCGGGGACGCCGAGCTCTCCCGGCGACGCGCGGGTGAGGGGGAGCGCCGGCGGGTGGTCCACCTGGCGGCCCCAGGCGGCGAGCGCGAGCGGGAATGGCCCCGGTGGTCCGCGCGGGCGAGGGAGCGAAGGTCGGGAGAGCGGTGGTCTTGGCAAAGAGGAGAACGGCGACCGTCCCGAGCATCCCGCGGATCCCGGCTGGAGAGCTACCGGCGAAGGTCAGCCTCACGTCGCTCTGCTTCGGGGGATGGGCGGGAGGGAGCCCAGTCATCGTATCGGCGCTTGGCCGGGGATCCTCGTCCCCCCATTCCCGAGTCATAGCGACAAGGGGCGGAGCCGACGAGCCGGGGTGAGTGACGGCAACGAGGGGCCGGCGGAGGTGAGGAGCAGGGAGGTCAGGGTCAGGAGAGGCTGGGGAGGGCACGGGGATGCGGCGGTTGGGGAGTATCGCACAGGGAGGGGGAACCCCTTGGGAGGCCAGATGAAGCCACCCGTCGGCCTAGGGCACAGCTGTGGGCTTGGACGGCCCAGCGGGAGGCGTACTGGAGGGGGAGATCCCAACGGCCGGCCCAAAACGGGACCAGCCCCCGGCCCACCCACGTGGCTCAGGGCCATCCCCGATGGGCGAGAGCCCATACGGGATTCAAACCCTGGCGAGGGAGGCGCCGCCGCCGCTGGCGGCCGGTTGGGCGGACTAAGGGGGCAGGGGTGCGTGAGCCAGGGTCGGCGCAGGGGGTGGGGTCCGGACGGGGGCCAACGCCGGCAGGAAAGGGCGGAATGGGGTCCGGCGAGAGAACAAGGCAGCAGGGGACGGGGCGAGAGGAGGGACGACCACCAAGGCGAAGGAGATGGCCGGCGCGCCAGCCACCGCGGAGCGACGCCAAGAGGCCCGGGCGGAGCCCAGGTCCGAGCGGCCAGTGACCCCCCAAGCCCGACGCCGGCGCCGACCTCCCACTCTCAAAACCCCACCTTTCCCCGACGGCAAGCGTGCATGGCTCGCTGGACAGGTGCGATGCCGCGGAGATAGAAGAGATATTTGCCGTGATAATCCTCACTGTATTGGGCTGTTTATATAGTACATGTACATGTTCAGTTACAAGTCATTAGAACGTGGAATATCAAGAGAGAGGTCTCTAGACCTTCTACATTCTAGCACTAAGCTGTAATTGCTAGGCGTTGCAACTCATTATGCTAGACAGCACTAACTCGTAACATTTGACACACCCCCTCAATCTCAACCGATAGAGACAAGATTGAGATTGCGACGACATCGGTCTAGCATCAGCTTCATGCATGGTTTGGTGGAGACATCCGCGACTTGATCTTCTGAAGCAATGAACCGGACATCTAGAGCTCCTAGTGCCACCTTCTCTCGGACGAAGTGGAAGTCGACCTCGATGTGTTTTGTCCTTGCATGAAACACTGGGTTCACGGTAAGATAGGTAGCTCCAAGGTTGTCACACCATAGTACAGGAGGGCGCGGCTGCGATATATGTAGCTCTTTTAGTAATGACTGTACCCAAGTAACTTCGGCTGTCTCATTTGCGAGTGCCTTGTACTCTGCCTCTGTAGATGAGCGTGACACGGTTGGTTGTTTCCGTGCGCTCCAGGAAATTAAGGTTGGTCCAGAAAAACCGCAAAGCCACCGGTTGAGCGCCGATCATCTGCGCATCCGGCCGAATCAGCGTCTGTGAAAACGCTCAAGAGTGTAGATGTTGATCTCCGTATACTGAGCCCACAAAATATTGTCCCCTTGACATAGCGGAGAATTCTTTTTACAGCTTCCCAATGAACCTTTGTTGGTTGAGCCAAGTACTGACAAACCTTATTGACGGCAAATGAAATGTCGGGTGTGGTGAACGTCAAGTATTGCAAACCACCTACAGTACTGTGATAGACAAAAGCTTCTTCATCATTTAGAGCTTGGCCAATGTCCCGCGATAACTTCTGTTGCACATTCATGGGGGTTGACACTGCCTTGCAATTCTCCATGTGTGTACGTCGAAGTAGGTCAATAGCATACTTCTTCTGAGTAAGACTCAACCCCCCAGAATTGGAAGCCACTTCAATGCCCAAGAAGTACTGCAATGGCCCAAGGTCCTTCACTGGGAAGGACTGAGCTAGCTGATCCAATAGACACCGAGCTGCAGTCGGGCTGGAACTGGCGATGACGATGTTGTCGACGTAGACGAGCATATACATGGTGATGCCGGCATGAGAGAAAATAAACAGGGATGTATCTGTTGTTGATGGAGCAAAACCAAGTTGCTGGAGACGATCACTGAGCCGAGAGTACCATGCGCGCGGCGACTGTTTGAGGCCATAGAGAGCCCGCTGAAGTTTACAGACATACCCCGGGTACCGAGGATCCTCAAAGCCGGGTGGTTGCTGCATATAGGCTGTCTCAGAGAGTTCGCCATGGAGGAAAGCATTGCTAACATCAAGCTGGCGAAGGCTCCAGACGCGCGAGATGGCAAGAGCAAGGACGAGTCGAACAGTTGCCGGTTTTACAACCGGACTGAAGGTGTCGAGGTAGTCGACACCGTACCGCTGAGTGAAGCCCTTGGCCACGAGACGAGCCTTGTACTTGTCGATGCTGCCGTCAGCGTGTTCTTTGACCTTGAAAACCCATTTGCACCCGATGACGTTATGTCCCGGCGGTCGAGGGACGAGCGTCCAGGTGCGGTTCTCCTATAGAGCGGCAAACTCAAGCTCCATGGCCTTACACCATGAGGAATCCGTCATCGCGGAGCGGTAGGAAGTGGGCGCTGCAAGGAATGCCCGACGACGTGGGTCGTAGAGGACCGTGCCATCAGTACGCACTAGAGGCTTGACAATGTTGTTGCGAAGCCGAGTAGTGACACCACGCTGCTCGGGCTGCTGCGGAGCAGCTCCAACCGGAGATCGTGCCGACATGCGCAAAGTCACGGTGTCGGACAGCGCGGTATTGGACGAACCAGAAGAGGCCGGCTCGGTCCAAGCAGGCGCATGCTCAGCCACAACAAGGGAGGCCCGCGACGCAGGCTCGTCCACGACAACGTCGGGCTGCATGGTATGGTTCACATCAGCAACCCCGTCAACGGAGGGCTGCATGGCACTGCCAGCGTCAGCAGAGGACGTACGTGAGCCGGCTGGAGAGGTACCTGCACCAGAAAAATCGCTCGAGGTAGGATGATTAGTATCCAACAAAGAGGTAGCAAAATCTCTTACATGATCAACCTGTGCTACTGGCTGGGAATGTGGTAAAGGGATAGATGTAGATACAGGTTGAATGGGTGTTGGCAGAATGGAATTAGCAAATGGATACACATGTTCATCAAAGATAACATCACGCGAGATATAGACCCGTCCGGTGGATCTATCCAAACATTTATAACCTTTGTGCATGCTGCTATATCCGAGAAAAACACATTGGCGAGATCGAAAATCAAGTTTATGATTGTTGTAGGGTCGTAAATTAGGCCAGCATGCACAACCGAAAGTACGTAGACGAGAATAATCGGGAGTTTCATTGAACAGCATGGTAAGAAGTGTAGAGTTTTGAATGGTGCGGCTCGGCATGCGATTGATTAGGTAGCATGCAGTGAGGAAAGCTTCGTCCCAAAAACGAAGGGGAAGCGAGGAGTGAGCGAGGAGGGCAATGCCAGTTTTGACAATGTTTCGATGCTTTCGTTCCGCGATGCCGTTTTGCTGGGAGGTGTGTGGGCACGTAACACGGTGAGTGATGCCGACACGGGAAAAATATCGATGGAGCCGGCGATATTCACCCCCCCCCCCCCCCCCCCAGTCTGACTGAACCGCACGAATTTTGGTATTAAGAAGTCGCTCAACATGGTTTTGAAAAACATAAAATGTGTTTTCGACATCGGATTTTCGCTTAATCAGATAAATCCAAGTAAAGCGACTAAAATCATCCAAGAAACTCACGTAATATTTAAATCCGCCAATAGAGGTACGATCCGGCCCCCACACATCGGTGTGAACTAGCTCAAGCGGAAAGTTGGTTACATGAGAGGAATTATTATATGGAAGCTGATGCATTTTGCCATGTTGGCAAGCATCACATACTAAAGACTCACGAGACGGTGCACAAGGTAGTTTATTCAACCTAATGACGGAATTGATGACGCTGAATAAAGGATGGCCGAGCCTCTTGTGCCAATGTTCAGAGGTGAGCTTGACAGCGGAGAGGACGTGGCGACTGGACTGACTGAAAGATGAAGACGCACGGAAGCTTGGCACCGGGTAGAGACCGCCGCGGCTTCTACCTTGCAGAAGGACCCTCCTCGTGACTTGATCCTTTAGACGAAAAAAGTCAGGATACATCTCGGAAAATGCATGGTTATCAGAAACAAGTTTATGAGTTGAAATAAGGTGTTTGTGCAACTCTGGAACGTGAAGAACATTTTTAAGCAGGAGTGGTTTGTGTGAGCCAGGAAGCATAGATTGACCAGCGTGAGAGATTCGCAAACCTGCTCCGTTGGCGACATGGACCTTATCCTTGCCGCTGTAGCGATCATGGACCGTGAGGCGATCAAGGTCGCTGGTGAGGTGGTCCGTCGCGCCGGAGTCGAGGTACCAATTGGTGTCGACGGAGTAGCCACCATGGCCGCCGGTGTTGGTAGCGTTGCTGTTGCGCTCAGTGTTGCCGTAGCGCTCGCGGTTGTCCCCGGCCTGATAGGCATGGTTAAAACGCTGCCTGCACCTCAACGCATCATGCCCATATTTCTGGCAGACTTGGCAGGTGGGCTTGTTGCGGTTGCGGCCCCCACGGCCATGGCCCTGCCCCTGGCCACCACGACCTCCACCGCGGGCTGCTGCATTAGCAGAGGAGAAGATCTCGCCGGTGGAAGTCTGCTGCTCAAGACGAAGCTCGGCGCTAAGCAAATACGCATAGAAGCTGGCAAGGCTCACTGGCTCATCACGTGTTATGATTGAAGCAACAAGGGGCTCATATTCTGAGCCCAGACCAGCGAGCATGTAGCCAAGCACCTCCTCGTCGGAGAGGGTCTTGCTAACGGACGCCATAGCATCGGCATACCCCTTCATCTTGTTGTAGTACGCAGCAGTAGATAGGCCCTTTTTCTTCTGGTTGGAGAGCATGTAGCGGATTTGCATCACGCATGCGCGACTCTCTGAGGAAAACATCGCATGCAGCGCATCCCAGACGGCACGGGAGGTGTGCAGCTGCGTCAATTGCCCGATGATGTCCTCAATCATGGAGGAGAGCAAGGCGATGAGGACTACCTGGTCCTGTTGATACCAGCGAAGGAACTCCGGATTTGCCACGATACGGGCAGCGTTGCCGGTACCCTCCGTGATGGTCTCCGCCGGTGGAGGGATGGTGCCATCGACGTAACCGAAGGAGCCCTACGCGCGAAGGACAGGGACGGCCTGAGTTTTCCAAAGAAGAAAATTCTCCCTTGTGAGGCGGATGGTGATCAGGTTAGCGATGGCAGCAATGGAGGCGGAGCCGGACAAGACGATCGCGTCGGAGGTGCCATCGCTGGTAGCAGGAGTGGGTGGACATGGTGAGGAAGAAGATCGAGCTCTGATACCAAGATAGAAGAGATATTTGCCGTGATAATCCTCACTGTATTGGGCTATTTATATAGTACATGTACATATTCAGTTACAAGTCATTAGAACGTGGAATATCAAGAGAGAGGTCTCTAGACCTTCTACATTCTAGCACTAAGCTGTAATTGCTAGGCGTTGCAACTCATTATGGTAGACAGCACTAACTCGTAACATTTGACACGCGGCCGCGAGACAGCAGCAGAACCCTGCTCCGGGGGGCTGAGCCGCCGTCCACGACGGGCCTTGGCAGGCGGGAGGGGGGAGAAGGGGAGCCAGCGAGCGGCGGGTCGGCGGGGCGGCGCGCTCCGGGTCGGAGTCATCGGGCATGTCAGCCCAGCGAGGGCGCACATGGGCCAAGGGCGAGGCGATGACAGAGCCTCGGGAGGAACGGCCGTCGGGAGAGGCACGACCGGCACCGGCGGCGACAAGGGCGGGCGGGGCTCGGCGGAGGGCTCGGCGACGAGGCCGGCGCCCACGGGGGCGTCCGAAGACGGGTCGCAGGAGCGCTCCATCAGTTCATTCAGGGAAGACCATAGTATCGGCGATGGTCTAGAGAGGACAGGATACTACATGACGGGTTGGGACTATGCTTCAATGTGGCTACACCCTCCAGAGTTGTAACTTATATATTTGCTAACCTAGTGCCAGTATATATCCCAACACTAGAACCATGGCTTAGGTATTATCATGGTACAACTCTACTTGACTAACATTACCATGGTGTTTCATCTTTACTATTTTGTATAAAAAATTGAGGTGAAGGTGCGTGTCAGTCAAATCAAGGAAATTAATTCTCACCTCCTCGGTGTTGTAGAGTCAGGAGTGCTATTGTTTCTTTTAGAAAAAGGAGGTTGGAACCCCGGCCTCTACATTATTATGATGCATACAACCATTCTTATTGATTATTAAGCAAAGTCAACTATGACCGAAGCATTACAAGATACGAAATTAACATTTACGACTAATTGTTCACGAATCGTTACATTGGCAGACCGAGCCTCCCGATTTTTTAGTTGATGTACTTGCAAACAATGTATCCTTGTTTTCGCTTGAAATATACACCGCATGATGGCATTTCCGTAAAAAAGCCAGATGTAATTGTACATGAGCAAGAATAATTATCCCTAGGAAAAATCATCAGTGAACAAGGACTCTCCTCGGGCCAAAATGTATGTTCAGACTGAGCACATCATTGGGGATACCGTGAGATAGAAGGTCGTTGCACTTGCACAAAGCGCTAAGAATAAGTTGCCATATGATGTCAGCGATAACCTGTGTAATTTCCGGGAATCCATGTAAAACGGACTATTGACAATATTTAGGCAAAGAACCCCGACAGATAGAGACGGATTTAAACGGTTTCTGTGCTTACAACTGACTCACTAGTAAAAACGCATGAGTAAATGTCAAGCACGTGGTCGTGCCGGAGTGGTTATCGGGCATGACTAGAAATCATGTGGGCTTTGCCCGCGCAGGTTCGAATCCTGCCGACCACGCTTTCACTTTTTCATTTTCCGTTTTCCTTTTTTTCGCGAAGCCAAAAGCCCAAAACACCAACCCAAACTAAATTTGCATGTGCTTTTTGTCTCCTTTTTATAGCACAATAGCTGGCCAGCTTCTACAAACCGAAAAAGACTTTCGCCCTGTTTTATACTATCTCCGTTCAAAAAAACTTGTCTCTCAAATAGATTAGTGTTAGATACATTCATTTGAGGGACAAGTTTGAGACAAGTTTTTCGGACGATGGGAATATATAGAAGCAAACCGCCACAAGTTATACAAAGTTCAAACAAAGGATACAAACACACACTTTTTTTCGCGAAGCCAAAAGCCCAAAACACCAACCCAAACTAAATTTGCATGTGCTTTTTGTCTCCTTTTTATAGCACAATAGCTGGCCAGCTTCTACAAACCGAAAAAGACTTTCGCCCTGTTTTATACTCTCTCCGTTCAAAAAAACTTGTCTCTCAAATAGATTAGTGTTAGATACATTCATTTGAGGGACAAGTTTGAGACAAGTTTTTCGGACGATGGGAATATATAGAAGCAAACCGCCACAAGTTATACAAAGTTCAAACAAAGGATACAAACGCACACCCAAACACACGTAAAAGTCCCACGAATAAGGTTTTGTTGAAGGCACTAGCTCAACAAGCCCAAGGTAGACCACAATTTCATATCAATGGGCTTAACCTTTTTTAGGTGAAGGTGAACAAGACCATTATTTATATCTTAATGTAGGGGACATACAAAGATTGTTTGGTGGGATTAACCAGCCAAACATAATGACCAACTTCCATAGTAGTAGCCACTTGAGATAGCCTATGAGCCGGGCTAGAGGTTGTTCAGATCCCGAGCTCATGTAAGCTTGGAAGAATAGTTAAATCACATAAATTAGAAAAAAAAATCAGAGTCTTTTGTGCCAAACATTGATAAGTGTTTTGACTACTTGTAAAATTTCATCACGGATGACATACACGGAATGTCATTCATGATGTAGCTTGGAAGAACAGTTAAAGCATTTTCGAGCATCATTTTTTTCCACATCTTCCACGAATGTCATTCATGATGTAGCTTTGCAAGCAATAACAATATTTGTCTATGTTTGGCGCAAAAAAGATTCAGAACTTCTTGAATATTTCCCTCCTTTTAATTTTACTATTCACCCAAGCTCTCATGAGCTCGGGATCAGAACAACACTTTTGATATGAGCCTCCTTATTACAAGTGTGTCGTTCATGGCCAATATTTACTACTGTCAGACAGTTAGTTGCCATGCATAGCTTGTCCAGTATAAGATCTTCTCCCATAAGCCTCTAGGGTTGACGTAGTCATCACCCCTTCGAAAACCACTACTGATGAACCCAAGTAGGCGCCCTAGTCATTTTGGTGTGATGCAGTGGAGGATGGTCGAGACCCGGTGAGGAAGGGGGCCAGATGTAGCTGGGTCGAGGTGCACAATGCCACATCGGCAAAAACGCTTGCCAAAACCACTAGAATCAGGGTTAGGGGTGATTCACATGGTTTTGGAAACATGGGGGTTAAATACCATGTTTTAGACCTAGGGGGTAAAATAGCCGATTTATGTACCCCAAGGGTTATGTGGACTTCTTTCTCGACGCTGACATGCCTCCTGCTCAATGCAGGCGAACACCATGGAGCACGCCATGTCCAACATGGACGTGCCAAAGAATGTCCTTTCCCAGCCTGCATTGCACGGGGTTTCCACTGCAATAACGAGGAAAGGAGGGCTGACATGACCTGGGCTCCTGAGAGTGGGTAGCCGCATAGGAGCGGCACTGAAATTCCCAATTTAGCGCGGCATAAGTGGTATTTCAGATTTTTGGCACCCTTGAAACCAAGAATTGTTGCCACATCGTGGAATCAGTTTGGATGCCGAGTAATTAGATTCTTCTACTTCAAAATTTGTGGAATCTATTGATCACTGTTGAGTGCCTGCCACGCGTAGACTGTGCACTGTGGAGTATGAGCAGTAATAGTTGGGGGTGAGCAATATGGTCTAGGAACAAAAAGAAGGAGATCTATGTATTTTCACTGATGAATTGACTTTTTGATCATGGGACGACAATTTGAAGCAAAGCCACGGTGCTTTTTTTTTCTTGCAATGAATGCCATGGTTAAAACAGTTTGCTACTCCAAGCTGACTAAAAATGACTAAGATCGCTCTGAGAAGCAAAAATGGCAAGCAGTGGTCGTGCCGGAGTGGTTATCGGGCATGACTAGAAATCATGTGGGCTTTGCCCGCGCAGATTCGAATCCTGCCGACCACGCTTCAAACTTTTTTGCTTATATCCCCCTTTTTTTCTCTCTTTCTCTATGCTTTTCTGTTTTGAAAGCATGTCCACATTTTTTACTAACTGGAGCTGTTGTTTGCCCAAGTTCAGTTGTCATGCATATACCCCAAAAAGTTGTGCAGAGAATAGCCCCAAAAAACTCAGAAGTTACACACCAATGACATGAATGACCAGAAACTGATCAGGAACAGGCAAGGAAATGCGTACCTATAACACTTGACAAGAGAAGACCTCAAAAGATTTCACAAAAATATAAACTGGTCAGGAACAGGCAATGAGAGACTCAGGATGAACAGCAAAAATAAACAAGAATCAACTTCACTGGGACTTCAGCCCGTATGAGTTTTACTGCAAGTGAAGACGATTGTTCACACCACTGCTAGGAGTGACCACAACAGTCTAGTATCCGTAATCGACCAATTCGTTAACATATGACTGAACCACCTTTTATGTTAACATAATGTTACAACTCATGTTTCAGAGGCAGTATTGCACTTTTTTTCCATATCAGCCAAGTTTGAACTGCTACTTTGTTTACCTAGGAAACATTCTTTTTAGACGTGGGGCAAAAGATTTGCCCCTTTTCATTAATTAAGAGAGAAGAAGTCTGACGAAGTTACAAGTTAAAGCATACAATAATCTTATTTATGGCTTTTCCTCACGAGGCCGAAAGTGGGATTGGTCTCACCGCGCCCTGTATGCGACGGAATGCAGTGCTGATCCTTTCTTTCAGTGCAGCATTTTCACACTCGACATCACCACTCCTCCCCTCCAAATGCGCGACGTCTCCATCCACGGACATAACAAGCTTCCCTTCCTCTGCGACTTTGACATCACCAAAAGCGACACAATGAGAGCATATACTACCTTCTGCACCACCTTCTCCATTTCTTCTTCTGTCTTTGCTGCTGCTTCGATCGGAACAGCCTTTGGGCCTTCACGGCCTATGTTCAAGATCGTGGCCACCACAGAATCGGACACCATGTCACTTACGGAATCAGAGGACCACTGCAGCGTAACATAGCTTTCTGATTCCAGGCGAATGGTCACCCTCTCGTGAACAATCAAAGTTGGAACATCAGGTTCTTCGGTTGATGATTCCACACTCTCGTATATCTGCTTCAGCTTGTACTTGATCACTTCAAAAGAACCAGAATACGGGACGGAGATCCGCTGAGTAATGTTAGTAGTAGATAACTGTGTGTACACACGGAGATCCTCAGGGGCCATAATCTGATACGTGAAGCCCTTCTTCACGAGTAAGCCGCTAACTGATTCTCCCACTTCTGGTACCTTTGCTGCCAATCTGCCAATTGTCTTGGCCATTTTCTCAGAGCTGAAATACATCTCCACTGATTGGCAATTCTTGGGAGACACGATTTTTGTGTTTGTTCCATCAAACTGAGTAATAAGCTTCTGTTTAAGCCTCCCCGTCTCATTTGCTTCTCCGTGCACAAGAATAATGTTGGGTGGGCGAAGCTCGTCCAAGAAGCCGCTCGTCTGTAGGAAATCAGCATGAGCAGAAAAGGAGATGTAGAAGATCTGCATATGAAGGGGAGCAGTGAGCCCATTCGCTAACGTCACTTCTCTCGGCTCGCTGATAATGGCCTTCACAAGGGAACCTTCTACGGCAAAACCTGGAATAACACATGTGTTCTTCTTATCTGTGCACCACTTGTCAAAGAGCTGCCTGGAGAGGCCACTTTGGAGACTACCTGGACTTGCCATCACCACTGACGGACCCACATCATGGAAGTTGTCTATGCTATTCAAAGGCTCAATATGCTTGAAATGGAAGGGATTGGATTGTGCAAACTGGTTCCTAATCCTTTCATTCATGGAGTTTATGTATGTCTGGTAGACAGCCATGCATTTCTTCGCAAGAGGGGAGGCGTAATAGATTGGAATCTTATGGAGCTCTGGGTGGTTAGACCAATACTCATCCAGGATAAGCAACAGTTCCTGTGCTCTACCAAGAGCGTATGCTGGGATAAGAACACGCCCCCCTTGAGAAACTGTGTTGTGGATGGCATCAGTGAAGCGCTTCTCTCTGATATGACGAGGTTGGTGTTGCTGCACACCATAAGTTGACTCGATAATGCAAATATCAGGGGAGAACTGGGGGACCTCAGCAGCTTTCAGGTGCCGGTCTTCTTCACGGGAGTAGTCACCAGTGTAAAGAATGCGAACACCGGCAATATCCACCATGAACATGGCAGCACCAAGTACATGGCCAGCGGTATAGCACCAGAAGCGTATGCCATTAACTTCCAGTGTCTGGTGGAAGTCTATGACCTGCATCACAATTATATGTTAATACAATCTCCATTCTCCCTGTGGTAAATTAAGACTTGCAATCCTCACAAGCAGAATCAGGCCTTAGCAGCAAGTGAAAGAGTCCTTCTGTTTGGAAGCAATGCCCAGATAAATACAGGGTTCTCAATTTTACCAACAGCCCAGTGGCCTTTAAATGTTTTGACTTTTCAGAATTGTACGGACACATATAAGAATTCCAAAGGCGGGAAGCAGGAGCTAGCGACATGGGGAAAACTGAATCTAAGTTCACTTTAAAATATCAACCAGAACAACTCCAGCTACCAAAAGAACAGAGTTTGACTGAATTTGTAGGAAAAACTATCAAGAACTACGATACCAAATTAATATCATTGGATACACAACAAAAATATATTTTCGTATTATATCTATTTAGTATTGTAGTTGTTGATGATTTTTCATACAAACATGGTCAAACTATGCACCATTTGAGTTTGACCTCGACAAAATTTATATGACTTCGTTTCAGAGACAGAGGGGAGTAGTATCTTTGTGTGTTCTTCTTTTTTCCTCTAAAATAGTGTGTCGAATTTTCTATCGACCAGGCATTATCGATCATCATCGTATTAGCAACAGGCATCTCAGACCAAATGAAATTGATCAATTCATTCACATTTGTTCCATTTACACATGCCGGAAACAAAGAGATGAGCGAAAACAAGGTAGTACCTCGATCTTGTCCATGGAACGGATGATGTCCTGCTCGTCAAACAGCATGTCCTCCACGGAAACCTTGCTGACCTTGACGTAATCCGAGAGCAGCAGCCTGTAGATGGCCTTGGTGGCGTGGGTCATGAACACGCGGCCCTTGAACGTCGTCTGCAAACAAAAACAGAGCAGAGCAGAGCAAATTCAGGCACCAAACAGCATAACAACATCGACCCCCGCCGAACCGAAGTTAAGAGTTCCAACGTGATTACCTACCTTCTCGAGGAAGTAGGGCAGCGAGGCGGCGTGGTCCAGGTGGAAGCTGCAATTTCAATCCAAGGCCGGAAATCAGGCGGTAGGGAAACGCCAAGATGCGGAGGTGGGGATGGAGGAGGTGCGGCTGCTTACTGGGTGACGAGGAGGACGTCGATGGCGGAGGGGTCGATCTCGTCGAAGTAGGGCAGCGCCGCCATGCCGGAGTAGGCCGGGTGGATGCCGCAGTCAAACTGGGCACCAGCGAAGATCCAGTCAGTGGGATTCCCCGAGAACAAGGAGAGCTAAGCGGCGAGAGGGAGGAGGGGTTTGGATGCGAACCAGGACGGTGCGGCCCTTGAAGGACATGTGGACGCAGGAGCGGCCGACCTCGCCGCCGGCGCCCAGTGGCGTGATCACCATGTGGTCACCCTCCCGCCCGCCCGACGCCGGCCGCTTCCCCGCCGGCGGCGCCATCACCACGGATGCCATCTTTTTTTCTCTTTTCCCCGTTGCTTATGACAGAGAGAGAGAGAGAGAGTAGAGCTTTCGGTATCAGTGGCTTCCCTATTTCCCGAAGGGATTCGTTTTTCTTGTTTTTCAGTAAGATGTTTCTTTTTTTATCACAAATTTTAACATGTTCCCTCTTATATCCTCTTTTTACACGAGAGATAAGAGTAGATAGTAAATTTAAACGGTTGACTTCATTAAGTAGTGGATCCGAGTAACTCTTTCCTTTTTACCATCTATGTAAAAAGTGAAGGTAAGAGGAAGTATGTCAAAATTGCTTTTTTTACTACTTTTCAGTAAGTTTTACGTGATTGCCATTTGTAATCTTAAGATTTTGCTGTGTACATCATCTAGCCGCGCCACACATTTGTTGACGGTGTTCCTATCTTCTTGCTCACTTCCTTCACGACCGCCCCACCGCTATCTACGCGCATAAAAGGGTTTGCTCCTATCGCTGATCCTTACCTCGTGCTTGGCTCCCAATTACGAGTGACGTCTACACCGGGCATCTTCAGCCGCGTCCCCAAGAAAGCCTTCCTAGACGTTTTTTTTTGCACCGGCGCCGAAAAATCGGTCTAGTCGCGCCCTCAGGAGCCCGATTTTCGCCGGCTTGGGCCGAAAACAGCGCCAGCAGACCCAGGCCGAACCCGGCGCGCTAGGGGGGCGCCCGGGGGCGCCGGGGCGAACTGTTTTGGCGCGAAACAGCCGCGGGCTCGCCGCGTCAGGGACACGGCTCTCTTCTCGCCCCTTCATCGTCCTCATCGCCTCGTTTCCCGCGGCGAATCAATGCCAAAACTGTCGAGCCGGTCAGCCTGCGCCATTGATGCCTCACGGGCGGCGCAGTGAAGACCGGATGACGCGCGTCCCTCGCCCTCCCTCGTCCGCCACGCGTACTCACGGCGGTTCGCGCACGAGCGGCGCCTCGGCCTATATAAGACGCGCACCAGCGCACTCGGCGACTCGCACTCTCTCGCCGTCGTCGTTCCTCCCTCTCCTCTCTCTCGCCGTCTCCAGTTCATCACACCCATGGCCGAGCGCTTCCCAGGCGACGGCGCGGCGGCGAACGGCTTCGGCCGCCGCCATCTTCACGAGAACAAGGCTCGCCTCCTTTTCGAGGCCGAGTACCCGGTCCCGCCGGACATGCGGGTGCCCGGGGCGTGGAGGATCAGCGCCGGCGGCGTGCCGGTGCCCCCGATACCCACCGGCGTGGCGCGGCGTGCGGAGATCGCACGCATCCGCTCGTCCCTGCCGCGTGCGGCGAGGGAGGGGCCACGGTACGTCCCCGACAGCCCGCTCTAGGAGCCTTATTTCCGCCGCCGTCACGCCGAGCAGCTCGAGGCCACCAAGGGCGTCGAGCCCTCCAGCAGGCTCAACGCCGTCGGCCGGCGTCGGTGGTGGGACGTGCCCGGGCGCACGTTGGAGGCCGTCCTCGAGTACATCGAGGGTGGCAACACGCCACGCCTCGAGTACCCCACTCCCCCGTCCTTCCCACGCCGCTGGGGAAGCTCTTGGACCCCGAGGCGCATGGAGACGGGGGGTCCTCCTCCTCGTCCGGCGGCTCCCCCTGCCTCCACCTCCGCCCCGTCAAGCCGGAGCCCCAGGGCACGCCTGTCAGCGCGCGCACCCACAGCTTCGGCGTCCGCATCGGCGACAACGCCTCCCCCACCGATCGCTTCGTCCTCGTCGAGCCCAAGCCGGAGCCCGGCCTCCCCGCGGAGTACGAGGAGATAGCCCGGCGTGACTTCTCCGACGAGGACGCCCTGCGGTGGGCGCGGGACGACTACCTCCGCGACGAGATGGTCCGGCAGCGCCGGGCCCTGGAGGAGATCGCCGCCCGCAAGCGTGGGCGCGAGGACGAGCACGACGTCGTGGTCCTCGACAGCGACGACGACGACGACGCCTCTGGACCGTCCAACCCGCCGCGCCAACCGGGAAAGGGATGCAGCAGGGACGGCGGAGGCGTCGGCGGGGGCGACGACGACGACGACGGCGGTGACTACAGGCGGTTCTACAGCCTCCTCGGCATGTAGAACCGCGTGGGCGGGCGGCGAGGTGGGCGGCGAGGAAGACGGCGGGGTAGCCCGCGGTAGTTTTTTCTTTTTTTGTAAAATATGTTTAAATTTAAACGAACTCGAACATGTTTGCGTTGTATTTGTGCCGAATTTAAACATTTTAAAAACCCGTGGGGGCCGCGACTGGGGGCATCACGCCCCCAATGCGCGGTTTAGCGCCGGTGCGTCCCAGGGGCGATTTTTTGCCCCTCCTAAGAGGCCAACGGCTGGAGATGCCCTTAGCTCGTCGGCGGCGTGTGCCTCGCCATAAGCCACCGCCAGGTCCACATCCGACCTCCCGGCATATGGGAGTCCGTGTGAAGGCCACGACCGACGCGTGCCGGCAGAAAACTTTAGCCTTGTTGGCGTGTTGCCCCCATCGCCGTTGTCTGTGTCCTCACCATCCACGTTGCATCGCTATTGCGTCAACGGTAGGAGGGTGAGAGCATGACAGGTACCTCCTTCTAGGTCTCTTGGTTGTGTGTCCTGCCACCAGTCTCTCAGACCCGATCCAGCCTCCTTTGTACCCCATGACACCGACGGCTCCTCCGAACCACAGCTCTGTGCCTCCCTGGTTTGGGTCCAATGACTATCTTTTGTTTCCCCGATCTCAACTTTGGTAACCTTTCTTCATGTGTGCGCCCCCATGTGATTTTTTTTTTGTTTGCTGCTTGATTCCACTGACATGATGACGTTGAAAGTTAATTGACCTGTCAGGCATTACAATTAGTGACAGTATGTCTTTTTTTTCTTTGTAATGGTTTGCAGACAAAAAATATGCAACATGCTACACAAAGCAGAACATAGTAATGATAAAAGCCAATTGAGCAGAAGATAAGCAACTCAGGTAAGTAGGCATTCAAAAAGAAAAATGCTTAATCGATCATCTCTTGCTTATTGCAGTAACTAAATTGGTGACGAAGTAGGTATTTAGCAGCTACTCGATGTTATTTACAACTAACATATATGTGTATTGAAAAATAAACGTGTAGACTCAGATATCATTGTGATAAGCTAAAAGTATGGAAGGTAAAATTCAACCCATAGGATAGATATTTCTGATCTTTCCAAATGTATTTTCCTCTTCTCATAATATGTTAGGTTCAAGATCAAAAAAATATTCGACACAAATGTCAGTAATTTAAATCTTGGAAGGGGGCTCAGAAAAAATAAACTTACAGTAGCTATTGGCAATGTTCAAATGCAAGATTATCACGAAACCTACATAGATTCTCACCAATTTGTTCATCCTTCTATATTAAAAGGATTATGAGCAAATCTTCTCAGCCTGCGCAAAGAGATTGGGCCTGCACACGATAAATGAGTTTGCTTTGCTATATTCCTCTTTTCATTTTAGCTTGATTCATTTTCTTTCCATACATTAGCCCTACAATGTATTGCTATTGCTTTTTGGTAGAGAGAAGATACGATATGCGGCTAACAAATGTGAAGATCTGCCATCGAAGTATTAATTCGTTGAGAGTGAATTCCTGTTTTTACCCCCTATTTTTACATTTTTGACACTAATTACCTCATTTAGTAAGATTTCATCCGTTTTATCCCATTTAGCAAAAGTTCTGCCATGATTTATCCTATTTAAATTTTGTGAGTGTTCTGACTGGCAGGTCCCAATTGTCAGGTCCAGCTGACATGCCACATCAACGGTTTTTGTCTATTTTTCTCTCTGCTGGCCAGTCCTCGCCGCTTCTTCGACCAGGCCCATCAAATGGAGGTCGCTCACGTCGTGTCCAACGCACAAAGCCCGAGTCGCCCATGTGCCACACTCACCCCCAATAGATTGCATCACCCATCCAGGCTTCCGACTGCATGTACTTGCTAGGCTCGCTCAAACCTACGGTTAGGGATTGTCAGGCAGCGACGACGGCGGCGACGGCGCGATTTCCTACCTCCTCAAGCAGCGTTGTATGGCTGCTATATCAAGGCAAGGAACGACCCCCGTGGAATCCGTCTCCGTCAAGCTTGCCAACATTGGCATGGGCGCGTCCATGTATGTGACCCCATCAGGATGTGCTCAGTTGTTCGTCCTACTTTGGTGACATAGCATGGACCCCATCAGGCTGTGCTCAGTTGTTTATCCTACTTTGGCAACATAGCAGGGACCCTATCAGGCTGTGCTCAGTTGATGGCGGATCTATGACAAGTGCTGGTCCAACCAATTAGTGAGGTTGGTGAAAAAACAAGCCCTCTCTGCCGTACCCCATTTCACATGTTTTTGACCATATGTATCATAGCAATTTGTGTATTCTGAATTTTACTGGCTCATGCATTGACCGGTGAGGCATTTGATTCGGACAAAGTAAGATGCTTATTAGAAGATCATGTGTATGTTTTCACCCTTCTACTGAGGTACATTAATTTAAAGTTTTTTTCAACATCTTTTATATTTTTGAAATTATTTTGCTTCTTGGTTTTTGCGGCAGGATCGTGCATGTGATTCGAAGGAAGGCAAGCGACGCTTGCCATGATACTCCATTATTTTAAGGGGTCGATTAGAAATGCCCTAAGGACATCTCTAAAGCGAACCCTCAAACCGTCCGCAACCATCTAGACTATGCAGTCCGGATGTGTTTAGCCATTCAATGCGAACCTGTATCGGTCCGCCGAATAGTTGAGATGCATTTTTTTCATGCAAACTTGAGATAAACATGAAGGGAAATTCAGCACCCGCCACGCCGGCCATCGCCGCCGTGAGCCGGTGCTATCGCTGCACGTGAGGTGCCGCCCCCCGTGAGCTGTTGCTACCGTCGCCAGAGGGGCATGAGGCCGAGGGTGAGCCCGTACATGAGCCCCGCAAAGAGCACCAGCAGCACAATGATGACGATGTGCTCGAAGAACGCCCCCCCCCCCCCCACACACACACACACAGCAGCGGTACTCCTGCGCCATCCGCCTCCAAGCTTCCTTCCGACGCCACACCTCTCTACCGCTGCTGTGAGCTGTCGATGTTGCTGCACGCCGCGCGAGCTGCTGCTGCAACTCGAGCAAGCGGAGGACCCGATTGCTTTTCTCTTTTATGTGTGAGGGTGTTTCGTCCTATTTAACAGAGTTCTTTTTATAAGTTCAATTCGTTTATACAGGGTCTATTCTGCCAACACAAAAATCGTACCGTCTAAAAAAACCGTATCGTAAATTCTCACAAATTCATCTTAAGGGGAACGTGTATTATTTGTAGAGGACAAGGTTTTAGCGGATCTGCGAGAAATGCTCTAATACATGAAGCTCGCTAGGCCCTTCAGGTCTCTCTCTTTCTTCCTTTCTTGTACAGTACCAAAGTAGCAGAAAAGTAGAGAAGCATTGAATTTGGACAGGATGCTTTTCTTGCGATCAGAGCAAGGGACTAAAGACAGATATGCTTGTCTTAATTCATTGTTTTAGTTTTGCTGCATCTTAGGGCATCTCCGATCCCCAATAAACGTTAGAGAAGGAAAATAGGCAGCTAACCGCATCTAACCGATCCGTCAAACCTTCAGAGGAGGAAAATTTTACTAATGAAAAAAAAGGCAGTGTATTCGGTGTCAGACAAGTAACAGTTCAGTCATGTTCACCGCGATCAAGCAACCACATGAGGCTGTCCAAGGAAGCCGAGCGGGAGCCGCCAGAGCAGTTGACTCAACGCCGGGAATGCCATCGGCATTGCGCCGCCCCTGAGTGCAAGGAGCGCCCTGGAAGACGGGCTTGTTGCTGTACGCCGCGGCTGTGGATGCCGAGAAAATAAAAGGTTGAGAACTTCAGAAATGAAGCAAATCATGATCACGCCGGGCCTCGCTCGCGTCGCCTCCAGGGGGGCGACTCGGGCGCCCCATCCGCCGCCGCCCTCGACCCCCCTCCTCCCCTTCTTCCCCGCCGCCGCCGAAGGAGGCCGGCGAGTGAAGCTCGCCCGGCGGACGGCGGACGGCGGGCCTTCCTCCTCTCTTCATGAGGGGATCCTCTGGCTGAGATGCATCGGCGTCCCTGGGCGTACAGCATGGAGGCGGAGTTGGCGCGCTCGGGCGGCGGCCCGATGGGATCCCGACGGCGCTGCGGGGGCTGGCGGCGGCGGATCTGGGGATTCCCGCCCCAGATCGGTTCTCCTTCGGGTGGTCGGGCTCGGGCGCCGTCCGGCGGTCCTAAGTGGTGGTGGACGCTCGCGTTGCCTATTCTCCTTCACCGATCTGATTGGGGGCAGCCGAAGGCGTTGGCGTGATGCCGGATCCGAGCACGGTGGTGGCGTCGTCCCCTTCAGGGATGACGGTCCGGTGGTGGGTCCTTCTGGCGGCGTCGGTGGCGGCGGATCTTGGGATCCCGCTCCCAGGGACGTCGCAGGACGCGGCGGCCCATGCACGAGAGATGAAGTTTCTTCGAACAGATCTGAGTGAAAACTTGCTTTTGACTACTGCAAAGGCCGGCGATGGCGGCGCTGTCTGTGTCGTTCCCTTCTTGAAGGCATCGCCGTGGAGAAGTTCAAGGTCACTCTCTGCTACCTCCGGGGGAAACCCTAAATCAGTTGATCGGATGATGGCGGTGCTCCGGTGTCGTTTCCCCCTTGGGGGCGTCATTCATGGAGGTACACACGGGCTCGGGGAACAGAGGACGGCTTCTTTGGTGGAGTGGTACTTCATCTTATACATTGATGGCGGCGGATCTTGGCGGCGTGGCGTTGTGGAGATTCGGAGTCCGATGCGCGAAGATGAACTCGCGCAGGGAGGTGGCGCTGTCTGGCGTCGTGGTGGCGTCGACGGCAGTTAGACCGAACAAGGTTGATGCAGCAGTACCGCACTGAAGATGGATTGATGGCAGGCGGCTGCGGCGGCCTCATACCCGGCAGGGGGCCTGGTTGAAGAGCACGCCGGACTGGTGGGTGCCCATACCCGGAAGGAGTCCTGGTTGGGACCTCAGGTCTCAGATGTTAGGTTTGGCTGCGAGGTCTGTTTGGTATTAGGCCCAGACCATCAGCGCCCCTTCATCAGTTAGATAGGAGTAGCGACAGAGGTTGTGAAGATGGTGGCTTTGGTCTTACTGTTGTACGATTTTGTAAGGTCTTGTGTTATAATCAATAAAGTGGCCATATGCATCGTCCAGATGCAGAGGCCGGGGGTATTCCTCCTTTTCAAAAAAAAAGAAATGAAGCAAATTGAACTTGTGAAATTCAAATATTCTATAGAATTTTCAGCGTTGGAATCACGCCAATAGAAGTTATGAGAGGCCCACAAGCTCGGGTGGCACTCCTTACCCCTAGGGTGCACGGGGTGAGCTTGTTGCCACCTCATGGGTCTTCTGGTCCTTACTTGAAGGTTTGGCGGTCTCTTATGTTCTAAAATAAAAATCATCTAAATTTTCATGGCACTTGGACTTCGTTTGGTATAAATTTTCTGAAAAACCAATAACATGCAGAAAACAACACTTGACACTGGGCACTAGGTTAATAGGTTAGTTCCTAAAAATCGTATAAAATGCATAAAAACCATATGAAATTATTGTAAATATGGCATGAATACTTCATAAATTTTAGACGTTGAAGACATATCACCCTACACCTACTGGAACAAGCCTCACGCTCAGCCAACACCAATTCAGTGCGTGAGCACGGGCCTCGCCCATGGTGATGCTGGCATGGGCCAGCGACAACGGCGATGCCGGCTCGTCGTCAATCACGTCCTCCATTGAGACATCCGCAACGCCGGCCTTCGTCTGCCCGCCGTCTTGCAAGGCGGTTGCAATGGCGGCGATCTCTTGTTTCTTCTTAAACGAGAGGCTATCCCAGATGACTTTGCAGCTCGAGAAGGCCATGGCGGACATGCTACAGAGAGGAGAAAGGGAACAGAGGATGATGGATGGGGTCATGGCTGTGCACGCATTTTATATAGTGAGCGGATGGCAGGGCAATCGGCAAGGTAATTAATGGTGGGCGGCAGACGGACAAACGAGTGATGTCGGCTCATTGTTCCTTGGCAATCGCACACATGTTTAATGTAGGCGGCAGAGTAACGATCGGTCGTTCGAACGCGGGGCAGCCACATGCACACGGAAGCGGCGAGGGTGGTGCTCTCAGCCGGCGTGTCGTTTCAGTGCTAGAGCGTTGTGAGAGGTCGCGTCGCTCTGAGCCAGCATGAATGTGGCACTGATGCACTGGAGCGACCCTGACCTTTCCGGGCCAGAAAGTGTGCGAACGCAGGAGAGGTTTTTTTGTTAGGCCAGGTTAGTCAGACACGGTCAACAACTATCCGAATGGTCGACAACTGTACGAATGGCTGCAAGCCCCCCAATCTGTCTCCGGATTGTGGGAAAAATGTATGTCCGGACCACCGAACGGATCAATGTAGACCCGCGTTGGATGAGAAAGCACCTTCAAACTGCTCGAAAGATCGGGAGATGCCCTTAGTCGCATTCTTCATCAAATTGTTGTCGAAGCTGGCCAGCCACCGTGTGTTGTAAAAAGGGAGGAAACACACATGTAAATTCTGTTTGGGTTGGTTCTTTTGTTCCCTCCTAAAATATTGAGCAAGTACAGATCTGAGGTCATAATGGTCGAAGCATGTGGCATTCGGCTTGGCAACATCGATTTTCCCTGCAGTATTTCGAAGGGAAATGTTAAGAAAAAAATAAGGAATAAAAGAACCAACCCAAACAGAATTTACATGTGGCATTCGGCTTGGCAACATCGATTTTCCCTGCAGTATTTCGAAGCGAAATGTTAAGAAAAAAATAAAACATGAAAAAGTGGAAGCGTGGTCGGCAGGATTCGAACCTGCGCGGGCAAAGCCCACATGATTTCTAGTCATGCCCGATAACCACTCCGGCACGACCACTTGCTTGCCATTTTTGCTTCTCAGTGCGATCTCAGTCGTTTTTAGTCAGCTTGGAGTAGCAAACTGACTTGAACCAATACAATCAAACTTGTGAAAAAACAGGCAGTGTATTCGGTGTCAGACAAGTAGCAGTTCAGCCATGTTTACCGCGATCAAGCAACCACATGAGGCTGTCCGAGGAAGCCGAGCAGTAACCGCCAGGGCTCTACGCCAGGAATGCTGTCAGCATCGCGCCGCCCCATGAGTGCGACGAGCGCCCGGAAGAAGGCGTGCTTGCTGCGGTACGCCGCCGCTGGGGATGCCGAGAAAATAAAGTTCAGAAATGAAGCAAATGGAACTTGTGAAATTCAAATATGCTGCCTGCAACTCAAAGTTAAAACTAACTTTGAATTTGTCGGTCAGTAGGGCCGAGTACAGCAGAGCCACTTGTACTGTACTGAGGCGGCAACAACATGAGAACATGTCTAATTTGAACGACAAAATTAAGTTTGGTAGTCAAACTGAACTATGAGCTGCTTGCTAAAATCCGTTTGGGCCAGCTAAAATTCATGGGAGTTCACTAATTAGATCAAACGGTTTATAGTTTCCCCAAAATGCACCGCCGCATTGCTTCACATTGTTGTCCACCCACGATGAAAAAGTCGATCCATCAGCGAAAATGCATACATCTCCTTTATTTATTTTTGTTCCTAGACCACATTGCTCACCCCCAACTATTACTGCTCATACTCCACAGTGCACAGTCTACGCGTGGCAATCAACTCTGATCAATAAATTCCACAAATCTTGAAGTAGAATAATTTAATTACTCGGCATCCAAATCGATTCCACGATGTGGCAACTATTCTTGTTTTCGAGGGTGCCAAAAAAATTGAAGAGCCACTTATCCTGCGATAAATTGGGAATCTCAGTGTTGCTCCCATGCGGCTATGATCACCACTCTCAGACACCCACATCATGTTACGCCTCCATCCCTTGTTATTGTCGTGGAAAGATCGTGCAACACAGGCTATAGCAAGGACATTCTTTGGCACGTCCATCATTGGACATGGCGAGCTCCATGGCGTTCAGCTGCATTGAGCAGGACGCATGGCGGCATCGAGAAAGAAGTCCACATAACCCCAGGGGTACATAAACTGGCTAATTTACCCCCTGAGGTCTAAAACGCGGTATTTAACTCCCGATCTTTCCAAAACCATGTGAATCGCCCCCTAACCCTGATTATGGTGATTTTGCTCACCTCGTTTGAATCTCCACCCAGCTGCATCCGACCTTCTTCCTCACCCAGTCTTGACCATCCTCCACTGCACCATGCTGAAATGACCAGCGTGCCTACTTGGGTTCATTGGTAGTGGTTTTTGAAGGGGTGACGACTACAACAACCCTAGATGCTTATGCTTACTGGGATGCACTCGCTTTGGGAGAAGATCTTATGCAGCGCTATGCATAGCAACTAACTGTCTGAGAGTTGTTAAAGATCTTCAAGCACCAAAATAGTTAGGGGACACTACATGATTATGAAGGATATCTTAGCTCACATGAATAGTATTTTGGTTTGTAATATAGGCCATGAACCACGCACATGTTAAGGAGGCTTATAGCGGAAGTATTCTTCTGATCCCGAGCTCATATGAACAGTAAAAAATCAATGCTTGCAAAGCTTCATCATGAATGACAAATGTTTTCAATGCTTG
The DNA here is from genome assembly GCF_018294505.1 of Triticum aestivum. Taxonomy (NCBI): domain Eukaryota; kingdom Viridiplantae; phylum Streptophyta; class Magnoliopsida; order Poales; family Poaceae; genus Triticum; species Triticum aestivum. The sequence continues at coordinate 562,930,883 of NC_057806.1, forward strand.
CAAATCTTCATCATGAATGACATTCGTGGAAGATGTGGTAAAAAATCAATGGTCAAAAATTCTTTTGAAAGTAACATTTTAAAGCATCAATTTTTTTTGCCATGTTTTCCGTGAATGTCATCCAGTGATGAAACTTCGCAAGCAGTCAAAACATGATCAATTTTCGGCACAAAACATTTATGATTTTTTTTTATTTTTTTTCATTTTATGTGATTTTACTGTTCTTCCGAGCTTACATGAGCTCGGGATCAAAACAGCCTCGTCCGACTCAAAGGCTAGCTCGAGCGGAGACTACTCTGGAAGTTGGTCATCATGTTTGGCTGGTTAATCCACCAAACAATCTTTCTATGCCCCTACTTTGAGATATAAATAATGGCGTTGTTTACCTTCACCTAAAAAAGGTTAAACATATTCTTATGAAATTGTGGTCTACCTTGGGCTTGTTGAGCTGGTACCCTCAGCGGAATCTTATTCATGAGACTTTGTGTGCGTTTGCATTCTTTATTTGAACTTTGTATGCTCGTGACGATTTGCTTTATATATAAAACGGAGCGAAAGTCTTTTTCAGTTTGTAGAAGTTGGCAAGCCATCGTGCTACAAAACAGAGACGGAAAACACATGCAAATTTAGTTTGGGTTGGTGTTTTGGGCTTTTGGCCTTCGCAAAATAATTAAAAATCAATGGTAAAAAATGCTTTTGAAAGTAATATTTGAAAGCACTGATTTTTTTGCCATGTTTTCCGTGAATGTCATCCGGTGATGAAACTTTGCAAGCAGTCTAAACATTATCAATGTTTAAACATTATCAATATTTGGCACAAAACCTTTATGATTTTTTTCCATTTTATGTGATTTTACTTTTCTTCCGAGCTTACATGAGCTCGGGATCAGAACAGCCTCGTCCGACTCAAAGGCTAGCTTGAGTGGCTACTACTCTGGAAGTTGGTCATCATGTTTGGCTGGTTAATCCACCGAACAATCTTTACATGCCCCTAAATTGAGATATAAAAAAGGTGCTGTTTGCCTTTCACCTAAAGAAAATGGTAAGCCCATTCTTATAATTTTGTGGTCGTTTCGTAGAAGTTGGCCAGCTATTGTGTTGTAAAAGGGAGAGGAAAAACACATGCAAATTTAGTTTGGGTTGGTGTTTTCGGCTTTTGGCCTTTTCAAGGAAAAAAATAGGAGAACAAAAAAGAGAACGTGGTCGGCAGGATTCGAACCTTATCAATATTTAAACATTATCAATATTTGCAAGCAGTCTAAACATTATCAATGTTTAAACATTATCAATATTTGGCACAAAACCTTTATGATTTTTTTCCATTTTATGTGATTTTACTTTTCTTCCGAGCTTACATGAGCTCGGGATCAGAACAGCCTCGTCCGACTCAAAGGCTAGCTCGAGTGGCTACTACTCTGGAAGTTGGTCATCATGTTTGGCTGGTTAATCCACCCAACAATCTTTACATGCCCCTAAATTGAGATATAAAAAAGGTGTTGTTTGCCTTTCACCTAAAGAAAATGTTAAGCCCATTCTTATAATTTTGTGGTCGTTTCGTAGAAGTTGGCCAGCTATTGTGTTGTAAAAGGGAGAGGAAAAACACATGCAAATTTAGTTTGGGTTGGTGTTTTCAGCTTTTGGCCTTTTCAAGGAAAAAAATAGGAGAACAAAAAAGAGAACGTGGTCGGCAGGATTCGAACCTGCGCGGGCAAAGCCCACATGATTTCTAGTCATGCCCGATAACCACTCCAGCACGACCACCTTCTGTGATTAGTCTCTGAATTGTGATTAGAGTACTGAGAACTTATTTTTGTCTAAGCCAGCAGGAGAACGCGGGCGATAAAACAAGCAGGCAGCCTTTTCGGTTCGGTGCCAGACAAACAAAGTACGTACAACAAAGCCATTTCCAACGTACAGTATGTGATAAGAAGTAATGCTACATGTACAAATGAGTTATAAGGTTTTACAAAAAGGATTAATTTAATTGGTCAACAGGTAGGGAGGCGGCCCACCTTCCCTGAAAATCAGAGGAAGGGGGGCAAGTTTATGATTGGTTAGTAGATAAAAAAAACCCTAATCAGCATGTAATTGCGTGTAACTCTTTGTATGTTTATCTTATCCAAAAATGCTACACCTACGTAATGCGTGTTACGTATCTTACGTATGAGCTGATTTGGCAGATTTTTATTGGCCATTAGTTGGGGACGCGGGCCCACCCTTGAAATCAGGGGGAGTTTGATTAGTGGGGGAGGGGATTACGTATGTTACGTAGAAGTTGTACGTAGGTGTAGCATTTTTGGATAAGATATCTACAAAAACCCAACATATCGATCGAATGTACACTTCAATTTCAACGCGAGACGCGAATCAACCTGTGGTTGAGTTGGTTAGATGGACAGTGGTATCCCCAACCCACCAGGGTTCAAATCCTGGTGCTCGCATTATTCTTGAATTTATTTCAGGATTTCCGGCGATGCGCTTTCAGTGGGAGGAGACGTTCCCGTCGACGACGAGGCGCGTATGGTGACTTCGTAAATCATCAAGATGATATGCCGGCTTAGTCTCTCGGAGGTGCTCATAGAGGTAGGCTGTGCATGTGTGCGTTCATAGGGGTGGGTGTATGCGCGTGTATACGAGCGCTTGTGTAATGCTAAAAAAAAAATTCAACGCGAGACTACATCACTGTTGTGTTCAAACACACATCATTCACGAACCACGAATCAGAACTAAAAAACCATAGCATCAGCTCCTAATTTGATTTTGCCGCCTATGTTGTTATTGAGACGAACCTCCTGACGTTTTCTTGGCCGACGAATGGCCGACCATGTATGACCCGAACCCCCACACGGTGATCACCAGCGACAGGATCTTGAAGCCGCTCATGGGGTCGTGGAACCACACCACCGCCGCCACGCTCGTCAGCGGCACCCTCACCGCGTTCAGCACGCCGGCCAGCACCGTCGACCCCAGGTACACCACCCCCGTCGCCCCCAGCACCCCCAACTGGAACGTCGCCGCCGACCACCCCATCACCATCGCGTACCCCGCCTTCCCTCCCCCTGCGGCACTGAACCCCGCGGCCTCCCGCCGCATCGCCGCGAACCCGTCGGTGGCCGCCAGCCCCGCCGACGTGAACGCGAACGCGCTCAGCGACACCGCCGCCTGCTGCTCCAGCACCATGTGGAAGCGGGTCGCGGCGGCACCGTCTCCGCTGCCGTTGCTGAGGTACTTGTCGAAGACGAGCTCCGAGAGCGCGAAGATGAGGCCGTGGAGCGCCGACCCGGCCACGTCCAGCGCGAACCCGAGCGCGTACTGCCGGCCCGTGATCCCCGGGTACCGGTCGGACCCCGAGTCCAGCGCGATGATCACCACGCCGGCGGTGATCACCACGATGGCGTTCAGCGTGGACAGGCCTATCCTGTTCTTCTTCCCCACGATGAGGCGGCCGAACACGGCGGAGAAGGCGAGCGAGGACGCGGCGACGAGGGACGCCGTGGAGGCCGGCAGGTACGCGTAGGCCCAGGCGTACATGAGGTTGTCGGCGGCGCTGAGCAGGCCGAGCAGGGCGTACCAGAAGCAGAGCCACGGCGACGGCGGCCACGTCGGCGACGCGTCGGTGAAGAGGTAGCAGGGGAGCAGCAGCAGCGCCGGGATGGGCCAGCCGGCGACGGCGGACCACGAGAGGATCCACTTGCTCTGGCCGCCTCCGTTGTAGTAGAGGCGCGAGAGCAGGCTGGCCGCCGGGAACGCCGTGAGCATCGCGCCGCCACTGAGCGCGAGGAGCGCCCAGAAGGAGGCGGGCTTGCTGCGGTATGCCGCTGCCGAGGAGGCCATGAGCGAAGACGCTTTCTGGCGCAGCGAGACGCTTGGCCCTCCGTTGCTGGTGATCTCCGAGCCCGAGCCCTCCATTGCTGCAACTTATGGCGAATATCACAGTTCAGTTCAATAGAAACAGCACGTTCAGAACTTCAGATTTGGCACCAGAAACTAAAAACTAAATCTAGCAGAGCCATGTACAGTACTGTATCGAGGCGGCAACATATTTTCAGTAACTCGACCAAAAAAACTATTTTCAGTAAGCAAAATAACTGAACTAAGAGGTACTAGCTGTCAGCTAAAATTCATTTGGCTAGCCAAAAATCCATGAAAGTTAATTAGGTAAATCAAGCTCCCCAAAATCCACCATAGCATTGCTTCAGATTGCCGTCCAACAACCATTGCTAGTAGTATATATATTGTTTAATCAATAATAAAAAGGAAAGAAAAAAGGTTTATTTGATTCTTGGCTCCCCTCCCCACACTCTGCTCCACTGTAAAGCCACCGCAATCGATTGGCAATCAATCCTGAGCAATAAGTGGTAGGGTAGATTTCACAAATCTGGAACCAAAAGAACCTAACTAATTGCTGGGCGTACGTGCCCAGGGCCAGGAACCTTGGATTGATTCAACCGTTTCGCCCTAGGCAGGGATAGGAACGGATAGGATGGAGCAGAGAAGAGAAGCAACCAACAGAATTCCGGTCCGGTGAGCGGGGGCCGGATGGCGTGGCGGGCATCACCGCTGTCGCCGGATGACGAAGGGAGAAAGAAGTGGGGGAGAAGCGAATCGGACCTGCGAGCGGGAGCCGGATGGCGTGGTGGCGGAGGCCTTCGCCGCCGTCACCGTCCTCCATCGCCGTGTGGTGTGGAGCTAGCTTAGGGGTAGAACTAGCCTGGAACACAGCGACGACTCCCAGCTCATCTAATTTATGTGGGCGAGCCTTGAGATCGATTGATTGATCTATACTACGACGATGGTAGGTCGAGTCGCAGTCGCATCGGAGCGTGCTCAACGTGGTTTCTTTTTTTTTGCGGGTGAACGTGGTTTCTTTGGTCTCTCCCTACTCTATTTCAGGAGGATAATGCGCCAGCGTTTTTAACGTGTTTGGGCCTACACAATAAACCAGGACTCTCTCCAAAAAAAAGAAAAGACAAACCAGGGCACTTGCGTCTGCGTCCTGGTTACATTGATAGTCCTTTTGTAAGGAATTTTTAGGGTATTATCTCTGGTCGCAGCCGCGGACCTAGAATGATGCCCCAGTTTAAATTACACTAAACATTATCATAATCTCAATAAATAGTCTGAAAATAGCAACAACTTTGATGAGTACTCAGTGTCAAATGTCTAGTAAAATTTATTTTGTAATTTTGAAGGGGGTGCCATGGCATCCACGACACCCCCATTAGATCCGCCCCTGTCTAGTCGGCCCCTTCAAAATCCTGAGAGTAGCAAAATAAGCGGCTAAGCGCACCTAGCCAAACTAAGTCTTTGGACAAGTACAAATTTGAAGGGATTTTTCCAAAAAGGCAGCCCAAGTATCTTGTTTTTACCCCTTCGACGTCACTTATCTATCTATATTTATATCAATATAAAATGACCCAAATGGGTAGATCTAAACCATTTTGACCGTCAAATCATACTATCTAGCGGTTCAAATCGTTCCAATATTGAACACCGAACATGTTTAACACTCTAATTACCCATCACTGCTATTGGTTATAAACACGTCTTGACTCAACGCTATCCCTTGGAATCTGCCATGTAATTAATATCCTACCATTCATGCGAAAAAGTAATTGATATCTCACCAAATACCAACGTGCAACAGATATATCTTACCTAATATAACGTGCAATTAATATCCTACCTAATATAAACGTGCATTGCACGTACATTATTACTAGTGAGTACAAAATTTCTTCTCCTCCTATCCACATGCCACACCTCCGCCGCTGGCCGCCGCTACCCCGGGTACCTGAAAAATGTAACCCCCAACCCCCCCCCCCCCCTCCCCAAAAAAGCATCCGAGGACCCTCACCGACACTAGAATGACGCTGGCGATGAGGAATTTCATGAAATCGTGTTCTATACGATGGTGGTTGTGCTTGTGCGCCTGTGTGTATGTCGACGGCTATGTGTGAACACCTCCGTGTGTCGCGTTAGATGCAGGACATGTTGTCGCGTTAGCAGCAAAAGAAAAGCGGAAGGGTGTCGGCTAGATCTGGCATTGGTTGGAACTGTTGGTGCTCAACGAAGCGGAGTTGTGATGCACGGGGTGGCGAAGTTGGGAGGCAGCGAACTGCTGGAGATGAGTGTGGCTGCTGTTGGAGCTGCTTGAAGACCTCCATGGTGAGCTCCACCGAATTGAGCCGCGTGCAAAAAAATTGGGTGGTTTGCACACGTGCAGCTCGACGGCGAGTGGCTTCCCAATCCATCCAGTTCACCGTCTTATATGTGTGTTGTGTGTGGCCGGCATGCTGTTAGGTTGTGTGTGCATTGAGTGTTGCATTGTAAGTGTTTGATTAAATGCATGAATGAAATGTAGGCTATAGGGAGTTAAATTAGAGGGTTTAGTTAGGTCCGGCCACCGTTTAACTTCCGAATTATAAGGAGTTAAGTATGAAGAGTTGATTTTATAAGGAATCGACTAAAGATGCCCTTATGCTGGTTTTCAAAACAGGCTACAAGGACAAGACAACACCGTCTCCCTTTTACCTTCATTCCTTATCACTTATATTCATGACAGGGAGGGGCGTGTCTCTGAAGATGGAATAAGGTTCTTCCCGAGTAGTATCGGTCCAAACGATGCATTTAGTATCATTGGAAGGAGGAGGTGTGTCTCTGACGGATCTCAACGGGATTAGATCGGTGTTTGTTGTCGATAGGTCTGCTTGGGTCGGGTCTTCGTTCATCTGTGTTCGGATGTCTACATGTTAGATTCTTCCGATCTACGCTTTTCTTCATCGACAATGGTTGTTGTGCTGGTGTGTTAGTTTTTCGGGGCCTTAGTATGAAGGCTACTTGACTGTCTACTACAATAAAGTTTGCATCGAAGGAGGGGCGATGATGATGGCACACATTCTGTTCATTTCATTGCTTTGTAGTTATCGCTAGGTAGTCTACGGACATGGATGTAATTTTTCGTTACTTGTATTGCTCTTTATACTGCCATGATGTTTTTTTTTGCGGGTGAATACTGCCATGATGTTTGATGCCTTTACGACGAATTTTCATCTGACGATTGTACTATCTATACCAATATAAAAAGACCTAAATGAGCAGATTCAAACCATCTTCACCGTCAAATCATGTTATCTAGCGGTTTAAATCGCTTCAATGTTGAGCACCAAACACGTTTAACGCTCTAATTACCAACCACTGCCATTGGTTATAAACACGTTTTGACTCAACGTTATCCCTTGAAATCTGCCATGTAATTAATATCGTATCATTCCTGTGAAAAAATAATTAATATCTTACCAAATATCAACGTGCAATAGATATATCTTACCTAATATAACGTGCAACTAATATCCTACCTAATACTTCCTCCGTCCGGAAATACTTGTCATCAAAATGAATAAAAAGGGATGTACGTAGATGTATTTTAGTTCTAAATACATCCATTTTTGCCCATTTTGATGACAAGTATTTTCGGACGAAGGGAATATAAGCGTGCATTGCACGTACATTATTACTAGTGTGGGTAAATTATCGTGTACTAGTAAGTGTGTACGTGCAACACACGTCTATTTAAACTAATAAGTGTGCACACGCAATACACATCTATTTGGATTAACATATTATGCTAAACTTAATACAAGACAATTTATTCATAAATTTGAAATTTCCCAATAAAGTACACGATCTCTTATTTCCAACTCGTATAAATAATTTGAAATATCGTTTCTCCTTAATCAACATCTCTCCTGTATTAAAAGACCACCCACTTTTCTTAATGTATAAAATTCAAAATTATTTAGAATATTCATCATGATTTTTCATATGCACACATTTATGCAAGTATAGTCACACATGAAAATGTCACTTAGGACAAGCTAAGGAACCGTTTCAGTGTCAATAAATTCCAGTCAAGAATTACACAAGATCATCATGAACATATACAGAGAGAAGTGACCTCTCTTTCTCTGAGATTGATCGAACAACAAGTTTTTGTATATATCTATCCGACACTACTACATATATACAATATAACATCTCTTATAATCCCTAACATCTAAAATCAATTTTAACTTCCACATGACATTCTCCGTCTTTATGTATGACATGGTCAAGAAAAAATCCCGCCAATTCCTCTTGAATTGCTCGTATGCGATCATATGGTATGAGTTCATTCTGCATCTGTCACATCTAATTTAAAGAAGAGGGTCAATACATACATATGAAAGAAACTCAACACAATTGATGGTAATAAAATAAAATTATGAATATTGTTTATGTACTAAATGACATGAGAATTACCATGACCACAAAATATCCTACATTCATCATCATCATAATCAACATGCAGTTTTTGCTTCTCTTGTATGTAGTCCAAGTTTTCTATCAGGAAAATATGTTAACTCAACTGTAGATAAGGACGGTATGAAAATACTCATGTAAAATTACAATTGCCATGTATTTGCTGGACAAACAAATACACTTATGCAAACTTCAGGCTTTTTTTAGTAAAACTTATGCGAACTTTAGTTTTTTTCATTAAAACTTATGCAAACTTCTGAGTTTTTTCAGTGAAACGTAATTTCATGACTGCAAGTAAGGTCTTGGTTCAGCGAATTTGTCTGTGAGTTCACTATGTAGTCGTGAGTTGGCCATGTAATAACCGGTAGTCAGTACTTAAAAAAACAAGGATGTCTGTTACAGGTACGCGAAAATCAGTGAAAAAATAAAGAAAGAAAGAAGGCAAATGTCTCTGTGTGTGCTCCAGCGCTCCTCTGTTTCTCATTGCCTCATCTCTAGTTCCTGTACTTCTAGATGTGTCACCACCGGCGAGGTAGCGATGACAGTAAAAAAACAACACCCGGTACTTACCTAATTAATGCGTGCGTGTGGTGCGTTTACGTGAAGGCGAGCGTCTACGTCATTCAGGCCTGCGAGCGGCCGCGGCGACCGTGTCCTCTCACCAGCTGGGCGGCATTGTCGACGTAGGTGAGTCAGTCGTCCAGCTTTGAGGCGGTGGCCTCCACGCACCGGGATTAGCTTTGGACGACGTCGTCCAAGCGAGAGTACCGGACAAGCGTGTCCAATGGATCAGCATGCGTCAGAGCTGAGAGAGTCGGCGGTGGCTTCAGGCGAGTGAGATGGGGCCATGATTAGCTTCACCTGTTGCACAGTGGCCGAGACCTGCACCGCCCTGGGGACGATGATGGTTGGCGACCAGGCGAATCTGCATGCATGGCTGTGGGGGCAGATTTTTTTTGACCCGCTTATACTGGTCCAAGATACTCAGCGTTGCCCCCACTTGAAGGACCTCGGCGGTGGGTGGTTGTCAGCGTGGGTGTTGTGGATGGAGCTGAAGTCGACGCGGATGCCGGTGGTTCCCGGAGAGCATGCCCAGGATGTGGACGAAGTTGTTGCAGTCAGTAGAAGTGTGTTCGGAGGAAGCCGCAGCTCCTCCTCACGTGTCTCCCATTGTGGCTCGCTTGGGTGGTGGGCTGGTGACGGCTGGCGACTCGCGATCACAATTCCCTGATAGGAGTCGATAGGATGCGCTCGCGATTAGTTTCCTAATAATTAGATGCGTTCGTGGTTAGTTATCTAATAGGATGCAGTCATGATTAGTTTTCCAATAATTAGATGCGTCTGTGATTAATTTCTTAATATGATGACTCGTAATTATTTTCCTAATAATAGGATGTGCGCGTGATTTTTTTCCTAATAAGAAGATGGGTTTGTAATTAGTTTTCTAATAATTAGATGTGTCCATGATTAGTTTTTTAATAAGATTTGTCCGTGATTATAGTTTCCTAATTGACCAGGAATGGACTTTCATATTTTTCTCTGTGGTGGAGTACGGTCAGTCAATGTAAATTGCTAAGTGCACAAAGAGAACACATTCAGTTAAGACTAGACGTTAGATTGAATTTAGTGGGACTAATCATGCGGTGGTAATATATCCGTATATATTTTATGGGGTGTACTTAAAGAAGATAATGTTTGCTCTTTTATAAATAGTATAGATATAGATTAAATTGCTACGTCAGGCCAGGGATGAGGGAGGTGGGAATCGTACACAAAACAGGACTCTGCCGCCGTGCCGCGTGCGACGTACGCCTTGCACATGTTCGATGGAATGCATGCCCATGCACTTTTTTTTTTTGAGACAAGCATGCTCATGCACATGCAACGGTGTCGTCGGCGCATGCATGGAGAAGCACAGGGCCCATTGCCAGCGACGTAGGCCCATATAACCCAACAAGCAGCTGCAAAACAGATAAATGGGCCGCGCAGTGTCCCTCGTCTGATTTTTCTAGTGCGTGCGATGCAACCCTAGCCGCCGTGTCGCGGATCTCTTTTTCTCAGGGAGAAACATCGATCGACCCGAGTACTGGAAGCGATCGATATCCAAACATGTCGCCCGAGCCGCCAAGATGGCCGCCGATCTCCCGCCGGAGCTCCTGGCCGTCGTCTCCTGCCGCCTGCACGACGCGGCCGACTTCGTCCGCTTCCATGCCGCCTGCACGCGGTGGCGGGACTCGCTGAGCCATACGACGGCGCTCCGCCCGACCTTCTTTCCCTGGCTCATCGCCCCGCCGTCCGGCTATGGCTCTTCCGTCGTCAAGCTCCGCTCCGTCTTCTCCAAGACAAGCTACCTCGCGGCGGCTCCCGAGACGTTCTCCAGTCGCAGGTGGCTCGGCGGCCTGGTTCTTCGCCGATGGCTCCGCGCTTACGCTCATCAACCCTCTCACAGGAGATGTTGCCACGTCCCTGCCGTCCTTCCCGGAGGACGACTGCAAGAGCACACGGAGGATGGAGATCTCCCGCGGCATCATCTATGCCGACGGCACGGTCTTCCTCTACAACTTCTCCTACTCCGACTACGACGGCGAGCTCGATGAGGACGACAACAAGTTAGATGAGCAAATCTACTTATGCTTCAATACGGCCATCCTTGGTCCCGGACATACCATGTGGAAGTTTTCCCAGAGAGAGTTGGACGTGTACACGAAGTGGGAGGCGATGAAGGGGGAGTATGAAATCGAGAAGAATCGTTTCCCGGCCGCATACCATGTCGACGACAGGATGAAACTGGTGTGCGTGGACGGAGAAGGTTACGATTTAAATGACACCTGGACGTGGCCCATCGTGCCCGAGCTGACAGGCGACGAAATCATGGACGAGGAAGAGGAGATCCTCATCAGTGGCATCCAAGAGGAAGAGATCGACACCACCGGCTTGTACCTGAATCTTGCCATATCCTTGAGTCCCGCGGCGAGCTGCTGCAGGTGTCCGTCCTGGTCGAACAAGACAGGAGCTTCATATATGAGGACGCAGCGGCCCAGGCGAGCGCGTTGGTTGTGTGGGCGCACGCGTTGGAGGAAGAGGCCGATGCAGACGGTGGACGGACGGTGATGCGGTGGGCGAGGAGGAATGATCGGAGCTTCGCCAACCGGGTCATGTTCTTGGGGTTCCCGACCAGCTTTGCCGTGGAAGCCACGAGGTTCCGCGGCGCCGGGGAGGGCGACGTGAGCGGCGGGTGCGTCTACTTGCTCCACCACAGAAGGTTGGACTTACATGGCTGGCCATCGTGTGGCGTGTTCAGGTACAATCTTCTCGGCACGTTCATTGAGCACCTGTCTCCGGAGTGGAGCGGCGAGAAGAAAACCGATGCTTGCCTGTGGTTCATACCCCAGCCTTCCATTGCTCCGATCCAGGTGCTTATCGAACTCATGTTGTATGTATTACTGCTCGGTTCATAAATATAATATGTTTTGGATATTTTAGTATGGATCACATATAGATTGCTAAAACATGTCAATATACATCTGCTTCACAAAAAAATTAGAACATCTTATTTGGGAGTGGAAGGAGTACGTGAGAGTAAAATCCATGTAGAAAATAATCACTATAAATAATTCTAGTTTGTTACACATTAGAGTAGGACTTTATAATAGGGCGACAACTTGCAAAACAAGACAAGAGCCCACCTCGCACCATATTTACACTATTCAAGAGTACTAATTTCATTGCACACTTTGCACCAGGTTTAAGACAATTTAGATATATCCATAGCATCATCAACTTGCATGAAAATCGACTGTACGCGTGATAATTTCTTTTGAATAACTACTTGTTTTCACAGGTAACTAGAGAAAGGCTAGAGGCTCCAAGGGCAGACTATCCAAACATGAGAATTAGCACTTTCCGCATGGAGAAACGACCAAAACAACCCATGGTTCTGTTCAGTTTCCTCGTGCAAAACCTACCTCCAGGTGTGGATAGCTCTCGGCTGTGCTCCTTCTTCGGTAAGCACGGCCAAGTTTTCGCCGCTAAGATGATCTCAGCAGTCATGGCATGTGTTATCGTGTTCATGGAGATGCTGGATAGACTAGATGACGCCGAGGCCACCCTCGATGGGCTAGTCTTGGATGGCTGCACCCTGACGTTGAAGTGCTGACAGCAAATTAGGGCGCCATTTGCAATTGTTTAAATAACCACCTACAAATTAAGAGCAAGTACACTTGTTAAAAAGGCATCATCATTCTCTTAAACCTCCACATCGTCTTGAGATACCAATTAATACGTTCAACAATACATTATATCTTTAAATGTTATCTCCAGTTCAGGTTTCTTCATCAGCCACAAACTTGATCTGCCTCGCCCAGGTTCTTTTCTGTTTCCGTGAGCGAGGAGAAGAAACATGAACTGGGGCGCTCTAGCTATTTGCTAGCATTTTGTCCACTCTCTTTTGGTGATAGGAATTAATGTCTGCATGTAAACATCTATACAATTTGATATGCTGAGGGTTTCACTGTGGCAAAACCGTTATGTATGAATGTGTGTTCTGCTATGCCCGGAGGTGCTGAGTAGATAATATGCACTTCAGTTATATTGTTGAGGATCTTTTAGAAATTTTGATAATTCGTTTGGATGGACTGTACAGTAGTTTGTTGTGCTTCGTTCCGCTGAGCCAACTACTGTATGGTGTGAGGAACAGTATCGGGACGGCAGGCAGTACTGGGAGTAGCACCGTGCCAGTGTGCCACAGCTTGATTTTCGTCGTCCATCATCTTTTCAAATCCTGCCAAAGGCCTTCGTCTATGTTCGTTGGGGCTCGCGGGTTACTGCTCTATGTAGGTTCCTGCCACAGTGGTGTGTTCATGGATGTAGGATGTTCTATCTACAATCATAACGCTAGTTCTTTTGTAATAAATTACTGGTGATTGCTGGTTTTAAGAACAGGCTATGACAAGGCAACACACTTTTCCTTCATAATTTTTTATCTCTATCATTATAGGATATCCTTCAGAAAATTATTCTTAGGGTGTTGGACAACGAGCTCTTGCCTCACACTTCGTCTCGGAACTTTTGTTTACCAATAATTTGGCTTAAACTGAACATTTCGCCTACACAAAATAAATTTGTGTGCCAACAATTTGGCACAGGACAAATTCATCGGTTACATGTCTGGAGGGTGTAGCCATAACGAATCATAGTCCCGACCCATAATGCAGTATCTTGTCCTCTCTATACCATCACCTATACTTTGATCTTCTTTGCAATACATATGGTAACCATGCTCCAATGTCACCGAGTACAATTCGTCACCAGGCAACCGGTCTTCTTTAGAGCGGCAATCTTCAGAGTAATAGATATGGTTTCTCATCAGACCACGGCGGTCAGCACCCATAGGCACGTGCACTGCCTTGGACCTTATGGGACCTAAGAATAAGGCATAGTCGTTGAATCCTGTCACCTCTGCCCACTTGTGCTCGTAATCCTCATCGACGAGCATGAAGAGCTTGAAGAAAGGCTCACGATCGGGTAACCACCGGGTCCTTATTGCTACTGATAGCTTGCCATTTAACTCAATGATGCAACCTTTGTATGGATCGAAATGATCCCACACGATGGGGCCGTGGCGCCTCCGAACGGCTAGCTGGTGGGTAGATGTGACCATGCATGCCCCGTCTTCCTTGATGTCGATATTAAACATGAATACTTCCTCATCGGGGAACGTGAAACCATAGAGATGACCAGCGCAGAACACAATGTCTTGGAACATATTATTGGGACAATTTACTATGGTCCACCCAGTGTCGTGGCCAACTTTGCATAGTGTAATGTCGAGTGTAACAGCTCTAATGGCGGCAAGGATGCAGCCGTTAGAGGAGGTTGGGGCATCCGACAAGATAAGTTTTTCTATAAAAATTTGGGACCTGGGTAAAGGCACCGCGACTTGGCACCGGAGAAGAAGTTGGCAATCATGAGCTCCTTGTGGTTGTTGACCGTGGCGACCCAACCGCCGTCGTGCGAGCCGACAAACCATGGCGAGTCGTTGTCCACCTTGGCTGGGGCGCGCGTGACCCATGCGTCATCGGGCCCGCAGAGGTGCTTCCTCCAGCTGCATCGGCTTTTGCGCGGCCAGAGTAGCAGCAGCGGAACGGCAGGCTGCCCCGGGAGCTGCGCCACGGCGGCGCGCCATGGCCTGCACACGGCGGCGAGGCTCGCGCGGTCCTTTATGGAGGCGACCCTGAGGAGGATGTTGCCCAGCAGGTCGTCCGGGAGGTCGGACCATGACGTTGAATCTGTTGAAGATTCGGTGCCTCCATCGCCATCGCCGGCGGGGTTCGTCCGTGTGGTCGACATCTCGTATCCTATTATAACGTGTATATGTATGTTGTCTCGGTCAATTACGTGTGGCGGCAGGGTATAAGTTGTAGAAATCCCCACTTCCGAATTGTAGTTGTCTCCGGCTCCGGGGTGGATCCGTATCCTCCATGTCTTCTCAGAGTCGGAGACGAACTCATAGACTGACATGTCGAGCTCCCGGCGGTTGCATGCCCATTTACGGCCGGCGTCGGGGAGGCAGGAAGCAGCATCAAAGGCATGCATGTATCGGGTCGCAAGTATTCTGGCTAGCTACAATGTGCCTCCTGGAGTGAACTAATGATGGACATTCCCTGCAAAAAAAAAAATGATGGAGTCCCATGCAGGAATGCACTATATGACAAAGCAACACACTTTCCCTTTATACATTTCTTATTTCTATAATAACTTATCCTTCTACAAATTATTCTTAGGGCGTTCGTCAAGGATCTCTTGCCTCGCCCTTCATCTCGGAACTTTTGTTCACCAATAATTGGCTTAAACTGAACATTTCACCTACACAAAATCTTTTTGGGTGCCCACAATTTTCTGTTATCCTTACGCTCTTTTTAAGTAGCAGAGGAACATATTTGCTTTTGAATTGTTTGGATTCTCCTCCATCACGAGCATCAAGACCTCTCCACGCGCCACAAAGGATGTCCCAGCCTGGGCTCCGGAGAAATCCAGTGTCTTCTCCATTCGGTCAGCCTACCGCTTTGCCGTGGACGAGCGTGAGCGTCCATCGGCAAGCGCCTCGAACAGGGCTCCAGATGGTCGTCGCGCCATCTGAAGGACCATATGGGGTGCCGTGCTCCCCCAAAGGTACGAGTATTTGCATGGCGGCTGGTCTCAAACTCCCTTGCTATTTGGGCAAATAAATTTTCTAGAACTCTGGAGCCTGATGATATGTGTCCACTTTGTGGTGTGGAACGCGAGGATGTCTTCCATGCTATGTGCAGATGTCCATGGGCAAAGGACCTATGGGGCGCGATGGCAAAGGACTGGACTCTTCCGGACATCAGTTTGATCCAGAACACGCGGCCGGAGTGGTTATTCGGTGTTCTGGAGCCCCTCTCGGATACTTTCTCGCATGGTGGCCCTGATGATATTTTGAAGATCGTGGCATGTTCGTAATGAGATCATTCATGACAAGGAACCGCCCCCCACATAAGTTCCTGCAGATTCTTGCATAGCTATATTTCTTCGCTTCTTTGTATTCAGCAGCACCCCATGGGAGATGTTGTAAAAGGCAAAATGGTGCTCACAGACCCAGCATGCCTAGTTGGTGTAGTTGCTGCGCCGGCACCGAGTAGGAGAGGCGCAGACCCGTGACCAGCAGAGAAGTGGGAGCCTCCCCCTACTGGATGGCTAAAGCTGAATGTCGACGGTGCCTTCTCCGAGCACGCGGGTAATGGTGGAGCTGGTATGGTCCTGAGGAACAGCGACGGCAACATTATCTTCACTTCATGCAGACACTTGTTTCCATGTGATAGTGCACTGCAAGCTGAGTTGGAGGCGTGCAAAGAGGGAATTTCTCTTGCGCTGGAATGGAGTTCATTGCCTTTTATCATTGAAACGGACATCTCAGTGGCTGCAATGATGATCAGCCAAGCTGCTGTTGATTGTTAGAATAAATCCGAGGCACTCCGTCGATCATCTGAGGACCAAGCAATCACACGAGCACGACACCGAGATTTGTTAACGAGGTTCACCGATATGGCTACATCCCGGGGCCTGACTACGGGCGCTCCTCCCCGTGACACCGTTACAATACTGCATCCGGTCGCCCTGGACACCGGCACATCCCGCCGGCTTCCCCTGCGTTCCGGTGTTATTATGTTGGCATAGGTTACATCGTGTGTCTATCCCCGATATATATGAGAGGCCTAGGATACAGGTGTCCTATTAGGACACAACTCCTACCTTGTCTACACACAGTACGACTCCAAGTCCAACTGTAACCTAACTTGTACAATAATATTCGACACAACTCTAACAAACTCCACCTTGGCGAATATTCTCCACCACCTTGAATTCGTCCGTGCGTCAAACCTCCATGTACATTGGACTTGAGATACACCATAAGCACCGCTGCTACTCCCAGACTCCATGTGACTCCACCTGCAACTGTAGTCCCTTCTCGTCTTCTTCACAGTCAATACTTGAGCAAAATTAAGTTCCTCATTACTCTACGTTGTACTCCCAACTTCCGAAGAATCCGTTTAACGCCATCACACACCGATCATTAACCTGCGTGAAAATGAACAACTCACATATTAGGTGTCACATATAAGAGTTACCTGAACTCAACATCACCGCTCTTTCATGACCGTCTGTCTGAAACTTGAAGGAATTTCACCGTCGCCCTGTGTCACCCTGAGTCAAATTCACAGTTGTCTCATCCTTTTTCCCGGGATAGTCTCTAGCATATGTCCCACAGCTATAGCACTCCGCCTCCTTCTGTACTTATCATCCGCACTTTGCCATGTGCACCGAACACCACAGAATATACGGCCATGTACTCTCTCTGTTTTTGACAAATCCAGACTTTCCGCCACTTTCTCAGATTCTCCATGGTTAACTCCTGTCCATCAACTAGCACCGATAGACTCAGTCACCAACATGAATTCGGTACTCGTCAACACTGCTTCAGCACCCCTGCACACTTTGTCTGACCACATGTCTCACCATTAGTGCCTTGGTCTGTCGCTGTGTCCCGTGCTTACCGCACGCCTCGCCGCTATCACCACGTCGAGCCTCTGTTGTCCTGGTCGAGTCTCCCGGGTAGCTAGCCCACACTGCCTCAACCCCCACTGCAGAGAACTATCGATCATCACCGACCGATGCCGAGTATCACGTCTCCATCAGACCATTGGGCCCCAGTCCGATCCACGTGTCTCTCGCTATCCCACTGAAATAGGCTTCGACTCTCCATGCATTTACGCCGTAGCCCCTCCATCAGCACAGAGTGAAGTTGTCCATCAGACTCCAGCTCCACCTTCAACATGACTCCATGTAGCTGCGCTATGCTACCCTGCGCCCTGTCGACTTCAAGCTCTCTCATGTGTGCACCATCTTGAATCAACTCTGCGTCATAGTCTTGTCGAAGCCGCACAAGCCCTCGAGCCTGCACCACGTGTTTCCACGCCCCAGAAGTCGGCCACCATCAGCATCACGCTCCTATGTCATCGTCGCTGAAATCACTGCCGTCTTCTGCTTTGACCGACATCCACGTCAGTCCATCAGACTATCCAGTCCGACCCAGCCATGTATATTCGACTGCAACCATGCTCCATCCCGCGTCGTGTCCGCCTGCACTCCGTGCATTGTGTGACGCCCTGTGTATGCATGATCATGTCACGACGCACTCCAGACTCCTCCTAAGCCTTATGCGCACGTCGTCCCGCGTGCCTCCGCAGCTTGTCCGCGTCCGTAGCCTGTCCAAGCACCTAGTAGCTCCTGTGCACATGCTGACTTTTTTCGCACGATCTTCCGAGCAAGAAAAGAACCCAAAGAATCTAATATATCCCTCGCTAGCCTTCCTGCATGCATGTATATCATGGAACACAAACTCCATCTGCTACACGACATGTGACTAGGTTCACATATTTTTCTTCATACTTTCAAGCTCATGATCACGTAGTAGCCAGCAACACACCAATGCCACAATTTGTCCTGTACCACGCTGCCTCCACAGCATACGTACCCTGATCCAGCACCACACGCGAGTTGGGCTTCAACAGCTCTACAGACCGCCTCCCCGTCGTTTGCACCTTGGGCCACGGTCCCTTCTGGACATCCGCAGGGTCACGTCCAACACTTGCGAGCAGCCGTCCCGAGCACGGACTGCACCCTGCCTGCGGCTTCCACGCATGCACGATTCGCTAGGTTACCAGCCGCCGCCGCCGCCTCCGATCGAACCAATCTGACGTACTCTGCTTTCGCTGCACGCAATCCAATCTCGCCGAGAAGCTCCACGACACGATTACCATTGAATCCGACGACCCCAGCCGCTGCACGCGGTATTCTTTTGGTCCAACAAATCTTGATGCTCTCCCGATTGCTATTCCGTGCAGAATTTCCTCGCCAAGCATCCACAAACGTCCATGACGAACCATCCATCTTGACGAATTCTGCTCCACCTCCAGACCAACAATCGTAACCTCTGAACAACCTAGCTCATGATACCTTGCTAGAATAAATTCGAGGCACTCCGTCGATCATCCGAGGACCAAGCAATCACACGAGCACGACACCGAGATTTGTTAACGAGGTTCACCGATATGGCTACATCCCCAGGGCCTGACTACGGGCGCTCCTCCCCGTGACACCGTTACAATACTGCATCCGGTCGCCCTGGACACCGGCACATCCCGCCGGCTTCCCCTGCGTTCCGGTGTTATTATATTGGCATAGGTTACATCGTGTGTCTATCCCCGATATATATGAGAGGCCTAGGATACAGGTGTCATATTAGGACACAACTCCTACCCTGTCTACACACAGTACGACTCCAAGTCCAACTGTAACCTAACTTGTACAATAATATTCGACACAACTCTAACATTGATCGATCCAAGGATGCTGCACTAGTCCAGGAGATCAAAATGCTAATCAGGGGTGATAGGAGAGTCCAGGTGAAGGCTATTAAACGTGAGAGAAATCAGTTTAGTCACGAGCTTGCTCGTATAGCTCGTACATGCATAAAAACTGCAGTTTGGCTGGGTTCTGGCCTTGAAGGGATTGTAAATCTTTGTGTACTGGATCAGCTTGATTCAGGTTGATTAATATAAATCCCTTTTCCCCGCAAGAAAAAAGAAGAGGATTGCTTACCACATGTGTCATGTGGTTTTCAAAGTACATGTAGGGATAGAGATAACAGAAAATCTTTTTGGTAACCTCTGATAAACCAGACCCAGCTCCAGTGACACATCCGTAGACGCATGCAGAGTCTGGTTTTTTCTGCAGGTGCATGCAACCCTAGTCGCCGCGCGTGGATCAGTTTTTTCAACGAAGAATCAATCGACCTATCTACTCTGAGATTCCTGGAACCGATCTATGGTTCTATACCCAAACATGTCCGTGCCGCCAAGATGGCCCGATCTGCCGCCTGAGCTGCTCGCCGTCGTCTCCGGTCGCCTGCACGACGCGGCTGACTTCATCCGCTTCCATGCCGTCTGCACGCGGTGGCGGGACTCGCTGCCCCAGACGACGGCGCTCCGCCCGGCCTTCTTTCCCTGGCTCATCGCCCCGCCGTCCGGCTATGGATGTTCGCACGTCAATCTCCGCTGCGTCTTCTCCAAGACAAGCTACCTCGCGGTCGCGGGCGCGCCAGCGACGTTCTCCAACCGCAGGTTGGTGACGCGAGCCGACGGCTCGGCGGCCTGGTTCTTCACCGTTGGCTCCAGGCCTACACTCGTCGACCCTCTCACAGGAGGGGTCACGGCCCTGCCGTCCTTCCCGGAGGACGACGAGAAGACCGCGCGGAGGATGGAGATCTCCCGCGACATCATCTACGACGACGACACGGTCTTCCTCTACAACTTCTCCTACTCCGAGGACCTCGATGAGGATGACGACGAGACAGAGCAACAAATCGACGTATGTTTCAACACGGCCGTCCTTCGTCCCGGAGATACCGCGTGGAAATTAGTCCACAGACCGTTGGAGGGGTACAACGAGGACGAGGTAGAGGGGGAGTACGAAATCTACGACAATCGTTTCCTGGCCGCATACCGTGTCGACGAGAGGAAGAAGACCCTGCTGTGCGTGGACGGGGAAGATCACAATGACACATGGGCATGGTACTTCCTTGCAGAGTGGGGACCTAGTGCCGAAACAGATGACACATACTTGACGGAAGAGGTCGACGCCACCGGCTGGTACGTCGAGTCCAGCCACAACCTTGAGTCCCGGGGCGAGCTGCTGCAGGTGACTGTCGTGGTCCGACGAGACAGGGGCTTCATATATCAGGGCGCAGCAGCCCAGGCGAGCGCGCTGGTGGTGTGGGTGCACGCGTGGGAGGAAGGGGCGGATGCAAACGGTGAACGAAGGTTTCGGTGGGTGAGGAAGGATGGTCGGAGCTTCGCAGACCGCATGATGTTTTTGGGGTTCCCGACCAGCTTCGCCGTGGAAGCCACGAGGTTCCGGGGCGGGGAGGACGACGTGAGCGGCGGGTGCGTCTACTTGCTCCACCACAGAAGGTTGGAGTTGCATGGCTTGGCATCGCGTGGCGTGTTCAGGTACAATCTTCTCGACGGCATGGCTAAGTTCATTGAGCGCCTGCCTCTAGATCTGGAGTGGAGCGGCCAGAAAAATGAGGCATGCCTGTGGTTCATGCCCCAGCCTTCCATTGCTCCCATCCAGGTACTTATCGAACTCATCATTTCGTATGTTGGTACGTGATGGTACAACCCAACATGTAGAAAATAGTTACTATAATAATTTTAACTTTTACACATTACGGACAGCCCGGGTGGGCTCACTTATAGTATAGGTGTATCATATGTATGCATGTCATTGTCAAGTAGCCTGATAAACGACTCACTTGTTTTTCGCCAGGTAATCAGAGAAAGGCTAGTGGGGGCAGATCATCCAAATGTGAGAAGAATTAGCACTTGCCGCATGAATAGACAACCAAAACAGCCCAAGCCGCCCTTCTTCAGTTTCCTCGTGCAAAACCTACCTCCAGGCGCGGACAGCTCTCGGCTGTGCTCCTTCTTCGGTAAGCACGGCCAGGTTTCCGCCGCTGAGGTGATCTCACCAGGGACGGCACGTGTTACCATGTTCATGGAGACGGTGGACAGACTAGATGACGCCGAGGCCACCCTCGATGGGCTGGTCTTGGATGGATGCACCCTGACGGTGAAGTGGTGAAGACAAAAGGCGCCATTTGCCAATGTCCAAATGGCCACCTACACATTAAGAGCAAGTACATTTTTTTTGTAAAGGCATCATTCTCTTAAATTAATCTTCACACCATCTTGATATTACAATTAACATCATCTTTTAGTGTTATATCCAGTTCAGGTTTCTTCATTAGCCGCAAGCTTGATGTGCCTCGCCCAGGACCTCTTTTGTTTCTATGACCGAGGACGAGGAGGGGCCCATGTTATTCTCAAACATGAAGAAACCTGAACTTGGGGTGCTCTAGTTATTTCTTAGCATTCGCATCTTATTTCACCAGGAGTACTTGGTCCTACATGATTGATGTAGACTTTCCCTCGGCATACATGATTGATGGTAGTTCTTCATGGTGCATTTTGACACAACACGCGCGGAGATATACAAAATTATATGGCGCGTGTTAGGCTCTAGCCAGCTGATCCGCGCGTGAGATCAGCCGCATGGACTTCCCGCAAAAAGTTATGGTAGAGCGTGTTATGAGTGTCCATTTTGCATAGAAACACACACAAAAGAAACCTTATCCAAGCGTTGCAACAATATTTACTCCTACTATGTATGACAAAAGAATATACATAAAACATGAAAAAATAAATTAGATCTTTTGCAGAAACCGTAGTAGTGTTGTGGTAGAGTCACACAATTTTTTAAGATTGATCTTGTTTTATCGATCTCGTCGGCAGGAATTCAAATATATAAAATATTTTAAAATACTGTTTTTTAAAAGAGATATCGATGAATTAATATCTCTCGAGCCAATAAATTGCTAGGTTTTCTAATGCTGACATAGCACTATTCCCCTGCTAATGCTGGCATAGAATTCTGTAGCATATCTGACAAGTTAGATGGGTATTGTAGAGTGCAATGTTAAGAAGAAGCATTCGAATATTTTCTGCTGCATTTCGAGCGGGCATCTCGGCGCCGGAATGAACGCATGTACTGAAGGTTCCGTGCAGCATAGATTTTCCACTTTGGACGTACTCCCTTTGTTCCAAATTACTTGACTTCCATTTGTCTAAACACGGATGTATCTAGACATTCGTGTCTAGACAAATGGAGGTCAAGTAATTTGGAACGGAGGGAGTACATACTTGAGCGGTTCAACATTCTGTAAACTACTACGTGGGCAAGAGGCCAGGAAGCAACCTATGCCGTGCCGGTGCCTGGTTGTTCTAGGATTATCATCATCATACATAATTGATAGGTAGATACATGGATCTGCTTGGTCCTTTTTGGTGTAGGGCTGCTTTACGAGAGTTTTTAGCCTAGGATAGGATGGGAGGGGTGCAGTAGGGTCCCCTGAGCAGTGCCCCGGCGATCACCTTGTTAGCCGCCTCCGTAGGGTGGATGCCGTCCCAGCTGAGCCGCGCCGACGGGTGGCGGCACGCCACCGTGGCCCCGTCCATGCCGCACCTCGCGCTCAGGTCGAAGTTGTACTTGCCCCCTCCCGCCCCGCAGCAGGCCTCAAACGGAGCGCTAAACCCTAGCGCGCCAAGCCAAGCAATCACGTACTCAGCTTGTTGAATTGTTCAAGCTAGAGCTAGAGAAAGGAAGAGAACTTAGTAGGTACTACCAAACTTGTGGGGCTCCTGGACCATCTGGTACACGAGGCCGTAGTAGTCCGCGTACATGAGCCTCGTCGAGTTGTGGTTGTTAGCGTACGTGTGTGTTCACGTCGTGCGTCTGTGCACGTACGTGGGTTAGTCATGGGTTAAGCCCAAGTGGCCCGAGTCTTAAGGCTGGCTTTGTGTGTATGGTTAGGCATGTACAGCTATATATGGTGTAATCTCCGAATCAATCAATACAGAGAGAGAATTGCACGAGTTTCCTTTCCCTGCTGTCTTTCCAACTCTAGCATGGTATCATCCTGTTAGATCCTCAACTTCCGCTGCCTCCACTCCTTCCTCGCAACATGAGCTCCTCGTCTGATCTCTCCTCCGGCGGCTCTGATTCCGACGAGGAGTTCGGCCCTCCCGTCGCCACCCAGAGCCTCCCCACTCTCCAAATCCAGAGCCTTCGCATCCGCGATCATGTCATGGTCACCCTCGACTTCGAGAAGGAGAACTATGGCCTGTGGCGTCGTCAGTTCCTCGACGCCCTCGCCAAGTTCGGGCTCACTCATCATGTCGATGGCTCGCCGGCGCAGGCCACCTCCGACTGGGTGCTCGCCGACTTCGCGATCCTATCGTGGTACAACGCCACGGTGACTCCCTCGACCCTGGAGATCGTCGCGGACCGCAAGGACAAGGCGTACACGCTCTGGAGGTCCCTCCGCTCCCTCTTCCGCAGCAACCGGGATGCTCGCATCACTTACCTCCTCGACGAGTTCCATGGCTTCATCCAGGGTGAGCTCTCCGTCGTCGACTACACCTCCAAACTCAAGCAGATGGCAGACACTCTGCGGGACCTTGGGCATCGCGTCAAGGATCGGGATCTCGTCCACAACGTCCTGCGCGGCCTCGACGACCGCTTCCAGCACGCCGTGCCACACATGACCAGCGGGCGCCTTCCCACCTTCATCAAGCTCCGCGCCTTTCTTCAGCTCGAGGAGCAACGGCTCGCCCGTCAGGCACGCGTCGCCGCCCGCTCCGCCCTTCTGGCGCAGGCGCACGCGTTCTACGCCGCTCGCCCTCCAGCACCGGCCCCCTCCTTCCACATGGCGGCGCCCGGTGTTCAACCGGCAGGTGCGGGGCCCTCCGCTGGTTCTCCAGGGTCGCGCGGTCGCAAGAAGCGCAAGCACAACTCGTCTTCGGGCGCCGGCTCCTCCTCCGGCGGGGGCGTGCCCGCTCTCGGTCACCATGGCGCTGGCTCACGCCCTCCTGCTCCCACTACTGTTGCCGGGACGTTCCAGGGCATCCTCGGGGCGCGACCTCCTGCTCCCGCGACCCACCACGCGCTCCAGGCCACGTCCAGCCCGGCGCCGTCTCCGCAATGGGACCAAGCCGCTCTCATCGCGGCGCTCCACCAGATGTCCGTACAGCCGCCCTCGACTCTTGGAGGCGACTGGGTGTTCGACAGCGGCGCGTCGTCCCACATGAGTTCTGGTGCTGGTATACCCTTCTCCTCTCCCACCCCATCTTCTCCTTCCTCCATCGTTGTAGGCGATGGTTCCACTCTTCCCATTGTAGGACTAGGTTCTGCTTCTCTTAACACTCCCTCCCGTTCCCTCTCTCTTCTCGAAATTCTCATCTCTCCCTCCCTTATCAAAAACTTAGTTTCTGTTCGAGCTTTTACTCGCGATAATTCTGTTTCGGTTGAATTTGACCCCCTTGGCTTCTCTATTAAGGATCTAGCCACCAAGACGGTGCTTCTCCGATGTGACTCCACCGGCGACCTCTATACGTTGACGCCTCCACGCCACTGCCTCGCCGCCACCGTCACTGCCACCATCTGGCACCAGCGCCTCGGACATCCCGGTGCCGCCGTCCTCGCCAAGGCTTCTACCTACTTCAAGTTCACCAACAATAAAAGCTCCATGCCGTACTGCGATGCTTGTCGTCTAGGCAAACACACTAGGCTCCCATTTGTTTCTTCCCATTCGCAAACTACTTTTCCCTTTGAACTTTGTCACTGTGATGTATGGACGAGTCCCGTCTTGAGTGTATCCGGTTATCAATACTATTTAGTTATTCTCGATGATTTCACTCATTATGTGTGGACCTTTCCGGTTCGTCGCAAGTCCGACGTTCATCGCCTACTCGTTCTCTTCTACGCCTATGTCCAAACACAATTTTCTCGCCCCATTCTTGCCTTTCAGACCGATAATGGTCGCGAATTCGATAATCACGCCAACCGCACCCTTTTCGCGTCCCACGGCACACTTCTACGCCTCACATGCCCATACACTTCTCAACAAAACGGCAAGGCCGAGCGTATTCTCCGCACCCTTAACGACGGCGTTCGCACCCTTCTTCTCCATGCCTCCATGCCGCCACGTTGGTGGGCTGAAGCCCTAGCTACTTCTTCCTACCTCCTAAACCGGCGTCCATGCAAACCTCGCCTCATCACCACACCGTTCGAGTTGCTTTTTGGCCGCCCACCTGAGTTCCGTCACTTGCGCGTGTTCGGATGCCTATGCTATCCCAATCTCATCGCTACGACACCTCACAAACTCTCCCCACGTTCGGTCGCATGTGTATTCCTTGGCTACCCAGACGATCGAAAAGGATATCGCTGCTACGATCCAATCTCGCGGCGTATCATTTTTTCTCGGCATGTTACGTTTGTGGAGTCTGTTTTTCCATTCAAAACGCTGCCTGATTCATCCTCTATCTCCTCGGATCTGCCAGATAATCCCGCATCGCTTGATTACGTAGATCCCGCCGCCCCTGCATGGGCGCCGCCCGAGCCGGCCGCTTCATGCGCGCCACTTGGCTCGGTACCTACCTCCTCGATTCCAACTAACCCCGCCTCCCCGCCCATGCCATCCGGCCCCACGTGCATGCAAAACTGCCCCGCCTCCCCGCCCATGCAGCAGCGCCCTTCTCGGTCAACTGCACGTGAGTCTCCTCCCACTCCACCAGCCTCACCACATGCCTCCTCACGCATGCAGCCATGCAGTTCACAATCCCATGAGCCACCGGACCCATCCTGCCCGCGCATGCAGCAACACAGTTCACAGCGCACTCCGTCCTCCAGCTCTCCAACTCCCCCCGCTGCGCCCGCATCACACGTCCATCCGATGCTTACGCGCGCCCATCACGGCATTTTTCAGCCAAACCCACGTTACGCCAACCTGCAGGCGACGACCATCTCTCCGCTTCCATCCTCTGTCCGTGCTGCTCTGAAAGATCCAAATTGGCGCGCGGCTATGCAGGTGGAATACGATGCTCTCATGGCTAACTCTACCTGGACACTTGTACCACGGCCGCCTCGCACTCATATCGTCTCCGGCAAGTGGGTTTTCCGGATCAAAACCAACGCCGACGGCTCGCTGGATCGCTATAAAGCCCGTTGGGTTGTCCGTGGTTTCGCTCAACGTCCGGGCATCGATTTTGGGGAGACTTTTTCTCCGGTGGTCAAACCGGCAACGATTCGCACCATTCTCACCTTAGCATGCTCACGCGGCTGGCCTGTTCACCAGCTTGACGTGAAAAATGCTTTCCTCCACGGCGTTCTTGATGAGCAGGTCTACTGCTATCAGCCAGCTGGGTTCGTCGACGACACTCGTCGTGATCATGTATGTCGACTCTCTAAGTCGTTGTACGGCCTCAAGCAGGCGCCACGAGCCTGGTTTCACCGCTTCGCCACCTTCGCCGCCACCATCGGGTTCACCGCGTCCCGCTCGGACGCCTCACTCTTCCTACTACGGCGGGGCGGCGATACTGCTTACCTACTGTTGTACGTCGACGACATCGTCCTTGCTGCTTCATCGACGACCCTTCTTCGACACATCGTCGATCAGCTTCAGCGCGAGTTCGCCATGACGGACATGGGCGATCTTCACTACTTTCTCGGCATCCGGGTTCATCGCACGGCGCGTGGGTTCTTCCTCAACCAATCCCAGTACGCCGACGAGCTTCTTCAACGAGCCGGCATGTCTCAGTGTCATCCTGCATCTACCCCTGTTGATACGTCACCCAAGGTTCCTGCTGATGCTGGCTCCCCGGTGGATGATCCGTCTGAGTACCGTAGTCTTGCTGGCGGGCTTCAGTACCTTACCATGACGCGCCCTGACTTGGCCTACGCAGTTCAGCAGGCATGCCTACACATGCATGATCCTCGTGACTGCCATCTCGCCATCATCAAGCGCATCTTGCGGTATGTTCGTGGCACCTCCACCTATGGCCTCCTTCTGTCATCTTCCGCCTCTACGGAGATCGTGGCTTACTCCGATGCGGATTGGGCCGGCTGCCCGGACACTCGACGATCTACCTCGGGCTATTGCGTCTACCTCGGCGGCACACTCGTGAGTTGGTCCTCCAAGAGGCAAACCACTGTCTCTCGCTCCAGCGCGGAAGCAGAGTATCGCGCCGTCGCCAACGCCGTTGCTGACTGCGTGTGGCTACGGCAACTCCTTGATGAGCTTGGTTGTTCTCTCCCGAAGGCCACGATTGTGTTTTGTGATAACATCTCGGCGGTGTACATGTCCACCAATCCAGTGCATCACAGGCGGACGAAACACATCGAGCTGGACATTCATTTTGTCCGGGAGAAGGTGGCTCTCGGCGACTTCCGGATTGTACATGTTCCCACCACTCAACAACTCGCAGATATTATGACCAAAGGCCTCCCGGCAGCAGCTTTTCAAGCCTTCCGTTCCAGTCTATGTGTCTTGCCAAGCGACGACAGCTCGACTGCGGCGGGGTGTTAGCGTACGTGTGTGTTCACGTCGTGCGTCTGTGCACGTACGTGGGTTAGTCATGGGTTAAGCCCAAGTGGCCCGAGTCTTAAGGCTGGCTTTGTGTGTATGGTTAGGCATGTACAGCTATATATGGTGTAATCTCCGAATCAATCAATACAGAGAGAAAATTGCACGAGTTTCCTTTCCCTGCTGTCTTTCCAACTCTAGCAGTGGTGCCTCCGCTGGAGGGCCTCCACCTGCTTCCGGAGCATCCAGTTGTGGTACTTGCTCAGGAGGTTGTAGGCCTTGAGGCAGCCGGCGTCGTCCAGGTCGCCGTCGCCGTCGCCGTCCCCCAACAAGGACAGGAAGATCGGCAAGCAGCCGGTCGGGAAGATTCCCGGGACGACGACGTGGACGGCGCCCAGAGCAATCAGTTTCTGCACAAAAATAATTCGCCTTGAGTCTTAATTTCTTGGCTAGCTGGAACATACTATATGCATGCAAAATTAATTTGCTGTCAATGGCATAGAAATACCTCCACGCCGTCGGCGATGGCACCAACGATCTTTGGGGTGTAGTTCATTGCCTGCTCCGGTGTCAAACCGCGTTCAAGCAGCTGCACGTTGTAGTCGTTCCCGCCGTATGCACCGAACATGAAGAGCGATTTCCTCATGTATCCTTTGCAACCTAGTTAGTACATGCATGCAACACGTTTTTTCCTTTACCGTTCGGCATGAATTCATGATGAGCCTTTTTAAACGGCCGGGTTAAATTAAAATATCGATTTGTTCAGAATAGGTGCGTGCTCACTCTGCTCTGTCCCGCATATGGAGGGCAACAAGTCCTTGAACCATTGGATCTGCGTGTCTAGTGAGCCATGGTTCCACACCGGATTTTCAATGCCCAGAGATCTGTAGAAGGTGAAGTTCATGGCCGTGCCACCGGTGATGGCCATGTTTACGCCCCGACGGAAATCTTTGCCTTTCGCTTTCGACGGTGGGAGTAATGGAAGCCCAAGTGCTTGTGCTGGCATCCATGCATGGACACAAATAAAATTCAAGTTATAACAAACTTGTGTCTCAGTTGACGTGAAAGTAGATCAAACATTGAAACAAAATATCTCAACATAATGGTCACGCTTTTCTTGCAGGAAATGAATTGTTTCTTATGCTAATTTTTGGGTTTAAAAAGACAAAAAAATCATTCATTTCCTTCATTTTATTGGTTGGTGAAAACAAATTGTTTTCCGGGATTGTAAGGCATTGTAGCAATTATTGTAGAAACTCTTTTTTGGCATTTATTTCCAAATGTAGTACGTGCATCTCTTAGTTAGTTAAACTACAAGATGCACCTAGTGGAAAAATGGTTTTGCTTCTTTTTTTTACACGCTTTCAACCAAACCTTTTAAACTTGGTCCAAAGTAGCCAGGTTTGTATGATTTATGATACCCATAAATATATATTATTATACTATTTACAGAGAAATCATTGTGAACTAAGAAAAATGACCAGAAATTTCAAAAAAAAGTGTTCACTTATAAAAATGCTTACAAATTTTAAAAATGGTCACAATTTTTATAAAAGAATGATGAATTAATAAACATGTTCATGATTTTATAAAAATATTTGTGAATTTGGAAAATACTCATGAATTTTAAAAATGCCCATAAATTTCAGTCATTACTCGACGTATGTAATGTTAATTGATCGATGCGTAGCATATGCCCCATAGTTATTTCTCAATTGAACTGATACAGAAATACTAGCAAACCTCATATGTTGAGGAAAAAGTATGTATGCTTTGGAAAACTTGCGTAAAAACGGATTGAATTACCAACAAAATCAACAACCACGCGGCCGTCGCACCACCGGCAAGACGGCCTTCCGAAGTAGGTCTCGCCGTACGGCGGGTGGGTGCAGGTGAGCACGTTCAACTCCGTCTTGTTGCTGCTGGCGACGCATATGTTGCCTGTCTCATCCATCGAGTCACCGAAGGTGAACATGGCATTGTATTTCTTCGGTGCCGC